>NC_064838.1:27247878-27550909 GCF_024166365.1 Elephas maximus indicus
CATTTCCTCATGTGTCTTTTAGCAGCCTGAATGTTTTCTTTGGCAAAGTGTCTGTTCATATCCTTTGCCCCTTTTTTAACTGGATTATTTATCTTTTTGTTGTTGAGGTGTTGCAGTATCTTGTAGATTTTAGAAATTAGACTCTTACTGGATATGTTGTAGCCAAAAATTTTTTCCCAGTCTATAGGTTTTCTTTTTACTCTTTTGATGAAATCTTTTGATGAGTGTGTGTGATTTTTAGGAGCTCCCAGTTACCTAGTTTTTCTTCTGGTGTTTGTGCACTGTTATGTTTGTACACTATTTATGCTGTGTATTAGGGCTCCTAGGGTTGTCCCTATTTTTTCTTCAATGATCTTAAATCATTTTTTATATTTAGGTCTGTGATCCATTTTGAGTTAGTTTTTGTGTATGGTGTGAAGTATGGGGCCTGTTTCATTTTTTTTACAGATAGATATCCAGTTATGCCAGCACCATTTGTTAAAGAGACTGTCTTTTCCCCATTTAACAGACTTTGGGTATTTGTTAAATATTAGCTCCTCACAGGTGGACGGACTTACATCTGGGTTCTCAATTCTGTTTCACTGGTCTATATGTCTGTTGTACCAGTACCAGGCTGTTTTGACTACTTGTGGCTGTATAATAGGTTCTAAAATCAGGCAGTGTGAGGCTTTGTTATTCTTTAACATGGATATTTTTGGTTGGACATTTTAAAATGTATTCAGTGGATATTTAGTGTGTGCCTATTATGTGCCAGGTATTGTTCTAGTTGCTGAGGATACAGCAGTGAACAAAACTGAAAAAAAAATCCCCACCCTCAAAATTCCTGCTATCCTGTCTCCTGGTTCTTACAGTGGGGGGAATGGGAGTGGGTGGAGAGACGGGGGAAAGAAAAAGGGGGGATCAAAGCTATATACACACAGTTATAAGAGCTAGAGGGAGAAAAAGAGAGATTGGAAGACAGGGAAGTTGGCAATCTTTTTTTTTTTTTTTTGCTTTTTCATTTAGAAAACCCAGGTTGGGACAGTTGGTGAAGTGTGTCATTCTTGCATCCGATTTCTTTGTGTTAAAGTATGACGCCTTTTGGGGCAAGACTGATGATCTTTTACTAGTTCTTATTTTCTCACCCTAATGTAAAACTGGATAGTTCATAGACAAAAATAAAAATCCAACATGAGTTAACTGTTTTTTAGTTTAAAAAAAACCAAACCAGTTGCGATCAAATCCATTCCAGTTCATGGTGATCACGTGTGTGTCAGTAGAACTTGGCGCCATAGGGTTTTCAAGGCTGTGACCTTTCAGAAGCAGACTGCCAGGCTTTCAAGGTACCTCTGGTTGGGTTTGAACCACCAGCCTTTAGATTAATCAAGCACTTAATTGTTGGTGCCGTTCAGGGACACCAAAACTGGATAGTTTCATAGACAGAAATCCAACATCAGTTTTTTCATGGTTTAGCTCCTCCTCAAAATGTAGTTTTGTTGTACCATGTGATCTTTTTGAGTCTGTGTAGAGTTGTGAATGGTATTACACACATTGGTTGTATTCTAATGCAAGAGAAGAGTAGTAAGACAATAGAAAAATAGTTTGAGATGTTTTACGATTAAATATGTATGTTTTTAACACTTAAAATGAATTCATATCAAAATCTTTGTAGCATTCTTGACTCAGCCACCGTGATTCATCTTGCCCTCTGAGAGATGTAAAGCAAGATAGTTATTCTAGAAATTATGCATGTTTTGGTAGAGAGAACTCAAAACTGGTCATCTGGAGACCTTGGGGTTCTAGTTTGTTAGCAGCCAAGCTCTCAACCATTGCACCACCAGCGCTTCAACCTTAAACAAATTACTTATTTTTTATTGGATCTTGATTTTCTCATCTGGAAAGAAGTGGTGACCAGATGATTTCTAAGGTCCCTCCTAGACCTAACTAATCCTGTTACTTGTTTCTGATTAAATAGATACATGGGATAGTATCTGTAAAGATGAAAAACAGATTTTTCTGGTGATATGCCAATACAGAGGTAATACTACTTGAGACTTTTGTCTTGCAGGTTTTATGGGAGAATTGTGGAAAAACCTGGTGACCATGATCCTGAAACTTTGGAAGCAATTGCAGAAAATGCAAAAGGCTTGGCTGGAATATCAGGAGAGAGGATTTGGGTGGAATTGAAAAAAATTCTTGTTGGTAACCATGTAAATCATTTGATTCATCTAATGTATGATCTTGATGTGGCTCCTTACATAGGTGAGAGCAAGAAGTAAAATACATGAATTTTTGGCCATGATCTGGTTTACAATTTCTTGAGGAAAAATATTTGACTAGTTGAAGAGATATTCTTAAGGGAGAAATGGAATATTTTAGAATAAGATAAGCCTTGGGGCCAGGGGTAGGACAGCTTTGTCGTGGTTATAGAATAGCTCCAAGACAGCACACTCGGTTGTCTCTGGAGCTGGGCAGACAGACCTGGATTAGAATGAGGCTGTGCCACTAAGCTTTGTGACCTGGATGAGTTCCTTAAACTTTGGTTTCTGAGTCTAAAAAGGGGGGACGAAAATAATAGCATCTGTCTAGTAAGAGGCCTAAAAGGCTTCAGTGAGCTAATACCTGTAAAGTACTTAGGAGAGTAACTTCTGTAGAAATTGTTAAGTGTTACAAGTAATATTCAGAAAGGGAACAGCGGAATTATATTATCACATGTCAGGAAATTTGGATATATTTTAAATACCTAAAACCAAACCTCTTGCCATTGAATTGATTCCAAATCCTGGTAACCCCGTGTGTTAGAGGAGAACTGCTTCATAGGGTTTTCTAGGCGGTAATCTTTACAGGAGATCACCAGACCTTTCTCGATGGTGCCACTGGGTGGGTTCAAAGTGCCAACCTTAAGGTTAGTAGTAACGCACAAACCATTTGCACAAAGACATACAGTTATTGTGAGTGGGGGGTGGGTGGGTGTGAAATCAGAAGTCTGTAATTGGAAAAGTATTTCTTGTGAATATACTGCCATCACCACTGCCTCCGAACTTCCTGATTGAGATTGTTAATGGCAGTGAGAACATCTTAGGGCCTTTGTCTAGGTTTTGGAGAGTGACATGGAAGAGGATTGCAACAATGTATCAGTGGTTCACTTGTAAGATGGAGCATCGGCCTGGAGTCCTATTAGACTATGAGTCCTTATTGATAGGACATTTCTATATTCTAACAACCATGGTTTGATTAGGAAAGTTTTTTTATTAAATTTATTTGTCCACTGGAAAAACTTGTGAAAAATGTTTTTGTTCCAACAGGTTTACCTGCTAATGCAAATTTAGAAGAATTTAAGAAAGTCAGTAAAAATGTTGAAGGTTTTTCATCAAAACCGATGACTCTCTTGGCCTCGTTATTCAGAGTACAGGATGATATCACAAAATTGGATTTGAGGTTGAAGATTTCAAAAGAAGAGAAGAATCTTGGTTTATTTATAATTAAAAATAGGAAAGATTTAATTAAAGCAACTGATAGTTCAGAACCATTGAAACCCTATCAGGACTTCATTATAGACGTAAGTAGATACTAGGCTTAAGTATCATCTGCCTTATTAAAACTAAGACCTACAGTATATTTTGTTTTAAATGAAAATCCTCACACTACTTAAATTTTAGGGTGAGATCATTAATAAAGCATTCTACTATGTGATGAAACTGTTTGATTTTGAACTCAGTCTAGGGAATCTGACGCAACTACTCGTGTGTGTGAACTACTGAAGTACCAAGGAGAGCACTGTCTTCTGAAGGAAATGCAGCAGTGGTCCATTCCTCCATTTCCTGTCAGTGGCCATGACATCAGAAAAGCAGGTATTTCTTCCGGAAAAGAAATCGGAGCTCTATTACAACAGTTGCGAGAACAGTGGAAAAAAAGTGGTTACCAAATGGAAAAAGATGAACTTCTGAGTTACATCAAGAAGAACTGATGAGAACTGGCTACTAAATAAAAGGTGGAAAATTTTTGGTAAGACTGGGTTTTCTTCCCCTGTCCCTTGGTGAGATTTTTAGGAGACTTAAATATATACTGCAGAATAAAAATCTGCTTTGAGGACTTCTTTAAAGGTCTTCTTGGTGACATATCAGTATATTTCAGGCACTGAAGTCTACCTCTCTTTCTGACTTCTTATTGTTGAACCTTATAATTCTTTTAAAATAGCTCCTACTGAGAATATATAGTTGGCTTCTCCTCTCTTTATCTAGGTTTTTTCTTTTTTGTGGCATTGGGAATTACTAAGATTGATCCAGTTGAAACAATTGGATTGTCTACTGTACCATGTGTCAGTTCTTATCTGAATTCCAAAAAAAGGGAAGTAAGTTGACAAATTTGCATAAAATATATACACCATATATAAAATACAAATACTAACATATGTCCCAGGTAGTTAGAAGTCATACATGTAGGATTTAGTCTGGCAAGGTATGTTTTAATATGTAGTTATTTTCTATCATAATGGCTTCTTTACCTATACATACATACCTAGCCTGGGAAAGTTAAATCATGGTGAATAGCTTGAGAGTTACTCTTCAATCTATTATTTTAATAAATATTGCATTTGGAACTAGAAGATAATAAATGTGTTATCTGACAGTATGTATATATCAGGTACCATATATATATAGTGATTCCAACACTGGGTTTTTTTTTGAATGTAATATTAATTTTTCTTAAGAGGATTATATGGCATATTACACTTACATTGAAATTTCCTGATAGATGTGCTTTTTAAAGATTTAAGTTCTAAGTGCTCTCAAGTTCTAAGTAAGTGCTCTCAGTAGGTAAAAGTGCTCTCAGTAGGTAAATGGGTCTGTTGTAAACAGCTGTTGTTTATTTCAACTGCTATATTCTGACAGAGAGAGGAAACCAATTTTCTTTCTATGTAGTGTAGCCAGTGATAGCAATTTTGGACCTCTAAAACAATTTGAAATGCATAAATATTTCTATTGAAGTCCAGCTAAGAGGAAGTGTGGCAAAAACTTAGGGGCTATGTTGCAAGAAGGGAGCCTCAGAAATGAGTGCACACAGGTCAGTAATTAAATGCATTATAAAAAATATACTTGGACCCCATATAGAATTCCTACTAGTCTATATGGGAAGTGTGCAGATTTAGCTATTTCAGAGGTCTGGTTTTTGTAACATGTAAACACTTACCTTTAAAGTGTTATATGTGCATAATTATATACCAGAAAATTCTTTTGCAAATGTAAGCAAGTAATATAGAACATTCTGAGATCACAGCATTCTGAGATCACAGCCTACAGGGCAAAGGTAAAAACAATGTTTTCTCACTGTAACTGCTTTTGTAACTGCTTTAGATTTACACTGAAAAGAACTCCCTGGAGCATACACAGCATTTAATAAGTTTTTAGTTCAGTGTGAAGACTATATGAACAACCAGTGAAGTTATCACATCTATAAGCACAAGGATATTATCAGTAGTAATAGAGCACAGGAAAAAAATGACAATCTGGGCAAATCAAGTAAGGCTGTAGACATACCTTAAGCAATTAACAGCATCCTTGTGCTGCTTTTCATTTACTGTTTACAGAAATACGCTACATGAAAATATGCTACATGATAATCAACATTTTCGGTCCAGGCAATCAAAAGCCATTACATGTTTGGTAAAAAAATAAAAATAAAACATAAGAAATGTAACAACAGTCTGTTTTTGGCCTCACATTAATTTGAAGTTTGACCCTATTTTGAACTTTTCCCGCTGAATTATGAAGGAGTATCACCATTAGATCACCATTAATTACACAAATGTAAAAAGATCAACTAAATCCTTGAATATGTAAGCAAAGAGGTAGGTGGCACATCAGTCTATCTTAAAAAAATTATTTCTTACAGCGAGATTATCTGCTTCTGAGTAGATATATTATTTAAACAAAGCATGTTTTAGTTTTGCTTTCTTTTAAAGTTTACTTACAGATTTTCTTCCATTTTACATTGAATACAATACCACTTCTAGCCTGTATGCAGGGGTATGTTTTAGCATCTCTGCCCCACAATAGTTTAGGTTCAGATTAAGGCTTGCTTTTATGTATGGAACATATGGAACAGTAACTGCATTTATAGTTCAAAAATACACAAAAAATACTATTTCTCACTTAAGGAAATGACAACTTTATTTTTGGGTTTAAACTGCATATTTTAACTCTTTAATACTTTCAAGATTTACAAATCATTAATCTTAGAGAAGCTAAACAAAGTTAAAAGGAACAAAGCCCTTTTCTCCAATAATCCAATAATATACACCCACTTGCCTCTTTCAAAAAGGAACATTTACTTTGTGCTTGGCACCCTAGCTTTCAGAACTTGCTGTCTGAAGCTGAAGCACTGATATAAATATGCTGGCCCATACATTAGGATCAAGTGACTAAACTCGCATTATAGGAATTTAAAACATTCCTATATTTTATTTGTACACAACAATGTCATCGCTTTCAAAGATACCTTCGTGACCTATCAATGAGATGGTACCAAGCTACTGAAATAGATACAGATACTCCTGAAACCGTGCTTACATTCTAGATTGCTTTTCATCGTCTCATACACAGCTTGACTAAGAAAAAGCAGCCCTCCATGTAATGGTGCTGTTTACTCAGGCATGAATCAGAGGCAATACATTTTCAAAGCAGATCTGATTTAAAAATACCAACTTGTTCAAATAACTTTATCCCCACCCTATCTGTTTACAAGCAGAGTATTACTTTGTCTGGGCTTACTTCATCTTCAGTGTCTGGAATTGTGGGCAACAAAGCAGAACGAGTCAAACCCCAAAATTTTTGAGGTGACATGTCCTTTTTGGTGGCTGTAAATTTCCATCCAATATGGCTTGCACAGATCCTGCACTGGGCAATAGTCCAGGCATACCTACAAAATTAAGGAAAGGTTATCACCTAAAGAAACACATTTGTGGACTCAAAGTCTGATGACCTGATAAACCAAATACTATGACTTGAGACTTGATCACTACAGTTCACTGCAATAACTTTTTAAAACAATTCTCTAATTTGTACCTTTCATTATGGTAGTATGTCAGTCTTTAAATATAGTGACCTAACTATATTCTCATAAGCTATGCTTAATTTCTCTACTGCAAAGGAAGAAAATAGTAATTTTATTAACTAGATTCCTTTACACAAAATTGCTGGTGCCAAGACTACATTCTAACTTAGACCTGCTTTTTCCTTTGCAGTTTTGCATTGCAGTCAGGTTAGAAAACCACCACCCCCTGAAGATATTGAAGATATATGCACTAAATGTTGCATAAAAGATACAACTCAGACCTATCTCCCCCACTCCCCACAAAAAAGAAAATAAGTGCTATTCTAAAATAAAAATGATTTTGCTAGATAATTTAACCAGAAACATGTATCAAAGCAACTGAAGTAATTTCCTAACTTTTTTCCTAGGTATATAGTATCCAATGTTTAGTATTTATATTAACAAGTTTATTCTAGTTTTAGTCCTTAAGAGTGCCAAATAAAATGGGACAATCTAACTGACAAGGTCCAGAACAGCCAATATAGCTACTAATCTACTCAGCCTGCCTCTCTCAAAATAAGACTGATTCAGAATTAATAGAAGGCTGATTTAGAATTTGAAACAAGTGATAAATATGGTTCTTGGGGACAATACAGCTGTGGGAATCTAACAAGTTCCCAGGTATGCTGCCGATATGGAGATCACACTTTGAGAACCCCTGAGCTAAAGCACAAAAGTCATGCAAATTAGAAGATCAAGATTCAATGGTTTCTGCATCATTTTAGCCTATCACTGCTTGATAAACATTCTTTGGTTTTATATATTACAGAATATGGTCCAGATACAGTTTTACTAGGTCGTTAATTTTCAGACTGGGATAACAGCAAAACAAGTTTGGATTAGCTGTACAGTATTTCACTTGAGGATAACTTACATTGCCAACCTTCCTTCTCCCTAACTTTACCTTCTCCCTAACTTTACATTCAGTGAGACTATGCAAAAGATATTTATTTCTCATCATTTATGGAATGAAAAGTACTTAAATACTCATTTCATTGTCTATTCTGCTTAGGACTCGGGTTCTTTTCTAAGCAATTAAAGCATAAAGGAAAAAGACCACCATGGTATTACCCGGGAAACCAGCTGTGCTCTGTTGAAGGCCGACCTATAAGATTCAAGTTGTCGGCCTTGTACACAGTAAGCGTCTCATGCACGTATCCATGAGGATTCACGTAAGCTGCCATCGGCCCACACAAGGATAAACTGAAACAGAGAATCAACACAGAGGATTTAAAAAAAAGTAATTCTAATGGTAGATTTTTTAAAAGTTCACCAAGAAATGAAGTCATTACATAATATTGGTATAAGAAATACAGTTCTTTAACCTTTTAAAGAGAAAATACTGACACTGTCAAGAATTTCATTTTACTTGGATCTACCATCGATGCCTGTGGAAGCAGCAGTCAAGAAATCGAACAATGTATTGCATGGGGGCAAATCTGCTGCAGAAGATCTAAGTGTTAAAAAAAAAAAGATGAGGACTAATGTGCACCATGGTATCCTCATTCGCCACATGTGAAGGCTGAACAATGAGTAAGGTAAGGAAGACCAAAGAATTTACACCTTTGAATTACGGTGTTGGCGAAGAATACTGAATATACCATGGACTGCAAGAAGAACGAAAAAACCTGTCTTGGAAGAATTACGGGCAGAATGCTTCTCAGAAGTGAGGATGGTAAGACTTTGTCTCATATACTTTGAACATGTCATTAGGAGGGACCAGTCCTGGGAGAAGCACATCATACTTGGTAAAGTAGAGGGTCAGCAAAAAAAAAAAAGGAAGACCCTCAATGAGATGGATTGACACAGTGGCTGCAACAATGGATGGCACAGGACCCGGACAGTGCTTTATTCTGTTGTATATAGCGTCTCTATGAGTCAGAATCGATTCGACGGCACCTAACAACAACCACCTTTTAGTTAGTTTTCGATAATTTTTTGTTTTTAACCTCCCTCATCATATATACTGGAAAACAGACAGATCTCAAGTTCATCTAACAGGGTCTCTGACAGTGTCGGTGCAATGCAGAGGTCTCGTGTGGCCATGCCTGGGCAGGCGATTACAGGTAGCAGTTTCTTTGCCTGCTTGATTTATAATTCTGATGAATTTGTCATAAAATGACTTTCAAACACTAGTATCACATAACCCACACATGTTCAGACGCATACTCTGTTTTATCTTTGGCCCTATGTGGTAAAACCGATAATGGTTGAGATACAATGTTTGAGGTATTCATTTTAGGTCCTTAATCACTAAAAAGATACTCTAATGTGTAAGATTCTCAACAAATACTGGGAGAAAAAAAGGTGGGAAACTTAATGCCTGGTTGTTTTATTTTACCACCCTTGTTACCTATGAGTAACCCTTCCTTACACAGCCATTGTTGCTCTGAGTACCCTGTCAGGAAGACTGCCTATCCAAAACTGAGCTAATTCCTCACTTTGCTGAGTATTACCACAGAAACTGAAAATACAATCTAATTCTGAAAAGGCAGCTGGAAAATGTATTCAGAAGTATACTAAAAATGTAATAACAGATCTTACCTGAATATTTCATTTTTGGTTGTTATTTCTGTTTCTTGGCATTGTTTACAGCAAAGGGAAGTACACTAAAAATTTAAGAGAAAATTATTCGTTTTATTATGTAATTACATAGCTCCTCAAGAAAGTTTTCTAGGGTATTTTATTGCACCCTCTCAATACCAAAATACTATATTTTCCTTTCAACCATTTTTTTAAAGATAGGGTAAGAAAAACCCTAAATCTGCCACATACTTATAAAACTAAATGATCACCTAGGATAAAGGAATAGTGACTATCTGATAACTAACCACAGATATACCATGTAGAAAGCTCATTAAGTTCAATCACATACAGGCATTAGATTAAGTATTCATATTTGAGGAAAGCAAAACAATCGAGTTTATCTGCGTGATCCCAAGTGAAATGTTTCAATTATCTTTTAAAATATTTTTAATGTAATCCCTGACAAATACACTGCTGGACCCTACAGCTCTCATGGTTGGACTACTGGTCCCAAGAATGCAGCCTAGGTCTCTAGATCGACTACACATGGATTTCAAAAACATAATTTTACTTACTTTATTCATAATGTCTAGTTCACAGCGAAGTCGTTGGATAGCACTACCAATTTTAAGGAGCTGAATTCTTAATACATCATCAATAGGAAGACAAGCAGCTACTCTGTAAGAAAAATCTTAAAGACATTGTGGGTTTTTCAGTTTTAAACTCATCGGATAACTTCCTTTTGAAATAAACCCTTACCTACAGGCTTCTCAAAGTACACATTGCATACAATTAAAAACAATACTAAAGTATACCAGCTATCAAGCATATACTCTTAAGAAAAACTCTTCCCAAACTTACTTTGTAAATGTGATCTTCTAAATATGAAATCAAATTCATGTTACAAAAAGTCATTTATCTGCTAAAAGATTCAAAAAGTAGCTAAACTGAACCTTGCAAGCAAACACGGAGACCTTATATAAATAGGTTAATCTTAGAACTGGGATCGCTTCATTTAAAGGCACCTTAAAGAACAGGCAAAGGGAGATCTTTACACCCAAATAGTATTTTTTGATGACAGCCTTTTTTTTGCAGTTTGAACTTTTTATGGAAACCTTGCCTAAAATTAGAATGCTCACAGATTATAAGAAACTTTGTTACATTTGAAAAATACTCATTTTTCAAATGCTGAGCTTTACAGAACTAATTAAAAAATATTCATTAGTTTTAAATAAAGAATTTGTTTCATTAAATAGAAAGCACATCAAATGATTCCTCTGAGCAAGATACTACAGAGCACAGGAAGGAAAGTGACTTTCAGTACCTATTGGGTTTGATGGAAGAGAATCATCTTTTAGATTTTCATCCCATTCACGCAGCTGTTTCTTGATTCTATCCATTAAGGTTTCCTTGTTTAAAATAAAAGCCATAGTAAGGTTCACAGACTTAAAAATCTACTGTCAGCTTTTCAACTGAATCAGAATCTACTCGACAGCAATGGGGTGTTTTGGTTTTGTCAGCTTTTCAACTCTTTAATAAAACTAATATGCTAATAGCAATTTAAGTCATCAGCATGTGGTAAAAACGTACCATCTGAATCCTAGTTTAAATGTGTCTATTTCCTTATGCAGAAACGAGGGAGCCCGGACACCTTCGCCAACACTGTATCTGCTTTCCAGGCTCTCTCACCCATAGTCTATCCCAGGGGCACGTGCTGCTCGCTCACTGCCTTGATAAGACACTCTGTTCCAAGCTCCTGCTTAGAACTGGCCCCTGTTCTCCCACTTTCAGTAAAGCCTTTTCTGACTCCGTCCAGAGAGATGTAGCTCCTATAAACTGCTCTAGCACTTGCTAGTCACACACCTTACCTGGCATCTATTTACTCCATGAGAGTGCTTATTATCTTTTCCCAGTGTCTGCAAAATACTCTTGGATGTTGTAT
This sequence comes from Elephas maximus indicus, assembly GCF_024166365.1. Lineage (NCBI taxonomy): Eukaryota > Metazoa > Chordata > Mammalia > Proboscidea > Elephantidae > Elephas > Elephas maximus. The sequence goes on from NC_064838.1 coordinate 27,259,418, forward strand.
ACTTAAAACGGTTCAAAAGCAGCTGTAGGGCTGAGATAACTGCAGTTTCCTTTAGTGCCTACAGGTCATAAATACTCCAAACCTACTCTTAAAAAAGTTGCCTCAAACTCCAGATTTGTGGGCAAGGTAGTTCACTAAGAGCAATGACTGACATTTGTTAAATGCCTACTGTATGCCAAGTGCAGTATTATCCCACTTGACAGATACCTGGAGAATCAATTTGTCCCAAATTACAGAGTAAGTGATAGAATCAAATTTTCAACCTGGTCTTTGTGTCCAAAACCCAGATTTACTCCAGCACTCTGTCCCTTAGTGAGTTTGCAAGATGAAGCAATGCCTGGTATTCGAGGAGCAAAAAGGCTCATGGAATGCACCTAATAGTGACCAGGATATAGTTGTTACGCTTATTTAGGAAAAAAAGAAACAGTTATGCAGGATTAATTTTCTAAATGTCAAAGCACTATCCAACTCAACAGAATTTCAAATGAACTGCTTAATAAACCCAAGTCTCATAATATCTTGCCCTTAAGTTATAAGCCACTGGAAACTGTGGAAAAAATAAAAATTCTTTAGAGGCAACACCCAGCAGAATTTGATTTCTGCCCTTTCTACTTTATGAAATGTAGGTAATGCCATTAGTTCTGAATATAAAACACGACTGAGCATGAAAGCCTATGTTTTGTTCTAATGACCTTTAATCGTGACATGGCTACCCCAGACGCACAAAGTTTAAGGTTCGTTACTTACAGCGTCATATAAGGAATACAGCCAGTGAGGCCATGAAGTCAGATTTGCACAATGAAACTTTCTCTGAAAAAAAAAAAAAAAAAGTCACTTGAAAAGAACCCACAGGATGAAGATTCTTTTATGGTGGAAAACGCGACATTTTTAAAATACTTCAGGAAAAGATTTTATTTTAAAAAGAGAACATTTTGTAGATAATCCCACAATAGATGGTCATCTACTAAGCTGGATGGTCGTGACCTTGAAGAGTCACTAATCCTACTTCTACTTTGTACTTTTTGCATTTACATTAGTCATTACTTGTCTGGTATCTGCAGTGAAAACCTTAAAATACAGTCCAAACTCTTTCTGTGAAAACTGTAAATGAGCCTCCACTCAGCCACTATAGAGGCAAACATAAAAAGTGAGACGATTCCAAGAATAAAGTTATCATATACTTGAAACTTCATAATCAAGATCCCCATTTCATAAAACTCAGGGAAAACAGAAGCCCATTACGTATCTCTTCCAATTGTTTTATTTTGGGATCCAAACAGAAGCATGCTAAATCCATATAAAAATGTGCATTATACTTAAATTCTTGAAGAATTTCAATATTTGATGGGAAAAATTAAGGGTTAAGATGTCAGTCCTCGAAGTGTGTATCCAAAGCAGTAGTGAGACTGGAATTTAGAAACAGAACCCAAAGTTCATCTGGAAGGACAAATGTGCAAAAACAATCGAGAAATTTTGTAAAGAGAAGCCAGTGTGTTTCACAGGACACAGAAATATGACTGACAGGATGTACTGCCGCAGTACTGTTACTAGCAACAGCTTAGAAACGACGTAACATCCATCAACATTGAATTGTTACACACGTTTGCACTAGGGAATGTTATGTAACTGATCAAAGAAAAAGGCATACTGAACATACAGAACAAAAAATATTTTTCAAAAAACAAAAAAACCCTGTATATCTACAAATGTTTGTAATTTCATGGTAAATAAACTGTTAACGTGAACCAATTATTTTCTATTTTGAATTTTCTTGTTGAGACCATGTGTTTTCATTAAGGGAAGCATGCTGAATCACTGAGTGTGTCAGAATTTTTGGTAGTATGAATTTTTTCTTCTTGCCCCCTCCCACTAGCCTACCCTAAGTGTTTAGTGGTACATATGAAGTATCACTAATTATACCCCAGAGTCTTCACAAGGGTCTACTGGTACATATGTGTAACAAGTAAAATTTCAAAAATTTAGACAACTCATACAATTACCCTTGTGAAAACAGTAATTTGCGGCAAATTTCCCTTTCAAACAGCCATAAAGGCCCCCGCCTTACGGCAGCACGCACTATCGGTGGTGCAGCAGCTTCCCGATAAACCTTCCGCAGCAGAAAAAGTACTCGGTCCCTAGAGGTACCCATGAGCATGAAAGGGTTAACTGACATAGGGCAGGACATATGAACCTGGGAGGGAGAAGAAATCAGGTAGATCAAAAAGAAAGGAGCCCTGGTGGTGCAGTGGTTAAAGTGCTGGCTGTTAACTAAAAAGTCAGCAGTTCAAACCCACCAGCCGCTCTGTGGGAGAAAAGACCCAGCAATCTACTCTCTTAAAGATTACATCCTAGGAAAACTCTATGGGGCGATTCTACTCTGTCCTATAGGGTCACTATGAGAATCAACTCGATGGCAACAGATTATGGGTAGATCAAAAAGAACCTCAACAGACTGGAACAAGAAGGAAGATCGTACTTCTGCACCAGAAGGACCAAATGAACAGGTATGAAATGGAGAAACATGGCAATCTGGCACACGTAAAAAGGACTTGAGGGACTTCGGTGATGTAGACTTAGGTGTGCTGCAGAACTCCCCTCTCAATCCTATTCTAGTTATATTAGAAGTCTAGAATCCACAATAAGAGCCAATAATGCTACTCTCCCCCACGTGTCTGTCAGTTTGTCGTACTGTGGGGCTTGTGTGTTGCTGTGATGCTGGAAGCTATGCCACCGAAACGGAACTTTCAGAGTTAAGGGCCAAGGATGCTGAGGAGACTGTCTTGAGTACCCGTGAGGGCTGTTTGGTTTGGAGCCATCTCTCAAGGGAATGTGATAGTTGTTTTCAAATATTTTAGGAACTGCTACATGGAAGAGGACAGACTTGAGTGCAAACCAGTGGATTCTTTAAGTGAGAATGATTTTTGGCTCAGTATATTTATTTTTGAGGCTACCTAAAGATGGTCTGGGATGGCATCATGAAGTGATTTAAGCCTGAGGGGACAGACGATATGGTCCTTAAGGCACTCTCCAATAATTCTCCTTTACTGTCTACATCAGTAATAACGTAAGGATTTTTGCCACAGACCAACCACGTAAAAAATGCTAACAGCCTGTCAGGTAACTGAATATTCAGTAATAGCAACAGCACCATTAATACTGTGCCAAGTACCAAGTACTGCACATATCTTACCACCATCCTGTAAGGCTGGTAGTGCAAGCCTATTTTAAAGGTAGAGAAACAAGCACAGCAGGACAGCACAACTTGCCCAAGGTTACTCAGCTAACAGACGGGGGTTAAACAGGACCCGTGTGTAGGGAGTCTGACTCTAATCATCATTCGACAAATATTTTCCAAGTTCCTAGTATGTGTCAGGCATTATTTTTATGCATTTGTGGTATGCCAGTGAAGAAAACAGCAACAACGACAAAAAGACTAACATCACTGCCCTGTGGAGCTTACATTTTAGCAGAGAAAAGCTTACTTTCTAGAGGTACATATTCTTAAAACTACAAAATGATAAAGACCCAACGGAAAATTCTGGCTTGGCTGATTAACGTGCTCCCAATTCAATCATTAATATATACACATTAGGATGATCACTTTCATCGTGCAACAGCCTGTAATTTTTTGGTGCCCGTGTCCAAGAAAAAGAAATTGAAAAATTTTATTCATACATAAATAATGTTACTTCCAATTATAAAGAGAATAGAATATGGTGTGCTAGTATATTCAGAGCAATGGATTCTGTCAAGGTTGTTAACATTCACCCTGGTACCACCCATGCTTCGTGAATGTGAACAAGCTACAATCTCATGTGTCTTACTTTCTACTTTTTAAAACAAGAAGGCCTCTTAAGATATCTGAATCATCCTGACAGATTCCCAAAGTTCTATTAGCAAATGAATTACGCTTAATGTGCTTCTTCCTATTTGTGGTGCACTTTACATAGTCAAATATACACACTGTAGAGAGGTATACCTGAAAAGATTAGCTAGCTTTTACAGAGCAACTGCCAAAATTTAAGCCACTTCAACATCCTCAAATTTAAGAGTCCCATTATAGCTTTCTGGCACAACAGGAGAGGCTCTTATCTAATACCTGGGTAATACTGATGATAAGCCTTAGCAATTTATGGGCATTCTTCAGGTATATCAACATCATGATTTACTTCATAAAAGGATTACACTTCAAGAAAATTTTAGTACTAACCAAAAAGTTCAGGCACTTTGAAACTTTTCTCTGGTCTGGGAACAGGATTTACTACCAAAAGCAGGCACACAGGCCCTTAAAATGAATCTCTGTTACCTAGAAGTAATCTATCACATCCTCCCATTTTTAAGCCTCACAACTAAGGCCTGAGCTTTGTCTCCCAACAAAGAAGAACATTTAAAAAAAAAAGTGAAACTTCACTTAAATGGGTCTTTGAAGCACAATGACATTAGAAGAGTAATGTGGAGGCTACATATAACTGGCAAATCATTACCTTTGATTGCCCCTTATGTAGTGAGCAAAAGTAGTCTTTTACTGTGTTAAATCCCATTACATTGAGCCATGTATCATAAAAACAATTTATCTAAATAATTCAAATGCTAAAAAGGTTTTATTTCCTTTCTTCATTTACCAAATCCGTACTTGATGCTAAGAACTGGGATGGAAGGGTAAGCTCTTTCTTGCTCCTGAGGGGCTTGTAAGCTAATGGGGCACATCTAAATACATACGTAAGGTGTATGCCAGAGAAATCACTACTCTGTCCAAAATTTCAAGATTTTTCTTCTTTTTAAATATAAAAATAGACTATAAGTGTTGTTCTTGCTCTTACAGCTCCTACTGTTGTTCCAGAACAGGACAAAAATAGATTCTAAAGTTTATGTGGAAAAATTAATAAACAATAGTAGCCATGAAAGCTTTGGGGGAGAAAGGAGCCCTGGTGAAGTAGTGATTAAGCTCTCAGCTGCTAACTGAAAGGTTAGCAGTTTGCACCCACCACCAGCTGCTCTGCGGGAGGAAGATGTGGTAGTCCGCTTTTGTGAAGATGTACAGCCTTGGAAACCCATGGGGGCAGTTTTACTCTGTCCTATAGAGGCTCTGTGAATCAGAATCAACTCGATGCCACGGGAAGGGAATTACTAGCTGTATTTGCATCTACACAAATTATAAACTGTCAACAGTTAAACCAGTATGGTGGTGGTGCACAGACAGACTGACAGACCAACAGAGCAGAAAAAAGATAAAAACATATGAATTTGGTCTATTATAAGGGTGGCACCTCAAATCAGTAGGAGAAAATGACTTTTCAGGAAATGGGACAATGGTAGCCATCTGAAAAAAGAAAAGACTGAATTCATACTTTGTACCATGTACTAGGATAAAGTGCAAATGGCCCAAAGCTTTAAATGTAAAATTAAATCATAAGTAATATAAAAAGAAAACATGAAGGCAGTCCTTTGCATGAGGAAATAATTTCTAGCTATGACTTAGAATCCAGAAACATTAAAAAAAAAAAAAAAGACAAATCCAACTACATAAAAAGAAAATAAAACTTCTGCATGATAAAGTACACCAAAATCAAAGAGACAAATGACAAACTAGGGAAAATGTCTGCAACTCATTAATTACAGACAAAGGGATCAGCTCCCTAATATATGAAGAACTCCTAAAAATCGACAAGCCAATACAGACACTTCAAAGAAAAGGAAATACAAATTGCTCTTAAGCATAAAATGCTGATTTTCCTCATTCAGAGACATTAAAATTAAAGCTCCAAAAATATACTGTATCTCACTTATGAGATCAGCAAAAATCATGTTTGATATCACAACGTGAGGCCACATGGAACACTGATAATGGGAGTATCAATAGGTACAATCTCCTTTATCTGTCAAGATCACAAATGCATTTATCCTTTCACCGAACAACCCCACTTGTGGAAATTTACCATACAGTTTTACCTGTATGAAAGGTCATTTGTACACATTATTTAGTGCAGGTCTGCCGTCAATAGGGGCGGCTTTATGAATTACAGGGTATCCATACAACAGAATACTGTGCAGCTTTGAAAAGAACGAAGCAGTGCTCCATGAACTTATATGGGAGAACCTCCTTTAAGATACACCATTAAGGGAGAGAATAAGGTCCAAGACAGTATGTATTCTTTTGCATTAGAAAGAGGAAAAAAGTAAGACTATTTATCTGTATCTACATAAGCTCTGGAAGACTTAGAACTAACCCGTAAGCTCATGTGTGACAACTGCCCTGCCATTCTGAACAAGTGCTCAGTTCCTCTCTGCTCCATGATAAGCAGGAGCAACCATGGCTTTTAAGTTTTGCAGTGGCTAAAACGATGGCCATCAATCACTTTCTGTTTCCACATTTCTCTTTATATTTCACATTCAACTCTTTTCTGATTAACATGCAGGGGCTTTATAAATGAACAAGCAGGTCGTCCTGGCAAGTAGGCAGTGTAGTTAGAAACACTGAAGTCATTCTCTAAATAGGTTAAAAAAGTTTCCTCACTTCTTTCTGAGGGAATTCTTCTACAGTAAACCCAATGACTAGAAAAGGTCACTGTGACTAGAAAAGAAAGAAATAAAAATGAGTATTAAAGACCAAATCATGGAATGAAGATGGTCTCCAGGTGGAAGAGGGTTTTGGAGAGGGTTTGTGATTATAATGGCCCAACTAATCATTTGGGACATATGTTGAATCTTCCCTAATACCTCCTTGTCAGTACGGAAGATCACACATGAAAACTTCTGGAAGCTTAAATAATTTTATGCTCTTTGGGATGTTTAGTTTTCAATGGCAAGTTTTAAGAGGTGTATGTGCAGTTTCAAGGTTAAGTGAATACCTCTCAGGGAGACTACACACCTGGATCCTTTAAGTATCTTTTTTGCTGGTAAAGTGTGTGGTAGCCTGCTTAGCCCACATCAGCTTAGACTAAGTATCTCCTAACTCTGACCACCTTAATTACTTGTTAGACAGGAGGCAGTACACATGGTGGTCCTGCTTCAGATCACAATGGGATATGTTGAGCCAGAGGTGAGTAAACTCTATGGAGAGGAGTGAATCTGAGCCCCAGATCTGAAGTCAAGCAACTATTACATACATACTCCAGTCCCATGGCAAGTTACTGTCTAGCTAAAGATGCAGCAAGCCGAACCACTGAGACGGTTCCAGAGACCAACTGCATATGGAGTCTCCGCCTGTGGTACCTGCCACCTCCTTTCCCTGTGCTGGATTCCACTTGTTAATGCACACAGAATGGCTCTAAGTGGTCTCTCTGAAGTGAAACAGTCTATAGATCACCTGGGGCCCAAAATAGATCAGCTAGCAATTCTTCTTGGCCTAATGAACTAGATCCCACATTTCAGAACCTAAGAAATTATATTCAAAATTTAAACAAGGGAACCCTTTAGATATGTGATGTCTGAAAAATACATGTGATGAAGGGATTTATAGCTCCTAAAACATTTTATGCCTCTCTAATTCCTCAGCATCATTTTTTAATTCCTCAGCATCTTAGTACCTTATGTCTAGCCATTGGCAACCCTGAACATGAAAACAACCGAGGGCTAATTTTTGAAAGTCCACAATGACTGGAGAAATAAGAGAGTAGAGAAAGGTCAGAGGACCAGTCCCAGACAATATGTGCTTCCTCGGTCTTTGCAGGTCTGTCTTCTCTTGCTCTTGATGAGCCAGTGCCAATCCAGTTGAAAAGGGCAAATTCTGATTTCAATGTGAACAACCTGAGGTGCTCTACACACAGAATAGGAAAAATTTCATCAGTAATTCAAACAAAAATTAACTTTAAAAAAGCTGTCTTATTTGCTAAACCCGAGTTCAGGTTTAAGACTGCAAGACACTGGGGGCAGGACACAGAACTAATCAGTTAGGAATTAACTACAATCGCTTTCACCCTATGCTTACAACTTAGAATTTTTAGCCATCGGTCTTGGTGTGGAAAAACTGTAAATCAAAATACTTAATTTTCTTTTAATGCCTTTTGAAAATGAAACACAAGTACAATAACCCCCTATACACACAAACTTATAGTTAACATTAATTAGTACACCAAAGACAAGAAGAGGTCATTTTCATTTTCAGCTCATAAATTCCATACCCACTCCTTGGCCCACATCCTGACAGAGCTATCTTCAGCAGACTTATTTCAACAGGTGTATAAAATCTGCCTCTGCACTACTGTTCAAAGAAACAAGGGTGGAAGTGTATTTAGTGTCTGCCTCAGGTTTGACCAGAGAAGTACTGCACAGCTGTACAAAAGCTGCCTGCAAACTGAAGGCAGTTTCAATATTGTGAGACCATCTAAAATATTAGTTTCAAAGCTGTCTGGGAATTAACAGTCTAATTATAGCTTTCTTATTAGAATCTTTTTAGAAACACTAATTAAAACAGTACAGCATGTCACAGACAGGTCAGTTGAAATACAGACTTACAGGACCAAGAAGTCTACAGCCACTCAGAGTTATGAGCCTGATGCCCATCAAGTAACCACCTTGCACAAAGTTCTCTCTGAAAACTGGATGAATTCTACCATTGAAAATGTTCAAAGTGGTAGTACACTGATCAGTCTATGAGACCCCCTTATGAATAAAACCAGTTGCTGTCAAGTTGATTCTGATTTATGGCAACCCCGTGTGTGTCAGAGTAGAACAGTGAGTCATAGGGCTTTCTATCCCTGATTTTTCAGAAGTGTGTCACCAGGCCCCTCTTCCAAAGTGCCTGCCGTTGGGGGAACTTAAACCTCCAACCTTCCAGTTAGCAAGCAAGAGCATTAGCCATTTGTACCACCCAAGGACTCCATAGTAATTTACACAGGTTGGGATCCTACACTACTTTACACCAAAATTTAAAACCCTCACTACTCAACAAAGAGCAAGGGATGACCAATGCAGAATTTCTAAGGTTATAACGGAAATTGTCTTTATATATTTTTAATAGATAGACCTCAAAAAGCCAATTTATTCTAAATTAGAAACTAGTAAGCTTTTTCTTTTGGCCGAAATCATAAATATTAGCTATACTCAAAACTGATGCAGTTCACTAATGAGTAGAAACAGGCTTTATCAATTTTTTTTCTAAGAGAAAGAATGATCTAGCCAAAAGGATGTAAGAATTAGAGACAAAACAAGCAATACTTTTAAAGAGCACCTAATCTCAAGCCAACTTCTGTGATCCAATGCAAAGTATTTACAATGAAATGTGCAAAGGTCTGGAATTAAAAAGCCAAAATGGAAGAACATGGTTGGCATTTCTCAAGCTGAAAGAACTGAAGAGAAAATTCAAGCCTCGAGCTGCAATAGTGAAGGATTCTATGGGCAAAAAACTGAACGATAAAGGGAGCATCAGAAGATGATGAAAGGAGCAGGCAGTCACTGTACCAAAAACAACTGGTCCGTGTTCAACCATTTCAGGAGGTAATATACAATCAAGAACCAATGGTACTGAAGTAAGAAGTCCCAGCTGCACTGAAGCGGGCGTTGGTGTAAAACACAGCTTCAGGAAATGACATAATACCAACTGAGATGTTTCAACAAACAGATGCAATGCTGGAAGCGCTCACTCATTTCTGGCCAAGAAATGTGGAAGACAGCTACCTGGCCAACTGACTAGAAGAGATACATATCTGTGCCCATTCCAAAGAAAGCTCATCAAATGGAATGTGGAAATTATAAAAAAATATTATTAATATCACATGTAAATAATTTTTTACTGATAAGTAAAAAATGGCTACAGCCACACATCAACAGGGAACTGCCAAAAGTTCAAGCTGGATTCAGAAGAGGATGTGGAACAAGAGATATCACTGCTGATGTCAATGGATCTTGGCTGAATGCAGGGAATACCAGAAAGAAGTTCACCTGTGTTTTATTGACTAAGTAAAGGCATTTGACTGTGTGGATCATAACGAATTATGGATAACACTGTAAAAAACAGGAATTCCAGAACACTTAACTGTGCTCATGAGGAACATAGACCTGTAGTATATAGACCAAGGGGCAACTTTTTGAACTGAACAAGGGGTTACACCACAGTGTAAAGTCAAGAAAGGTGTGCGTCAGGGTTGTATCCTTTCACCATACTTATTTAATCTGTATGCTGAGCAAATGACCCAAGAAGTTGGACTATATGAAGAACACAGCATCAGGATTGGAGGAAGACTCAGTAACAATCTGCAGATAACACAACCTTGCTTGCTGAAAGTGCAGAGACTTGAAGAACTTACTGATGAAGATCAGAGACTACAGCCTTCAGTACGGATTACACCTCAACATAAAAACAAAAAATCCTCACTAGATCAGTAAGCAACGTCATGATAAATGGAGAAAACACTGAAATCAAGAATTTCATTCTACTTAGATCAGAATGGTAGCCCTGGTAGCAAAGTGGTTAACAGCTCAGCTGCTAACCACAAGGTCAGCACTCTAAATACACCAGCTGCACCCTATGGGGCAATTCCACTCTGTCCTGTAGGGTCGCTATGAGCGGGAACTGACTTGACGGCAATGGGTTTGGATTGGTTAGATCAATGATCAATGCCCATGGAGGCAGTAGTCAAGACATCAAATGATGTATTGCATTGGGCAAATCTGCTGCAAAAGACCTCTTTTAAGTGTTAAAAAGCGAAGATGTCACTTTGAGGACTAAGGTGTAGCTAACCCAAGCCAGGGTCTTTTCAATCGTCTCATATGCATATGAAAGCTGGACAATGAAAAATGAAGACCTAAAACGATGAATTAACACATTCAAATTGTGATGTCGAAGAATACTGAATATACCGCGGATTGCCAGAACAAACAAAACCGTGTTAGAGGAAGTACATCCATAGTGCTCCTTAGAAGCGAGGACGGTGAGATTTTGTCTTGCTTAAATTGGACATGTCATCAGGAGGGACCAATCACTAGAAAAGTACATCATGGTTGGTAAAGTACAGGGCTACTGAAAATGAGTGAAGCCATCCACGAGAATGGATTGACACTGTTGCTGCAAAAATGGGCTCAAACATACCAAAGACTGTAAGGATGGTGCAGAACTAGGCAATGTTTTGTTCTGTCATACATAAGGTTGCCATGAGTTGGGGCTAACTCAATGGCAACTAATAACAACAACAAAATTTGAAGCCAATCTCTGGAAGTCAACAGCATTTTACAAAAAATATAACTGAAAAGGTTTTCTCTCGGAAGTCTGGAAGAGATTAAACATACTCTACGACTACCCTGTGCTTCTTGAGGCTTCTCCTCTCCCTCTTTAAGGTAACGTGCTTATGGCTCTAGAACCAAAAATCTGATCTAAAAAGAGATTTTTGTGGAATTAAAAAAATCTCAAGCAACTAAATACATACTTGATAAACATAACATCAAAAACATCTTTCAGTTGCATGATATGTTATTACATTTACAAACTGCTGTTATAAAGTTTTTAGAAGCTCCAGCTATGATCAACTTCAGCTACAGTATTGCCACAGAAAGTGTCTGGGGATGAATCATGACAGCTGTTTCTGTTTCATTCTTCAAACATTCTCCTCTTTGAAGATTCATAAAAAATTAGTTTCTCACCTTCTGGTATTTCTGCCACCATTTACATGAATACTGGTCTTCCCATGAGACAGGTTTTGAAGGAAATATCTGGCACTTATTGAGTGACTCTAACTGAACTGCAGACATGGTTGAAGGCAACACACATTCAGGAAGAATTTGCACTTTAGCTTGCTGAATTCTAAAATAAAGAGAATCAAGCATGGTGTTCATTTTTAGGATATACTAACTCAGATTATAAGTTTCTAAACAATGAGGATAATTTTAAAAACTAAGATTTTCAAAGTTATCTTTTTTAAACATACTCATCAAATGCTGGTGTTAGATATAGGAACTTTTTAGAAAACACTACTTTATAAATCATACCAAAGATAACCTAAGGTACCGAGTTTTAATCTCACTAAAACAGAAAAGGGAGATTTTTACATTTTAGATGAATACATAGGCTGTATAAATAAAACAAAGTTTTTTAAAAAATCATCATACAACCAACTACTGCTTAAATTGATACTTCTGAATTAACTGGTAAATTCTTAGACACCCCACCACTCCCATCTCCCCGACTCCTTACCCTGACTCTTACACCCATCCCGTCTCATAAGTCATCCAACTTGAGAGCAGATAGAGATCAGGAAGAGGAAATCAAGATTCCATTCACATGGATGAGTTAAAATGAGATTAGAAAGAGTATTATATGTAGCCTTTATTTCAGTGTGCATTCTCTTCTCATCTTCAAGTCACTGAATATGCTAAGAACTCGAAATACGCATAGTATTTTGTTTTTACTTTAAAGTTATCTCAACTAAATGCTATTTGAGAATATTGCAATTGCAAGCACCTTGTCATGAACTAAGGCCAACAAGTAGATTGTACCTATGAGCTATCTTCTTGAGGCATTATGCCTCCCAGAGAGTAGGTTTTGAAATGTAGAAGGTATCAGTATGTTCAAACTAGAACAAGGCTGCCAGATTGACAGTCGAATATATCAAAAGTCTCTGCTTCATTATTCAATATATTTAAGGCTTCTACGGTAGTCCTTCGCAGCAACCACTGTCATGATCTACAAAGGTATGAATGAAATTCTGGTATTTCTACTAAACAGTTCAGTGTGTCTGAAAACATCTAGGTTTAATTTAATGATATTAGACTCACTCCACTAACTGCATTTCTTTCTTGGCAAGCTTCTTAAAAACACTTAGAAAATTTGTGTCTACATGACTTCGGAAAATGCTGAAAAAAAAAATTCAACTATGTTCAGATGTTCTTGTATTACTAGGGCTCATTAAATACAAACGAAACCTCAATTTTCCTCACCTGATGCATGAGCACAAATACTTGCTAATCATATTCCTAAAGCAAAGTATATACTATCCTACAGAAAATTTTAAAAACCTGATTCTTCTTCAAGGTTATCAGTAACCAAATATAATTTATGTTTTACCCAACTACAAGATTTTATTTTACAACGATAAAAACATTCATGTTAAAGGTATTGGGATGAAGACTGAGAATTGAGCCATCCGCTTACAGACCATTTGGGTTCTTAGTCTGCAGTACAGGCTGTCTGAACTGCCTTGCAGGATTAAGCAGTACTCTGTCACCTCTGTTCAACACGCCCAGTGGCTGTGGCACACAAGCAGAGCTGGTTTTCACCCAGCAGCTGAGTTTTGTTCTTAACATAAGCTGGTTTTGTTTCCTCCCAACCTGCCTGTGGCAGTTGTTATTTTGATTATGTTTACATAATCTATATAAATATTATGAAAACCAATGAACTCTGTGTACAAAAATAAAATTGCTTCAATGAACATTAAGTTGAACCATTAAAAAATGCAGTCAAATTAGGTTCAGACAGCTTTATTAGGAAAAAATTGCAAAAATCTAAAAAAAAAGTTCTGTACTTAAACTGTTTTGTGATTATCTTTAGAATCTCTTTAAAGAAAAACTTTGAACGTAAACTATACATGGATGATGTGCGAGGAAAGTGGTTTATGTGAGAAAGACCCAATTCAAACTCTTGAACATGCAGATCCAATTCAAAGACAAGACCTTGTCTTGCCATCAAATGAGAACTGAGTGAATGTACATTTATATGTTTTAAGTTAAAATAAAATGTTTAAGGGATATATGCATAAATTTTTATTATTTTGGCTTTAATTAACTTTTCTGACTATCAACTACTGGTGTCAATTATGACAGTTAAGAAGAAGTCTCTTGTAATTCCAAATAGGGTATTAATCCCCTCCTCCTCTGTACGTGCTAAGAAAAAAATCCAAAACCAAACCCACTGCCGTCGAGTCAATTCTGACTCATAGCGACCCTAGAGGACAGAGTAAAACTGCCCCGTAGAGTTTCCAAAGAGTGCCTGGTAGATTTGAACTGCTGACCTTTTGGTTAGCAGCCATAGCACTTAACCACTAAGCACTTAACCACTATGCCACCAGGGTAAGAAGTACTCAGAAATTCCTGAAGAGTCCTACAATGACTCAGTGATACCCTTCTATTTTTTAATTTCAAAAAAATCATAATTTCCATGTGTTCAGAAGATGCCAAAGAAACATTCTTAGCCCAGGTAAAGTTAGAAAGTACCATTATATTGTTTACAAATGGAGGGTCATTTATGTTGAAAACAAATCTATTATCTAGTATTGCTTTACTAGAGAAAAGGAAAAGGAAGCTGGCTTGAGTTCCAAACGAGCTATGTAAGAATTGTGGGACAGCGGAAAGAGCATTAGATCAGGAGTCAGGGCACCTAGAATCAACTCACTCTGCTGTGTACTGGTTGTATGACATTAGGCAAATTATTTAACCTCTCTAGTATTTGGTTTCCTTGTTTGGAAGAAGAGGAGACTGCACTAAATTATCTCCAAGGTTTCTTCATCTGACCAATTCTAGTGAAGGCAGTGGAAGGCAGTGGTTAGGAGAGTGGTAGTGGCAGCCAGAGAAATCTCATTTCAGGGAAGACTTTTAAATTAAGACAGACTCACCTTTGTGAGAGGTCTTAACAGTGGATCTATGGAATACTAGAAAGAACATGCCCTTTCCAAGTCTTTTTCCAGGCCTACCAGTTTGATGATAATCTTTCACTAGAGTCAAACGTTGTGTATTCCTTGACCTGTTTTCAGAGTTAACGGTCTACTGCCATCTTGTGTTCAAAATAGTTTTTCCACAACAAAAAGTTATTGATGTCAAGACAGTCTGAGAAATACACTTTTCCACAAGTCAATTTTCCTTTATGGTTTCTGTAAAGTAGTATTCACAAATAGTCAAAATTTGATAAGCATGAAGATAGGAAGTACTTGAAATATAGAACTGTTAGCAAAACCCACAGTAGCAAAAGAGATTGCTAATATCACAATGCAGAGCCCTTAGGAGGCCATTCTTTCATGTAACATTATTGTCCTAAATGCAGTCACAAATAAGTCTCAGTCATTGTTATCTACTGAGGGAAACAGACAAACGTCAACCCTATAATGACAGTAGAACGTCCAAAGTCCTGTGAGAGATTAGCACGAATATTCTGGGGGAGTACCAGGAAGGAAGGACTAAGACCCCAAGAGCACTGGCAACCCCACCCCACACTGCCCTATGATCTCTCTAGTCCCCAAAGGCTGCCTGATCCAAGTATATTTTCATTAATTCAATAATATTTATGTGTCCACTATGTGAACAAAACAGGCAATAGTTCTTGCCCACATGCAATTCCCATTCTATTTTGTAAAACTAAAACAAGTAAATAAAAAAATTTGAATTTCCATCTGGTAAGAAGATACTACAAAAAAAAAAAATTTTTTTTTTTTTTTTAAGAAGATATTATCTGTGCAACAAAGGTCTAATGAGGTTTCCAACTCTGGCTATAGATCAGAGACCAATTCACTAGGACTGGGGTGGAACCCAAGAATCTCTAGCTTTACAAGATTCATAGGTGATTTTTATGTGCCAGACTTGGGAACCACTGCCTTCAGAGATAACGTGCAACCATAAAGAAATTTGCTTTGATTTTTTTTAGAATACAAAGGTGACCTAGACTTTTTTTTTTTTTAAAGGGGAAAAAAAAGAGTTAAGTATTCCTTGAATTTGTGAAAAACCCTAACCATGACGGCCATGCCAAAATGAATTACTGCTACCACAGTCTACTCAGAGACTCTCTAAACCTTACATGGTACAGAAACAAAAGAATTTATTGAGCACTTATCATGTAAATGGCATGTATGGGTGATATACACACTGGGGAAGAAAATATAAATGCTGCAGCTGGCAGCTTAACCAACACGACTGCTAAACATCACAGGAATGCTGCAAACAACAGCTGACTGGTGAGCCAGCAGAACTCACAAGCCGCCCAGCCTCCTCACTCCCTACACTCTGAGAGATGCCATTCTCCAAATGACACTTCACTTTGGGTTCACATTACTAATTTTAAACGTGGCTGGGCATTAGAATCACCTGGAAATGATTTTAAAAGAGCTCTGCAGCCTCACTTGAGAGTACATCACTCTCTGGAGGTGGGAGATGAGGTTGGAACTCAAGCTTCTATAGTTTAACAACTCCCAGGTGATTTTGATGCATGGCAAGGTTGGAAACTACTGGGCAATACACCTTCAAAGCGAAAGAGAAACACTATTAAAAGTTAACAAACTGCGAAAGGTGAAAAAGAAAACCATTTCTATATATAAGATGTTCATACAGCTTTAAGATACAAGGTATTTCTTACCCATCTGACTGTGTTCTTAGCTCAAGGACTTTGAACCTTTGTCTTCCAATCGCTTTCACTTTCACTATCTCAATTCCAAAATCCTGTTCTTCTCGATAGGCATATATCTCTGCTGTTGTTCCAAATTGTGCTTCCCTTTCTTGTACATTACTTCAAAGGTAAATTTTAAAAAGAAAAACTTTTGAAAATTTGACTTTAAAATATGCAAGTTGGCAAAAAGCAATACACATGGGAAAAAATTTACAGCAATCAGCCCTCACTGCAAAGCTCTTATCATTTTACCTATTTTTAAATCACACAGGGGATTATATATACAGTGAGCACTTTAGAAAAATAATAGATTTCTCATCACGGAAAATGATCTAGGACTGAAAGGGATTCAAACCCTGACTTCCCTACCCAAACATTCTTTCACTTGTTAGACCATCTTTTCTGGTGGTTAGAGCAGCACTGCACTGGGTGGGAACGTCCTGTAATTCCCTACCTCTACAATTGATTTCCTCCATTTGCCATGTGATATTTGAAGCACAGTTTCAATTTACTACTGGTCAGTAATTGTACAATTCATGAATTTTAAGAAACAGAACAAGCCATTCTTTTGGAAAATTAATCCTTTATGTTAAAAAGTAAAAGCTCTCTTTCTCTTTAAATATAGTTCCTGAAAATAAGATTCTAGAAAGATTAACATTAAATATTAGTGATTAAAACAATTTCAAATACCAGGAGGTTCAATTGTTTGTGATGGTAAATGTCTGATTTAGATGCTAATGAAAGTAACAAGATCTCCATACCGCACTTTCAGACTTTTAATCAACAATATCCTGTGCTAACCTCCTGTACAGAGTAACTGTGGGCTCTGGCTTCAACACTGACCTCTGGTGTGACATATGTGAGAGGGACTATGTTAAGCAAATTCACTAAAATCTTACCTGTATGCAAGAACTGCAAAGGTTCTATCTTTCTGAATTAAATTCCGCACCATACTGACTTCTTGGGGACGAAAAAGCTGAAGAGGTAATGTCTGCCCAGGAATCAAGATCATCATCACCTGCGGCAGCACCGGAATCACCTGACAGCTGTCGTCATCATGCAAAGTTCTGCCGTGAAATTCTTCCATATCAGCGCCCAGGTACTGTTTAAGAACACACATATGTACAATGTCATTAGAGATATTAATAAAAATATAAGCTCAACAGACTAAAGAGCAAATCAGATGAAAAGACGATAAATGGAGGGTGCAAACATTTATTTAAGTCATAAACTTGGTGCATAAACACCCCAGAAAAATATTTAATTTTGAGCCTTAGAAGAATTTCCAACGTTTTGTGAAGAATCTCTCACAAACACACAAATTCAAGAGCACTTTTTAAGTATGACTTTATTTATCACAAATGCCAAGTATAAAATGTCAATGTTAGTACCTGCTAGTAACAGAAAATAATACTTTAGTAGATCAATTACTAGTAAAAACATAAGCATAGCAACAATTTCTTAAAGGATAATACATGGTACTACTACCTATAATAGCGTTTTTTTTACTACCTATAAATGTCCTCGTCCACAATTTTTGGTGTGAGGTAATAGCCAGTAACGCTAAAATCAGTCATGCTTTTGTAGGATCTTTTATCTGTAGTTAAATGTATCACAACTCTTACATTCCTTGTGTTACTAAATTACATACAGTATGTGATGTTGGCAGACTGGTGTCAAAATTGATGATGTTTGGTTTTTTAGCTTCTTTGCTCTCCTGGTCTTCAACTTCCATCTCAACTTCATCTTCTTCCTCACTCTCTGCTGTTAAAGTAGAATATATTATAAGAGAAAAAAAAACAGATGCATGAAACTGTCAAAGCTATGTTCTCTTTCAAACACACAGTTCATTCGTGAGGATTCCAGGCCTGGAGAAGAGGGGTTCTTCTAAATATCACACACATGTGGTGATCGCTAAGGCCTTGTGAAGTGGCAGCCAGAAGGCTATGTCACTAACCACTTTTTTTTTTTTTAATTTTAGAATAGCTTTAGGTTTCAGAAAAGTTATATAGTACAGAGAGTTCCTGTATACCCCACATCCACTTTTGTCTCAGTTAACATCTTACACCGCTATGGTATGTTTGTCACAACTAAGGAACCACCATCAATACATTACTACAAACTAACTCCATATTTTACTTGGATTTCCTTAGTTTTTACCTAATGTCCTTTTCCTGTTCCAGGATCCGATCAATCCAGGATACCACATTACATTTGGTTGTCATATCTCCTTAGCCTCCTCTGGGCTGGGAAAGTTTCTCAAACCTTCCTTGTTTTTGACGACCTTGACAGTTCTGAATATTACTGGTTAGGTATTTTTTGAGTATCCCTCAACTGGAATTTGCTTGATGTTTTTCCTCATGATTAATTTGTTTTTGGGGAGAAGACCACAGAGGTAAAGAGCCATTCTCATCAAATCGGATCAAAGGTGCAGACCATCAACATGACTCATCCCTGCCAATGTTAACCCTGATCTCCTGGCTGAGGTGGTGTTTGTCAGCAAATCACTAAGCGCAGCCCACACTTAAGGGGTGAGGAGTTAAGCTTCACGTCCTTAAGAAGAGCTTATCTACATAAATTACTTGAAATTCTTCTCTACTGGAGATTTGTTTCTCCTTCCTTGCCCCTAACTAACTACTTTTGATACCTTAGACAACTCAGTCACCCTGATTAAACCTCAGTTTCCTCATCTGAAAAATCACAGGTTTGAACAAAACAATCTCTAAGCTTCTTTCAAACTTTAACTTTAAGAGAGGGAAGGAAGGAAGGAAGGAAGAAATAAGATAGACCAGTTAATACTGAAAAAAAGATATCATCATAACCTTGCAGGAAGAATTATGGAGCATTGCTCCAGTGACATTACTTCCCTGGCTGTCACTACACTATTTAAAAATGATATGTTTGTAATCATTTTCATACAAATTTTGCTGTGCAATTTTAAATTTAAAAAGTTGGCATGATACATAAAAAAAATATTTTTAAAGAAACCTCTTAGAAGGCTTTCTCCACATTTTTTAAATTACGAAAACTAAGCTGGTCTGCTTTAAAAATCAGACATTACTAGAAAGGATGATGAAGCAAAATTGTTACGCTATCAATTGAAATTAGAAAAAGCTATGCTACAGGTGCTATAAAGTGGAAGTCCGCTCTTGTCATGCCAGCTGTGGGTAAATTTCCTAGCCTATACCAGTAGTTCTCAACTGGGGGCGATTTTACCTTCCAGGGAACACTTGCCAATGTCTGGAGACAGTTTTGGTTATCGTAACAGGGGGGATCCTATTGGCATCTAATGAGTAGAGACCAGGAGTGCTGGTAAGCATCCTACAAATGCTTAAGACAACCCCCACAACGAAGAATTATCTGAGCCAGTATGTCAATAGTGCCGAGGTTAAGAAACCCTGACCTAGACTATACTTACTGAATCTCATTCCCAACTTCATGTTTCATGCATTTTTTTCCCAATTTTATTTTGTTGTTGTTGTTGTTGTTGAGAATATACACAGCAAAACATACACCAACAGTTTCTACATGTATTATTTAGAGACATTGATTACATTTGAGTTGTGCAACCATTCTCACCCTCCTTTTCGGAGTTGTTCTTCCCTCATTAACATAAACTCACGGCCCCCTAAGGTTTCTATTGAATCCTTGGAATTCCTGTTGTCAGTTTGATCTCAAATAGATAGTTCTTAAAAGAGCGTAATGCTCTAGGCAGACCTTTCTTTTACTAGCTAAGCTAAACTACTGTTTGGTTTTAATAAGACTTTTGGGGATATTTTTGGTTTAAGGTTTAAAAATTATCTCAGGGCAGTAGTTTCAGGGGTTCCTCCATCCTCCATGGCTCCAGAAAGTCTAGAATCCATGATAATTTGAAATTCTGTTCTGCATTTTCCCCGCTTTGATCAGGATTCTTCTATAGAATGTTTCATATTTTTAAATGCCCCAAATAAATGTCTAAATAAAGTGCCATTACAAAACAGTCATTTTTCCTTTGTGCATATCATTATTTAAATCAAAGCACCTCTAGCTAGGTTCCTGATAGAAAACAGAAATTTTTTTCAATGTGGTAACTGCCTTGGACTTCCTATTCATTCTTAAGAATTCTTGGGTATAAGCTTTGTTGAGAAGAACATAAACACTTGTATTCAAATGGTCAACAGTCTAACACTTCATGCATTTTTTTTCCTGAGAACATAGAAGTGTTCACTTGATTAGCAGTTCCTACCAAAAGATAAAAAAATATAAAGTGATAAGAAAACTATTCTGACCCTAAGTCCCTGTCTTTACAACTCTAACAGCATGACTTTCACTCCACAGGGAGAGAAACTCCCTTTATTGCTCTACTGCTCTTTAACAGGAAGTTTAAAAGATCAACTATTACCTTGAAGGCTAGAATTCATATTTTTAAAAATTATATTTTAACTATTCTGACTTTTCATTGGAAAGGTTTTCTAGTCTTTAAATGATTTCCTTATCTATAGCAGCCTTCCTCCTAAAAAAATATGGCTAAAACTCACTTCCTCCTGCTCAGCAATATTTATCTATTAATGTTTTGTTTGACCAGGATAGATTCTTTGAATCTTAAATGTTAAGCTATTTCCATAGCACTTAAGAAGGTTACTCTTCAAAAAAGGAAAAAAAAAAAAAAAAAGACACACTAAATGGGTTTATGGACAATCCTATGTTTCTCTACAAATAAAACTCATATGCAATCTGGAAAAACATTATTATTACATCACCACCTTTCGGCTCTCTCACGTCTGATTCTTCCCCTCCAATAAAATACACGCTGACTTTTCAGAGCTACCAGGGTAAAGTCTGATGACTCATCTCGTGCAGGAGCACCAAGTGAATGCCAATAGAACATCAGTGGCTTCTCCTAGTGTCCATCTTCCCTGAAACACTGGGTTCGGAACTGATGTCTCCGAAAAAACAGTTCAGCTCTTCAGCTGAAGCTGACACACTTCTGTTTATGTCAACTCAGCTATGTTGACTTCAGGAACAACCACTGACTCTGACTGTGGTCTATTTTTATAGAAAACATACCTCCTATATGATGAGCATGCATTCAGTCTCTTTTTCCTCCAACCCCTGCTACTTCCAGTGAGCAAATTAATCCTTAAAGCATAGCTTTCTTTAGGCAACTGCCTGAAACCTGCAATTACTTCTTGACAACCCACAGAAAAAATTCCAAACCCCACTGGCAAGAGATGCAAGCTTCCCAATAACTGAGACCCAACCTCTCTCCAATAAATCCTCCCTCTTCCGTTTTATTTTTCACAACGCTATACTAACCATTCACTCAGCAATCGGCTGAAACATAGCAAGGAATATACCATGAACTGCCAAAAGAATGAATAAATCTGTCTTAGAAGTACAGTCAAAATACTCCTTAGAAGCGAGGATTGCGAGACTTTGTCTCACGTTGGACATGTTATCAGGAGTGACCAGTCCCTAGAGAAGGACATCACAGTTAGTCAGCAAAAAAGGGGAAGAAAACCCTCAACGAGATGGATTGACACAGTGGCTCCAACAGTGGGCCAGGATATAACAAGGACGTTGAGGATGGCGCAGGACCGGGCAGCGTTTGTGTTGTGTGCAGGGTCAAATTGGAACTGACTTGATGGCAACTAACAACAGTAATAATAAGCATATAGGTTCCTGTCGGAATTGACTCGACTGCAGTTGGTTTGGCTTTGGGGTTTTTTGGGTGGCACAAGTGGTCAAGTGCTTGACTACTAGCCGAAAAGTTAGTGGTTCGAACCCACCCACAGGATGCACATAAGACAGGCCTGGTGATCTGCTTCCAAAAGGTTACAGCCTTGAAAACAGGGCTTGGAACCGGTTTTTGGAAACTTTGCTGAGAGTTTCCATTTCTCACAAGTTCCCAGGCGATGCTAATGTTGCTGGTTAGGGACCAATTCTGAGAACCACTAGTAGAGTCTCAAAATTTATTAAATGTAAGAATCACCTGGGGATCTTGTTAAAATGTAGATTCTGATTCAGTATACCTGGAGTGGAGATGCAAAATTCTCAGCAGGGGTTCGAACCGATTCTGGTTCGAACCCCTGCTTGAAAAACCCTAAGGAGCACAGTTCTACTCTGCAGACATGGGGTCCTCATGAGTCAAAATCAACTCCGGGCAACCAACCACGGCAACAATACTAAGTATATGCATTTAGATATCTCAAGATTCAACTCACAAGGATTTTCCCCAATCCCTCTAGTTCCTAACGATCCCTCCCCCAAAGGACCATAACAACATTCACTTATGTGGCCCTAAATCAAACGCCTTCTGCTAGTTATCTTCTCAGTAGCCTCATCTAGATTAAACACTTCCTCAAGTATCAGACTCTGTATCACACCTCTTTTCACCTTCACGAAACCTAACAACTTGCCTGGCATATGTGAAGGGGCTCACTTAGTAGTCCCGGTTTGGGTGAATATCTCTTGGAAATCATCTCTTGTCTGTAACTTTCCAAGAAAAGTTTGTACAAGTATTCTATGCCTCCCCCCGCCCCGCCCCCCGCCAGTATTCCAACATAGGCCAAAGTCTAAATTTTCACAAAATATAAAGAAAAGAGAAAATTGAATTTATCATCACATTTCTAAGAAGTATCTCTAGTTAAAAGTAGTCTACCACGTGATTTACCTACATGCCTGAAAAAACCAGATCACTTTCTCAGCAGTGAAGTCGTTGAGAGACACCGGTTACGGTGTCGGATAGATACAGGCCGGAGTCCAGGCTCTGCAACTCTGTGACCTTGGTCGAGTCACCTAACTAATCTGACAATCAAATTTGCACCTACCAAATTGGGATCAGAATAATGATGTGGAAAGGATTAAATGGACAAACGCAAGCAAAGTGCTTATTACTGGGCCTGTCATGTGGTAAGCGCTTAATACATGTCAGCTGTCACTTTTGTTAAAGGGAAGAAGTCCAGAGAAAGCAACGGCTGCTAACCTGACTCGGTCCCACACGTCCCCCACCATCGCAGAGCATTTACTGGAGCCAAGCTCAGGGCACACAGAGGATGAAGAAGACCGGGTCCCCGCCCCCGGGAGCGAATACTCCCCAAAACCTTCGCCTACAGCCCGAGACGACCGAGCTGGGTGGCGAAGCGCCGGTGACCCGGCCGCCGGCGGGGGGCCTGACGATGGGCCGCTTCCCGGCGCGGCCCCCGGGTCCGGACGGCCTCGGCGCCCCCGCCCCGGCCCTCGCGGTCGACGCCCCGCCCGGCCCTCCCAGCCCCGCCGCGCCGCTCGCGGCTTCCGGGGCTCGTCCCCTCGTGCTGCCGGCGGCGCCCCTGCAGGTTACCAGGCAGAAGCTGCAGGTGGTTCCCCATGTTATGCGCAGGGTCCTGCCCGTCTCCCTCGTCGGCCATGTCTGTTTACCCGCAGAGGAGGCTGGGACAGGGCGGCGCCGGCAACGCCTGGGGAGGGTCCGCGCCGCGCCGCCTCCTCTGCGCTCGGGCGCCACAGCGCCCTCTGGCGGCCTCCGCGGCGAAGGTCTGAAAGTAACGCCCAATGCGGCAGAAACAGGGACCCTCGGGCTGTGGCTCAGCCAAGGACGGAAAGCTGTGCTCCGCCACGCGTGACTTCGTGCCTGCAGCAGACGTCAGAGCCTTCGCTCGTTTCAGCCCTGACATGACTTACGTCACTCAAACAGGAAATTTTACATACGGGGAAACTGAGGCTCAGATTCTTTAGTCTCCACTTCGTTTTTAAATGAAAGGGTTGGGAGCAAATAGAAGCCTGTTTATACAGCATTACCTCCAATTTTTAAAATAAAAAAGTATATATATGAAGGCTGGAAAAAAGCAGTTATTCAGAGGGTGGCTGGATTATAACTGATTTTCTTTTCGACACTTTTCAATAGTTTCTATTTATATGCTAAAATTGGCATGTTTTGATCAGAAACAAATATGTGAAATGATTACACTGAGTTGAAAAATGCCTATGATTGGTGAGTCGGAATATAAAATAGCCTATCCACTATGATTGCAACTGAGTAAAATTAAGTCATTATATGGTTAAAAAAAATACTAGAATATGGAAAAATGAAAAAAATTCTGTAACTGGGTGAAGTTGTGACTCGCAAGATTTTTGCTTTAGAGGGTGGACAAAAGTTTTCTCAGTATCTTTTCAACATCACTTTTTCATCAGAGAAAAACTGAAAAATCCTTTTTTAAATGAAGTAAAATACTGTATCTAAACATGACCGGGTGTGGGGTGGGGTGAGGGAAAGAACTATCATTGTTCTAGGGAAAACAATAATGAAACTTAGATTGTTTTTAATGGGTTTTGGTTTTGTTTTTTCCAGAAGGTTTGACTCATTGAAAAGTTACAAATCCAAAACGTCCTTGTGAGAGACTAATGAATCAACCCTGTGTCATTCTGGCTTCTGTCCCCAGATCACTTCGTGGCCTTGCTCAAGTTGTTTATATCCTCAGGCTTCCGTTTCCCCATTTGTAAAATGAGGATGGACCAAATGGTGTATAAGATCTATTTTAGTTAATAATGCCTACAGTATTAAATGATAACATGGCCTTTTACAGTGAGGTTAGCAAAAATTACATATGAGTTAATGGGGTCACCATGAGTCAGAACTGACCTGGCGGCAACTAACAACAATGTAGTTAAAATGATCACTGGTCAGTAGAAGAATCATTCTGTACCAGGACGCGAGAAACGAACTGTAGCACAGAACGATGAGGGAATGACTAGAGTTTGTGTGTGTGGGGGGGGGGGGAGGGACAGGGAAGTGAGTGAGTAAAAAGAAGAGCAAAAGCATACACACACCCACACACACACACACACACACTCGTTTGATAACATAGCCTCACTTCGGTTTGCAGAATTTCAATAAGCTGTACTTACCTACAGCAGAAGTTTCTTCACCCGGCAAGCAGATGGCCCCTGAACAAGAAAGCTCTGACCTTCCAGTGCTCCTCCCAGCGGTGGCAGCAGAATTGTCCTCTACAACTTGGGTCAACTAAGAACTCTCTAGACAAGAAAGGACAGTTGTAAGCCTGGTGGAGTCACTGGATGTAGCTGGAAAAGCACCAGCTCTTTCTTCTTTTGTGCATTGCTCTGGGATCACAGGAGCTACTGTCTGTGTGTCTTTTACTCCTGATTCTCCTTCTTCTCCCGTCTCCATTCGCATTCGCCATCTGCTCCCTCCTTCGTTTCATCCCCCCAAAGTCTACCCAGTCACCCATAGCTACATCTTTCAACAGATGTTCATTGAACAAAAATACCCAAATGAGCAGGTTTCCTGGATTTAGCCCTGGTTATTAAAACTAAAAATGAAAGCATGGTCATTTACCATTTATTTTTAACTCAGTAACTTTATCCTGAAGCAGTGTATCATTATGGGTTCCTCTCCTTTCTTCTTGCTTACATGAAATGTGTCAATTGATAAGGTGCTCTGCAGACCAGAGGGAAATATATAGGTTCTTAGATTGTTGTCTTACAGTTCAAGAATTAAGCTCAATGGTACATAATTAAGGCTGGTATTCGATGAGAGAATACACACTCTTCTATCAGTTCTCGCTTCTACACAGTATTAGCAGCAAGGGATACAGATACTAAAAGGGATAGCTCTGCCTCCTTTCTGTTATCTGTATTTTTTTTGAATGGAATAAAGAATGTTACTCCTCTGTTCTAAGTGATCAATTATCTTTTCCCTGAATTACTGCAATAGCCTCAATATACTGGTTTCTCACCTTCCACCCTTGACTCCTACGGTCCATTCTCAATGGAGCAGGCAGAGTGATCCTGTTAAAACACAAGTCAGATCATGTGATTTTCTGTGCAGAACCTTCCTTGGCTCCCTATCTCGCTGTATGCCACCTCTTCTCCGTGGCCCACAATTCGAGGCCCTCTGGAATGCACAGTGGGCCCCCTGGTCCTGCTCTGACCTCCCCTACTGCTACTCTCCGGGCCTCTCACTCCTCTGTCAACACTGGTCTTCTTGTTGTTCCACGACCACATGGGGTCCACTCCTACCACAGGGCCTTTGCACTTGCAGTTCCCTTTGCCTGGAATGCTCTAGGTGAGGCGTGGCTTCCACCCTTACATATTCCAGGTCTTTGGTCAAATGTCCCCTCCTTAGGGAATTCTTCCCAGTCTAATGGATATCAAATTGTGACCCCTCGCCTATTCGTACTGCTCTCTATCCTCCTCTGTTTTATTTTCCACTGAAGCATTTATCAGCCTCTAGAATCCTATGAGGAGGCAATGGTGGCTCAGTGGTAGAAGTCTCACCTTTCACAAGGAGATCTAAGTTCAATTCCTGGCCAATGTACCTCATGTGCAACCACTACCTATCTGTCACTGGAGGCTCGCATGTCGCTATGATGCTGAACAGGTTTCAGCGGGGCTTGCAGACCAAGGCAGACAGGAAGAAAGGCCTGGCAATCTACTTCTGAAAATCAGTCAGTGAAAAGCCTAGGGATCACAATGGCTCAATCATGGGGATAGTACAGGACTGGGCAGTGTTTTGTTCTGTTGTGGTCGCTATAAATTGGGGCCAAGTTGACAGCAGCTGACAACAACAACAAACTATGAGGCTTTCTTTTAAAAATTGCCTCCCCCGTTCCCTCCCCCCGCCAACCAAGGAACATAAGTTCTGCAGGGTGGGGAGATGCACGTGTCCCAAAGGCTTAGCACAGGGCTTGGCTCTTAATAGGACTTAACAGGTGTTTGCTGAATGAATAAACGAACTGCACAGTTGTGGCAGACACTGATGATACCTACCCAACAGCAACTCCTATCTTCTTCCTTGCCAAGAACCCTGATTTTATTTGGGGCAGCAGTGTGCCCAGCCCCATGGGGTCACATTTGCTCTAAAGCTGTTATGACTAGCCCACTTCCTGAACCTCCTTTGCAGCTAGTGACCCAGCTCTGGCTGATGAGACACAGAGGAAGTCTGTTTAGCAGCCCTAGGGAATACTGGAAGGGGAGAGACAATTTCTGGAAAAGATTTTCCTTCATAAGAAAAGGAAAAGATTTCATTCCTGTTCACTTCCTGTTGGGATAAAGATTAACACCCCAAATGCTTGACAGACAAAACCAACCAAGCTAATCCACATAGTCCAAAATAGTTTTGAAAGAGAATTATGGGAGGGGGGGTCAAGATGGCAGAATATTCAGGCACTTCCTGTGGTCCCTCTTACAACAAAAACCCCAAAAGAAACAAGGTAATCGATTATATACGACAATCTAGGAGCTCTGAACACCAAAGACAAAGTTGAGGAACTGGACTGAGCAGCAAGGGGAAAGAGAGACAGTTCAGAAGCAGCCAAGAAGTTCCAGACCTGACCTAGCCGGCACCCTGCAGGCTGGACCCTTTGGCACACATGGGCTGAGGCAAGCAGTAGTGCTTGGGTGTATTTTTACCATTTTGGGTAAAAGCCTCTGGAGCCAGTGGAAGCACTGCTGGATCTTCGAAAGTTAAGTGCAAGTGTCTAAACTACCACACAACCCACCCAACCCAGTGCCGTCGAGTCGATTCCAACTCCCACAAAAAAAAAACAGAGGATCAAAATAACCCTCCCTCCTCTAGGAAGTGTGTCTCTCCCCGTCACCTGCCCCCTTCCTGCTCTGCTCCTGTGCCAGTCCGCAGTGTTCAGCAGTTGCCCCCTGGGCTGGAAGTGGGACCTTCTACACTGGAGCCACTCTCCCAGCTTTGGGGAGGGAACAAATAAAAAAAACCAACAAACCAAAAAGGAAACCTCCAGCTCCCCTAAGTGAGAGCTCAGGGCTAACCATGCCCAAACTAGTTTTGTGGCTTAAAAAAAAACGCCATGCCCCCTAAGCTGGGAACTCAGGGCAGGTACTGCCCCTTTGCCTAGGCACAGGCATAATAGGTTCATGGATTTTGAATGCTTTTCACCCCTGCATAGACCTGTGTGGGCCCATTCAACAGCGTAGGCCCTCATTAGCACAGTACAACAGGGTGTATACCTGAACCCTGTTTTCAACTGCAACACCTAAGGGGGAGTGCCAGATTCATGACATTTGATACTGTGCTGCCCATTAGGCAGGGTCCTCACCCACCCACATCAGGGTCCTGAGGATTGGCAGCTTCACCCACCACATCTAGCCACCCATGACAGGGGTTCAAGAATAAGTAGCGCCTCCCAGTCCTTATAGTCAACAGCATTGGTTGCCCAAAATCTGGGTACAAAACTTACCCACCTACGCGATCTAGGGGACAGGGACATGCCTTCCACCTAGGTACTTAGGGGCAGCCATCAGTCCACTGCCTCGCTCAGCACATAACCCCTTACTACAGTCAGATACCTGTGCCTGCTCCAATCACCCCTACATGGCCCTGCCC
Source organism: Elephas maximus indicus (assembly GCF_024166365.1). Classification (NCBI taxonomy): domain Eukaryota; kingdom Metazoa; phylum Chordata; class Mammalia; order Proboscidea; family Elephantidae; genus Elephas; species Elephas maximus. The sequence goes on from NC_064838.1 coordinate 27,288,058, forward strand.
ATCTAGGAAATTAGGTAAGAGTCTGCACCACACACTTGGTGACCAATGACCTGGACACCTGAGCTGAATTCACACAAGAAAAGTAAATGGATTCCCAGGCTCACATACCTAGTAGCACCTCTTACCACCAGGTGACAGGGTGTGAGAGCTTCAAAGACACCAATAATCAAAGTAGCTCACATGTCCAGCCTATTTGGGCATATCAAAACAAAACAAAAAAAAGAAGATAGGACACAGTAAGCTAATATACAATAAATAAATATAATAACTTACTGATGGCTTGGAGACAAGAGCAAAAAATGGAAACAACCTAGGTGCCCATCAACAGACAAATGGATAAACAAATTATGGTACATATACACAATGGAATACTAAGCAAAAATAAAGAACAATAAAGAATCTGGGAAATTTCTCACAACATGGATGAATCTGGCAGACAAATGGATAAACAAATTATGGTACATATACACAATGGAATACTAAGCAAAAATAAAGAACAATAAAGAATCTGGGAAATTTCTCACAACATGGATGAATCTGGAGGACATTATGCTGAGTGAAGTTAGTTACAAAAAGAGAAATACAGTGTGAAACCATTATTATGAGAGCTCATTAAAAGGTTTAAACACAGAAGAAAACATTCTTTGATGGTTATGAGGATGGGGAGGGAGAAGAGGGAATTCACTAACTAGATAGCAGACAAGAATCATCTTGGGTGAAGGGAAGGACAACACACAATACAGGGGAAGTCAGTACAAGTGGACTAAACCAAAAGTTAAGAAGTTTCCTGAACACAACCAAACACTTCAAGGGACAGAGTAGCAGGAGCTGGGGTCTGGGGACCACGTTTTGGGGGGACACGTAGGTCAATTGGCACAACAAAGTTTATTAAGAAAATGCTCTGCATCCCACTTTGGTGAGTGATATCCGGGGTCTTAAAAGCTTGAGAGAAGCCATCTAAGATACATTAATTGGTCTCAACTCACTTGGAGCAAAACAGAATGAAGAACACCAAAGACACAAGGAAAATATTAGCCCAAGAAACGGAAGGACTGCATAAACCAGAGACTCCATAGGCCTGAGACCAGAAGGAGCTGGATGGTGCCTGGCTACCACCAATAACCACCCTGACAGGGAACACAACAGAGAGTCCCTGATGGAGCAGGAGAGAAGTGTTGAAAAGAACTCAGATTTGTATAAAAAGACTGGACTTAATGGTCTAACTGAGACTGGAGGAACCCCTGAAGCCACGGCCCCCAGATGCTCTGCTAACCCAAAACTAAAACCATTCCCGGAGACCACTCTTCAGACAAAGATTAGACTGAACTATAAAACATAGAATAATACTTGTGAAGTGTGTGCTTCTTAGTTCAAGCAGATACAGGAGACCAAATGGGCAACTCCCGTCTGGAGGCAGGATGAGAAGGCAGGAAGGGACAGGAGCTGGTTGGATGGACACGGGAGACCCAGGGTGGAAAAGAGGAGTGTGCTGACAAATTGTAGGGATTGCAGCTAGTGTCACATGACAATATGTGTATAAAATTTTGTATGAGAGAATAACCTGAGCTGTAAACTTTCACCTAAAGTACATTAAAAAAAATTTTGTGAACTATGTAAAAAGAAAATTATTAATTTTAGGGTGATAAAAGCTAGTCTTTCTTGCAGTCATATGCTCATTTTTGAATTAAGAGATTAATTCAGTAATTTTTAGAACTGTTTAAAGGTTCCAATTCCTTACCCTTTGGAGCAAAAGCACGTGTGTAAATGACAGATTTGCCTTGTCCTAAGAGTCCTTTCCTCTTTCAGTGTGGCAGTTCAGCTACCACTCTTTAAGACAGAGGTCGAAGACCAGTGACCACTGAGCTAGAAGTGGAGTTGTTTCATCTTCATGACATTTTGAGTCTTTGAATTAGTTGTCAACATTCAGAAATTGAAGAGTACACATGTAAATATTTATTTACAGATTCTCTTCAAAAATGGGAAAATTTGGCCACTGTAGGTCAGATTCAGGCATGGCAACAATTGTCTGGAACTAAGTGGCAGCTAACCATTTTAGATGGGGCAGCCCCCTTGGCTAGAGATCCCAATCGGTCAATGTCTAACCTGCTCAGACCAAGTTGAGATTTGCATTTTGAACCTCTTGCGTGAGCTTGTAAAGGTAGAGTGATCCAACGTCCCGATTTGCCCGGAATAGCCCTACTGTGTGTCTCGCGTACCAGTGTCATTATTGCCAGAGCCCCCTTCCACTTTCCAGAGTGTGCCAATTTGGACAATAAACTATTTGATCCTCCTACCTAAATAGCATCAAAATCTATTCTTAAGATGGTCTCTAAAACAGATTTGATGTGTTGAATACTAATGATCCAAGACCAGATGAGTTGTGGAATGACATCAAGGACATCATACATGAAGAAAGCAAGAGGTCGTTAAAAAGGCAGGAAAGAAAGAAAAGTACAAAATGGATGTTAGGAGAAACTCTGAAACTTGCTCTTGAACATTGAGTAGCTAAAACAAAAGGAAGAAATGATGAAGTAAAAGAACTGAACAGAAGATTTCAAAGGCAGCTCCATAAGACAAAGTAAAGCATTATAATGACATGTGCAAAGACCTGGAGCTAGAAAACCAAAAGGAAGAACACATTCGGCATTTCTCAAGCTGAAAGAACTAAAGAAAAAATTCAAGCCTCGAGTTACAGTACTGAAGGATTCTATGGGGAAAATATTAAATGACGCAGGAAGCATCAAAAGAAGATAGAAGGAATACACAGTCTATACGAAAAAGAATTGGTCGATGTTCAACCATTTCAGGAGGTAAGATATGATCACCAAGCTGCATTGAAGGCATTTGCAAAAAACAAGGCTCCAGGAATCGATGGAATAGCAATTGAGATGTTTCAGCAAACAGATGCAGTGCTGGAAGTGCTCATTGGCCTATGCCAAGAAATTTGGAAGACAGCTACCTGGCCAACCAACTGGAAGAGATCCATATTTAAGCCTATTCCCAAGAAAAGTGATCCAACCGAATGTGAAAATTATCAAACAAGATCATCAACATTACATGAAAGTAAAATTTTGCTGAAGGTCATTCAAAAGCAGCTGCAGCAATACATTGACAGACAACTGCCAGAAATCCAAGCCAGATTCAGAAGAGGATGTGGAACCAGAGATATCATTGTTGATGTCAGATGGATTCTGGTTAAAAGCAGAGAATACCAGGAAGATGTTTACCTGTGTTTTACTGACTATGCAAAGGCATTTGACTGTGTGGATCATACCAAATTATGGATAACATTGGGCAGAATGGGAACTCCAGAACACTTAATTGTGCTCATGAGGAACATACATAAATTAGGAGGCAGTCATTTTGTAAGGGGGAGGGGGAGAGCTTGCACTCAGGAAGAGGAAGAGGCAGGGGGTGGTGACATTCCTCAATAAAATAGTCCCTACATAGGAAGAGACAGGGGGTGGTGACATTCCTCAACAAGATGGTCCCTACGTAGTTAAACTTTAGGCCAAGGAAATGGTCCCTACAGAGATCCCTAACTTGATAAAGTCCCTAAATTAATAAGGTCCCTAACTCGGTAATTAAACCTTAAGCAGAGGAAACAGTCTTTATAGGGATTCCTGTCTTGGCTGTTAAACGTTAACAGGGAGAGATAAGAGACAAGAAGGGTATAAAACCCTAAGAAAACGACTATCAGGGCACTCGGATTCCTTCTCTACCTGATTAGCCTGCTTGATGCTTCCTAGTCAAGTGTACTTTCACTACTAACCCTCTAACCCAGTACCCAGTGCCATCATTTGCTAATAAACCTCTCCTCGCTTGGCACTATTTGTCTCAGTCTTTGAATTCTTTTCTGCGCCAAAGACAAGAACCGAGGCCATTCTCCAGGAGTAGTTTGAACAGAACAAGGGATTACTGCATGGTTCAAAGTCAGAAAAGGTGTCCGTCAGGGTTGTATCCTTTCACCATACCTATTCAATCTGTATGCTGAGCAAATAATTTGAGAAGCTGGGCTATATGAAGAAAAATGGGGCATCAGGATTGGAGGAAGACTCATTAACAACCTGTGTCATACAGATGACAGAAACTTGCTTGCTGAAAGTAAAGAGGACTTGCTGCACTTACTCCTGAAGATCAGAGACCCCAACCTTCAATACGGATTACACCTCAACATAAAGAAAACAAAAATCCTCACAACTGGACCAATAAGCAACATCATGATAAATGGAGAAAAGACTGAAGTTGTCAAGGATTTCATTTTACTTAGATCCGCAATCGACACCTATGGAAGCAGCAGTCAAGAATTCAAATGATGCATTGCATTAGGCAAATCTGCTGCAAACAATCTCTTTAAAGTGTTGAAAAGCAAAGATGTCGCCTTGAAGCCTAAGGTGTGCTTTACCCAAACCATGGTGCTTTCAATTGCCCCATCTGCACTTGAAAGCTGGACAATGAATAAAGAAGGCTGAAGAATTGACGCTTTTGAATTACAGTGTTGAAGAAGAGTGTTGAATATACCATGGACTGCCAAAAGAACAAAGAAATCTGTCTTGGAAGATGTGTGACCAGAATGCTCCTTAGAAGCAAGGATAGTGAGACTACATATTTTGAACATGTTATCAGGAGGGACTCCCTGGAGAAGGACATCATGCTTGGTTAAGTGGAGGGTCAGCGAAAAAGAGGAAGACCCTCAATGAGATGGGTTGACACAGTCTTTGCAACAATGGGCTTAAGCATAACAATGATTGTGAGGATGGTGCAGGACTGGGCAGTGTTTTGTTCTGTTGTACATAGGGTTGTTATGACTTGGAACTGACTTGATGGCACCTAACAACAACAGCAACAACGTATAGAGCAGTCCTTGGATGGCACAAAAGATTAATGCCTTTGGCTGCTAACTGAAAGGTTGGCAGTTGGAGTTCACTCAGACGTGCCTTGGAAGAAAGGTCCAGTTATCTACTTCTGAAAAAGCAGCCATTGAGCTTACAGAGCACAGTTCTACCCTGATATACATGAGGCTGCCATGAGTCGGTATGGAGCCACAAGGGTTTAGAGCTCTGTGCAGGGGCTTTGAGGGCTTAGGGAACCACCTGCTTGAGGATTCATGTTTACATCTGGCCACCCTTGATAATAAAGGGTTGTAGTTAGGGATCTTTAAGTCCCTCACGGTTTTGTGCTTCACTCATAATGGGGCCCATTTCATGAAATTTCTTTTAGCTATTATAGTCACACTATCACTCACTTAAAAAACAAACAAAAAAACTTGAGAATTAAATCACTGTAATTTCTATGTTCCCATCTCCAGACTAGAAACTAAGAGGAGAAACACATTTAATCTTTTGGCAATCTGTATATAGGGGTGAGGAGTCCTGGTGACACAGTGGTTAAAGCACTTGGCTGCTAACCAAAAGGTCAGTGGTTCGAACCCACCAGCCACTCAGCAGACAAAAGATGTGGCAGTCCACTTCTGTAATGATTTACAGTCTTGAAAACCCTATGGGGCAATTTTACTCTGTCCTATAAGGTCATCATGAGTTGAATCGATTCGACGGCAGTGGGTTGGGTTTTTTTTTCCAGGAGTCTCTGAGTGGCACAAATGGTTAAACTCTCAACTGCTAACCAAAAGGTTGGTGGTGGTTCAAGCCTTGTCAATCCGCTTTGAGAAAATCAGGCATTGAAAACTCTTGTGGAGCACAGTTCTACTCTGACACATGGGGTCTCTAGGAGGCAGAACAGACTCCATGGCAACTGGTACGTGCATACGATCTTAGTCATCTAGTGCTACTATAACAAAAATACCCAAATGTATGGCTTTAACAAAGAGAAATTCATTCTCTCACAGTCTAGAAGGCTAGAAGTCCAAATTCAGGGTGTCAGCTCCAGGGTAAGGCTTTCTGTCTGTATCGGTTCTGGGGGAAGGTCCTTGTCATCAGTCTTCCCCAGCTGAGGAGCTTCTAAGCACAGGGACCCTGGGTCCAAAGGATGCACTGGTCTCCTGGCTCTTGTTTCTTGGCGGTACGAGATCTCCCTGTCTCTCTGTTTGCTTCTGTCTTTTATAACTCAAAAAAGACTGATTTAAGACACAACATAACCTGTGGATTGAGTCCTGCCTCATTAACATAACTACCTCTAATCCAGATTCATTAACATCATAGATGCAGAATTTACAACACACAGGGAAATCACATCAGAAGACAAAATGGTGGACGATCACACAATAGTGGAAATCATGGCCTAGGCAAGTTGATACACATTTTGGGGGGACACAATTCAATCCGTAACACATACATATATCAGGAACAGTAACAGTGTATCCACTAATGGATCTTTTCTTTAGTCTACTTCTCACCATTAAGTACTTGGGTCTGGCAGCAACTGTCATGGGATGTGTACTTCAGCATCTATTATTCCATAAGTTCCAGGGTTACAAGGCGATGAAAGATGGATCTTGTCTTCTTTATGCAGACTTAGAGGGGAGAAAAACAGGGAGACCTATTCTTTGAGCAGGCATAAAACTGGATGTAATTAGAGTATTTCATAGCCATCAAAATGTGGACAATTTTATTAACTGCTCACCTTCATATTTCAGTCATATGGTGAATAATTTGGGACTTGAAAAATACTTTTATATGCATCTTTCACAGCAATGATAATATTTTCAGATACACCAGAGTCTCTACAAGTCCCAAGCATGCTGGATTATTTACAGAAATGGATTATTTGTGCTGACACTTAGTGTTGCAATTTACTGAGGCTTCTTCCATCACATCCATCTCTGAGTTGACAGGTAAAGTAGGAGAGATTTTACAAAATAGTGAAACGCTGGACAATTTATGGCCTTAAACTTGGGTCCAAAACTCTTTTCATGACTCACCCAGCAGCTTTTCCTGATGCCATGTGCTGTTTCCACTGCAGTTAAAGAAGCAAAGGGATACAGAGTATTTTAATGGGGTGAACCCAAGACTGAGAGTGAGGAGACCTGGGTTCCAATCATTGCTTTGTTTCTACTTGTAACCTTGACTGGGTTATGTCAATGTCATCCCCCTTGGTCTTATATTCTTGACCTTGTATATAAGAGTCTGTAATGGCTAGGGTATGTTAGATTTTGTTATAGTAACAAAATCTCAGTGGCTTACCACAGCCGAGTAAATTTTTTCTCAAATCAAGTCAGTTATGGGTTTGGGTGACTCTCTAGGGCACCATCTTCTCTATGACGGATCACAGTCTAGGCTGCTTCAGTCTCGTGGCACTTCCTTCTCAGTACGTGCGTCTACAATCATGATTGCCATGGTAGAGGAAAAGAGCTTGGAGAATTAAGCACTGCCTCTTAGATGCTCCTGCCTGGAAGTGTCACACCTCTCCCCCCTCTCATATTTCACTGGCTAAATCAAATACCAGGGGCAAGCCCAACTTCAAGGTAGCAGGGAAGTAAGGTACTGTGTAGGAGGAATGGATTTTGGGTAATGTCTGCCACAGGCTGGAACTAAATCAGTGGTTTTCACATCTATATTGATATAGATATTTATATCAATATCTATATCTATGTGAGGGCAAGGTGGTTCAGTGGTAGAATTTCCCCCTTCTGTGTGCGAGACCTGGGTTTGATTCCCTGCCAATGCACTTCACGTCCAACTACCACCCATCTGTCACTAGAGGCTTGCATATTGCTATGGTGCTGAACAAGTTTCAGCAGAGCTTCCAGACTAAGATGGACTAGGAAGAAAAGCCTGGTGATATACTTCCAAAAATCAGTCAGTGATAAAACCCTCTGGATCACAATGATCTGATCTGCAACCTATCATGGGGGTGGTGCAGAACCAGGCAGGGTTTTGTTCCGTCAAGCATGGGGATACCATGAATCAGGGGCTGACTTGACAATAGCTAATAACACTAACATATATCTATTTATGTATATACATATGAAAACCATTGTGGCCCACAAGTACAGAAAAGTGATGAGACCTAAGAACTTTATAGCAGCTCTACTTTCATTTGCTATGTTTGTTTAGTTATGCTTCCAAGTGGGATTTCATTTGAGCAAGTGTGATGGTTAAGATTGTGTGTCAACTTGGCTGGGCCATGATTCTCAGTGTTTTGGCAGTCATATAATGTTGTGATCACTTCCCTGTTGAGATTTGATATGTGCTCACCCCATGATGAGATCTGCTGTGAGTAGCCAATCAAAGGAAGGGGTGTTTTCTTGGGCGTATGGCCTGCATTGAGTGTGGGCAGACATTCAGGCAGTGCTCAGGGGCTTTTGATCATTCTGGATCCTGCAGCTGGCTCCTGTTCGTTTGACCTCCGGTTTTGGGACTTCAGCTAGCAGCTTATTTGTGGTCTTGCTTGCTGATCTCGAGATCTGTCAGTCTTCACAGCCTGTGAGCAACAGCCCTGCTTTCTGGCCTGTTGATCTTGGGTTCGCCAGCCCCTATGGCTATGTGAATCAGGAGAAGCCTCTTTCCTGACCCACGGACTTGGGATGTTACCGTGTAGGCCATTTCCTTGATATAAATCTCTCTCTCTCTATGTATATATTTATATACTTTGCTGGTTTTGCTTCTCTAGATAACCCAGCCTAAGACAGCAAGTAATTCTGAATCTTATATATATTGCAATATATTGTGTCCCCAAAAAATATGCTTTGTAAACCTACCACTGCCTGTGATTATAATTCTATTTGTGAATAGGTTGGGTTTGTTATGTTAATGAGGCAGGGTTAGATTATGTCAGTGAGGATTAGGTTATGTTTATTATGTTAAACTCATTGTTGTTGAATTGATTCTGACTCAGTGACCCTACAGGACAGAGTGGATCTGCTCCATAGGGTTTCCAAGGAATGGCTGGTGGATTCAAATTGCAACCTTTTGGTTAGCGGCCAAGCTCTTAACGACTGTGCTCCGTTTATTATGTTAATGAGGCAGAATTAGCATATATTTTGAGTCAGTCTCTTCAGAGATATAAAAGAGATTAAACAAGCAAGCCAGGGAAGTAGAGATAGGGGAAGAGAGATGTCAAGCTGCATGAAGATTGCCCAGGAGCAGAAGCTCAAAGAGACAAGGACCTTCCTCCGAGTCGACATGAGAGAAAGCCTTCCCCTAGAACTGATACCCTAATTTCAGACTTCTAGCCTCCTAAATTGTGAGAAAATAAGTTTCGGTTTGCTAAAGCCACCTACTTACAGTAATTCTGTTATAGCAGTGCTAGATAACTAAGACAAATGTATATACACACACACATTCTGAAGCTTATATGCGTATGTATATATATATATGTATTCTGTAACATATACACATATATGTATATTATACATATGAATATATGTATATGTATATATATTTGTATGTGTGGGTGTATATACTGTTGTTGTTGTGTGTCCTCAAGTCAATTCCAACTCATAATTACGATGGAGCAGAACCGCCCCATAGGATTTCCTAGGCTGCAACCTTTATGGGAGCAGATTGCCAAGTCTCTTCTGGGTAGCTGCTGGTGGGTTCAAACTGCTGACCTTTCAGCTAGCAGCTGAGCACTTAAACATTGAGCCACCAGGGCTTCTTATATATATGTGTATATATATATATTTTTTTATACCAAAAAAGTTAGTCGATGTTCAACCATCTCAAGAGGTGGCATATGATCAGGAACTGTTGGTACTGAAGGAAGAAGTTCAAGCTGCTCTGAAGGCTTTGGCAAAAAACAAGGCTCCAGGAATTGATGGAACATCAATTCAGATGTTTCAACAAACAGATGCAGCACTGGAGGTGCTCATTCATCTATACCAGGATATATGGAAGACAGCTTCCTGGCCAACTGAATGGAAGAGATCCATATTTATGCCTATTTCCAAGAAAGGTGATCCAACCGAATGTGAAAATTATAGCACAATATTGTTAATATCACATGCAAGCAAAATTTTGCTGAAGATCATTCAGAAACGGCTGCAGCAGTATATTGACAGGGAACTGCCAGAAATTTAGGCCGATTTCAGAAGAGGACATGGAACCAGGGATATCATTGCTGATGTCAGATAGATCCTGGCTGAAAGCAGAGAATATCAGAAGGATGTTTACCTGTGTTTTATTGACTATGCAAAGGCATTCGACTGTGCGGATCATAACAAACTATAGATAACATTGCAAAGAATGGGAATTCCAGAACACTTAATTGTGCTCATGAGGAACCTTTACCTAGATCAAGGGGCAGTTGTTTGGACAGAACAAGGGGATACTGATCGGTTTAAAGTCAGGAAAGCTGTGCTTCAGGGTTGTATTCTTTCACCATACCCATTCAATCTGTATGCTGAGCAGATAATATAAGAAACTGGACTGTATGAAGAAGAACGGGGCATCGGGATTGGAGGAAGACTCATTAACAACCTGCGTTATGCAGATGACACAACCTTCCTTGCTGAAAGTGAAGAGGACTTGAAGCACTTACTAATGAAGATCAAAGACCACAGCCTTCGGTATGGATTGCACCTCAACATAAAGAAAACAAAAATCAACACAACTGGACCAATGAGAAACATCATGATAAACGGAGAAAAGATTGAAGTTGTCAAGGATTTCGTTTTACTTGGATCCACAATCAACACCCATGGTAGCAGCTGTCGAGAAATCAAAAGATGTATTGCATTGGGTAAATCTGATGCAAAGGAGCTCTTTAAAGTGTTGAAGAGCAAAGACGTCACCTTGAAGACTGAGGTGCGCCTGATCCAAGCCATGGTATTTTCAATTGCATCATATGTATGTGAAAGCTGGACAATGAATAAGGAAGACCGAAGAACTGATGCCTTTGAATTGTGGTGTTGGCGAAGAATATTGAATATATCATGGACTGCCAAAAGAACGAACAAATCTGTTTTAGAATAAGTACAGCCAGAATGCTCCTTAGAGGCAAGGGTGGCGAGACTGGGTCTTACATACTTTGGACATGTTGTCAGGAGGGATCAGTCCCTGGAGAAGGACATCATGCTTGGCAGAGCACAGGGTCATCAGAAAAGAGGAAGACCCTCAACGAGGTGGATTGACACAGTGGCTGTAACAATGAGCTCAAGCATAGCAATGATAGCAAGGATGGCTCAGGACTGGGCAGTGTTTCGTTCTGTTGTGCATAGGGTCGCTATGAGTCAGAACTGACTTGACGGCACCTAACAACAACAACAATATATATATGTGTGTATGTGTATATAATATATACATACATACATATATATATAGTTAGCTGGAATGATGAAATAAATACACACGTACACACACACATATATGGAGTCCTTGGGTGGAGCAAATGTTTAAGTGCTCCACTAGTGACCAAAAGATTGGTGGTTCAAACCCACTCAGATGTGCCTCAGAAGACAGGCCTGGAGATCTGCTTCTGAAAGGTCACACCCTTGAAAATTCACTGAACAGTTCTACTCTGCATATATATGGGTTTTCCATGAGTTGGAATCAACTCAATGGTAACTAACAATAACTATACATATATACACATATATATATACACATATACATACATATAACGACAACCCAGTGCCATCGAGTCAATTCGGACTCATACCAACCCTATAGGACAGAGTAGAACTGCCCCACAGAGTTTTCAAAGAGTGCCTGGAGGATTCGAACTGCCAACCCTTTGGTTAGCAGCCGTAGCACTTAACCACTACACCACCAGGGTTTCCATATATATATATACTTATATATATATTATATATATATATATGTATGTATGAATGTATAATGTTAATTTAAACATATGTGTAGATATGTGTATGTATATGGTATGTGAGGATTTTTTACCCTCACAACTGGGCTGATAAGCAACATCATGATAAATGGAGAAAAGACTGAAGTTGTCAAGGATTTCATTTTACTTGGATCCACAGTCAACGCCCATGGAAGCAGCAGTCAGGAAATCAAACGACATATTGCATTGGGCAAATCTGCTGCAAAAGATCTTTTTAAAGTGTTAAAAAGCAAAGATGTTACTTTAAGGACTAAGGAGCACCTGGCCCAAGCCATGGTGTTTTCAATCACCTTATATGCGTGTGAAAGCTGGGCAATGAATTAGGAAGACTGAAAAACAACTGATGCCTTTGAATTATGGTGTTGATGAAGAATATTGAATATACCATGGACTGCCAGAAGAACGAACAAATCTGATTTGGAAGAAATACAGCCAAAATGCTCCTTAGTAGCAAAGATGGCAAGACTCCATCTCACATACTTTGGATATGTTATCAGGAAGGACCAGTCCCTGGAGAAAGTAGAGGGTCAGTGAAAAAGAGGAAGACCCTCAATGAGATAGATTGACACAGTGGCTGCAACAGTGGGCTCAGGAATAACAATTGTGAGGATGGTGCAGGACCAGGCAGTGTTTCGTTCTGTTGTACATAGGGTCGCTATGAGCCGGAACCAACCTCATAGCACCTAACAATAACTGAAGTAGGCAAAGAAGGGTCTACCTTTAGAGCCACACCATGAATTTGGAATTTTAGCCTCCTGAACTGTGAGAAAGTAAACTTCTGTTCCTTAAAGCCACCCATTTGTGCTGTTTTTTGCTTCAGTAGTACTAAGTAATAAGACAGTTACTATGTTACTTGTACAGCATCAGTGCTGTGTTGGATTGGTCTTGGTTTTGGATTATTGCTCTTATTGCATTAATTAATATAGCTGAGAAAGTATGTTGGGATTTGTTTTTGTTGATCAAGTTGGTTGATCGATGCATTGTTTGAGATTTTATTGTTATGGTGCTCACTCCAATTCTTAGTGACCACAGTTCTTTTGCACTAGAAAGAAGGCATGCAGAGGATGGAGAGAGGTAGGTCCTTGGCTCTGCTATACTTAGTCAGGGCCCAAAAAGTTAGAGAGTCACTGATTTATAGCCCTCTACCCATTTTTTGTTAGGCCCAGCCTGATATCTTTTGAGCTTTATCATCCGGCCATTTTCCTGTCTGCAGGACTCTCTGTGAGCTGGCCGCAGATTCATGGACATATTCCAATCAAGCAAACGGAATGACTGCTTAAAAGTTATACTGTGCCTATCCCTAGGAAGGCGGGGTGCCCTAGGGTTAACCAGGCCCCACCACAAGCTCTCTCTTTGCCAGGCTCGAGCTACAAAGGACAGAGTAGTGAGGTTCTTAAGATTCTGAAACACTTGCTGATGACAGAGATTGGCCTGATGCCTTGGGCAGTGATATAATCAATGAACACAAAGAGCAATGAGGCTTATAATATAACCCCTTTCCTGCGAAAGTATTTCCTGCCTGAGTCACTCAGCTCAGAGGCCCCTTCATTTAGAAATCATTTCTGATCCCTCCAAGCAACCAGAGCATTTGCCACTTTATTTTCACATTTTATTTTTGTCTGTCTAGTTCCCAGCTCTGTGGAATGTCTGCTGAGGGCAGAAGGCAGGCCTCAATCTTCTTTGTACGATCTGTTCAAAGCCCCATGTGGTGGCTCCATAAATAACTGAGAGTGACAAAGACAGAAAAGTCTGTCCTGTGTCTTTACAGTCATGGCATATGCCAGTAGACTGACGACTTACTGAGAGGACCCAACTATCCTAAAAAGCAGTAGAGACCTCCAGACCCCCACTTAGGACAGAAAAAAGGGAAAGCACTGAAGATAATGATTGCAGTTACCTACATCAACTCAATGCTTTTCATCTGCCAAGCCCTGGGAGAGACACACTCCATCCACTATTTCAGTTAATCTTCCCAACAACCCGGAATGGTAGGCATTTTTAAACCCACTGGAGGGTTTATGCTATGTGACTAAAGCTATACAGCATGGAAGCAGCAGAATTGAGAATTCAAATCCAGACCAATCTGTCTCCAAAGACAACTTAACCACTACAGTTGAAGACAGCTTTACCATTACCACATTAAAATGAAGATCCCTCAGCCCTACCTTAAAAATCCGTTGCCATCAAACTGAATGACTCATGGTGACCCCATGTGTGTCAGAGTAGAAGCGTGCTCCATAGGGTATTCAGTGGCTGATTTTTTTTAGGCCTTTCTTCCAAGGTGCCTCTGGGTGGACTAGATCCAACCTTTCACTTAGCAGCCAAGTGCATTAACCATTTGCAGCACCCAGGCTACCTTAGAACTCCCTGATTGTACTTCCTAGGTTAGGGCCCAGTTAAGACAAGGAGAGCGGAATCATTTGAAAGTATAAGGGGCAGGCAGTGTGGGAGGAGCTGAAAGGCAGAGAAGGGAAGGGTATCATGACAAATAGAGAGGCATTTCTTCCTTAAAAGCAGTAGCAAAGAATGAATAGATAGGATAGAGACTGGGGCACATGATAGCTTGAAAAGTGGTCCATGAAGATGTCCATATCCTAATTCCTGGAACCTGTGAATATGTTGCCTTACATGGTAAAAGGGACTTTGCAGGTATGAATAAGTTAAAGATCTTGAGATGGGGAGATTCTCCCGGAATATCCAAGTGTGCCCAGTGTAATCACAAGGATACTTATAAGACTGAAAGAGAGGATCAGAACAACAACTGGAGCTTCCCAACTAAGACAGACTAGGAAAAAAAAAAAAGACTAGGAAGGAAGGCATAAATAATCTGAGAAGCTGGGCTATAAGAAGAAGAATGTGACATTAGGATTGGAAGAGAACTCATTAACAACCTGTGATAATGTAGATGACGTGAACTTGATGGCTGAAAATTAGACAACTTGAAGCAATTACTGATGAAGGTCAAAGAATGCAGCTTTTAATATGAATTACACCTGAACATAAAGAAAAAAAAATCCTCATAACTGGACCAATAAACAACATTATGATAAATGAATAAGAAATTGAAGTTATCTAGAATTTCATTCTACTTCAATCAACAATCAATGCCCACGGAAGCAGCAGTTAAGAAATTAAACGACATATTTCATTGGGGAAATCTGGTGTAAAAGACATTTTTAGGGTGTTAAAAAGCAAAATGTCACTTTGATGACAAAGGTGCACCTGACCCAAGCCATGGTCTTTTGAGTCATCTCATAAGCATGCAAAAGCTGGACAATGAGAAAGGAAGACAGAAAAGAATTTATGCTTTCAAATTGTGGTGCTGGTGAAGAATATTGAATATACCATGGACTGCCAAAAGAATGAACAAATCCCTCTTGGAGGAAATACAGCCAGAATGCTCCTTAGAAGTGAGGATGGTGAGATGGCTTCTTGCTTACCTTGGACGCATCATCTGGAAAGACCAATCACCGTAAAAGGATATCATGTTTGGCAAAGTAGAGGGTCAGTGAAAAAGAGAGACCCTCCATGAGATGGACTGACAGTCCAGAGATGGATTATCCATTAAGCACAGTACAAAGATGGGTGAAACCCATGGGAAATTGTACTCTACAGATTCGTGCACAATTAAACCCATGTGTACTTTCTCAATATAAGCTGGTGTGTACCTTGCTTACTGGTTAATTTGCCTCTGAGACACGGTTGCTGCAACAATGGTCTAAAACATACCAGTGAATATGAGGATGGCTCAGGACCAGGCAATGTTTCGTTCTGCTATATACAAGGTGGCAACTAACAGCGACAGGAGGCTCGGAGTTACAGAAGGAGATGTGATGACCGAAACAGAGGTTGGAGTAACGTGGGGCCAGAAGCCAAGGAATGCCACAGCCTCTAGAAGCTGGAAAAGACAATGAAATAGATTCCTCCCCAAAGCCTCCAGAATCAACACAGCCCTTCCAACATCCTGATTCTAGTCTACTGAAACTGATTTCAGACTTCTGACTTAAAAAACTACAAGATACTAATTTGCGTCATTTTAGTCACCAAGTTTGTGGTAATTTACTACAGCAGCAATAGGAAACTAATGGCCCGTAGAAGGTGAAAATAGTGAGGTTCGGAAGTGGAAAAGAGATTCCTGAGGTCAGAGTGTGTTTTGGAGTTGGGATGGAGCCAGGTGTGTTCCCAGGTGGGGTCTTCATCATGGACCCACGACAGCTGGGGTGCTTGTTAAAATGTAGACTCCAATCAGACTTACTGGGCTAGGGCCGGGAATTAAGACTTAGCTCGCCAAAGGATGGAGGCCAAAGTTGAAGCACCCTTGGACTTTGCTTCCAGTATCTTCCCAGTTGCTCTGTAGCAGAGTTCCCGAATTGGTTTGTAAACTTTGATGAGGGCAGAGACACTCTGCAAGTGTCAGGCAGCTCATCCAGTGACCCTCGAGGCTTCTACTATGCTCCTGTGGCCTGCATGATGACAATCGAGTTATAGGTGATCCAAAGAGAGACAGAATTGAAAGCAGCGGCACGAGAATATTGATTTGTACTGGACTTGGAAACCCCGGTGGTGTAGTAGTTAAGTGCTATGGCTACTAACCAAGAGCTCGGCAGTTAGAATTCACCAGGTGCCCCTTGGAAACTCTATGGGGTAGTTCTACTCTGTCCTATAGGGTCGTTATGAGTCGAAATTGACTCGACAGCAGTGGTTAGTGGGTTGGTCGAGGGGGAGATTCAGACCAGATATAGCTAAAGGGGTTGCTCCCTGGACACTCCTGGCTGTGGTCATGGGCAAAGGGTGAATTTTGGAGTCCTGGCGGTAAACCTGGGTTCAAATCACAATGTCACCTCTTACAAGCTGTGTAACATTGGGGGAGTTAATGCATCTCTCTGGACATCAGTTTTTCAACATTGTGAAATGAATGCCTATCTCCCAGGGCTGCCGGAGGATTAAGTGAGGTATTGTAGTAAATTAACCATTCATCAAATATTTTTTGCAAGTCTGTCATGTGTCAGTGCAGTGGTTGGCATGGAGGATGCACAGTGGTGAGTAAAACAGACATGGCTCATCCTCCCCCAGAACCTACAGTCGAGTGGGAAAAACAGACATTATTAAATAGATAAGTGAGCATATAATCATAAATGATAAATGCTACAGGAAAGAAAGTCCAGAGGCCTCATACTACCTGATTATAGAATCTTTTATATCACCACAGTAGTCAAAACAGCCTGGTGCTGGTACAACAACAGATACATGGACCAATGGAACAGAATTAAGAATCCAGACATAAATCCAGCCACAAATGTGCAGCTGATATTTGACAAAGACCCAAAGTCCGTTAAATGGGGAAAAGACAGTCTTTTTAACAAATGGTGCTGGCAAAACTGGATATTCATCTGCAAAAAAAATGAAACAAGACCCATACTTCACACCATGAACAAAAACTAACTCAAAATGTATCAAAGACCTAAATACAAAATCTAAAACGATAAAGATCATGGAAGAAAAAATAGGGACAATGCTAGGGGCCCTAATACATGGCATAAACAGTATACAAAACATTATTAACAATGCATAAACACCAGAAGAGAAACTAGATAACTGGGAGCGCCTAAAAATCAAACACCTATGCTCATCCAAAGACTTTGCCAAAAGAGTAAAAAGACTACCTACAGACTGAGAAAAAGTTTTTGGCTATGACATTTCTGATCAGCATCTGATCTCTAAAATCTACATGATACTGCAAAAACTCAACAACAAAAAGACAAAGAACCCAATTAAAAAATGGGCAAAAGATATGAACAGGCACTTCACTAAAGAAGACATTCAGGTAGCTAACAGATAAATAACGAAATGCTCATGATCATTAGCTATTAGAGAAATGCAAATCAAAACTACAATGAGATTTCCTCTCATTCCAACAAGGCTGGCATTAATACAAAAAACACAAAATAATATATGTTGGAGAAGTTGTGGAGAGACTGGAACACTTATACATTGCTGGTGGGAATGTAAAATGGTACAACCACTTTGGAAATCAATTTGGCGCTTCCTTAAAAAGCTAGAATAGAACTACCATACGATCCAGCAATCCCACTCCTTGGAATACATCCTAGAGAAATAAAAGCCTTTACATGAACAGATATATGCACACCCATGTTCACTGCAGCACTGTTTACAATAGGAAAAAGATGGAAGCAACCAAGGTGCCCATCAACGGATGAATGGATAAATAAATTATGGTATAGTCGCACATCAATAAACAGTGATGAATCCATGAAAAATTTCATAACATGGAGGAAGCTGGAAAGCATTATGCTGGGTGGAATTATTCAGCTGCAAATGGACAAATATTATATGAGACCACTATTATAAGAATTCAAGAAATAGTTTAAACAGAGAAGAAAATATTCTTCGATGGTTACGAGAGTAGGGAGGGAGGGAGGGAGGGAAAGGGGTATACACTAATTAGATATAGACAAGAACTATTTTAGGTGAAGGGAAAGACAATACACAGTGCAGGAGAGGTCAGCATAACTGGATTAAGCCAAAAGCAAAGAAGTTTTCTGAATAAACCGAATGCTTCAAAGGCCAGCATAGCAGGGGCGGGGGTTTGGGGACCATGATTTCAGAAGACATCTAGGTCAACTGTCATAATAAAAGCTATTAAGAAAACATTCTGCATCCCACTTTGGAGAGTGGCTTCTGGTTCTTAAACACTAGTAAGGGGCCATCGAAGATGCATCGATTGGTCTCAATCCACCTGGAGTAAAGGAGAATGAAGAACACCAAAGACACAAGGTAATTATGTCTTGTTACCAAGAGACAGAAAGGGCCATATAAACCAGAGACTACATCAGCCTGAGACCAGATGAACTAGATGGTGCCCAGCTACAACCTATGACTGCCCTGACAGGGAACACAACAGAGAATCCCTGATGGGACAGGAGAGCAGTGGGAGACAGATCTCAAATTCTCGCAAAAAGACCAGACTTAATGGTCTGAGACTAGAAGGATCCCGGAGGTCATGGTCCCCAGACCTTCTGTTAGCCCAAGACCGGAACTATTCCCAAAGCCAACTCTTCAGACAGGGATTGGACTGGACTATAAGATAGCAAATGATATTGGTGAGGAGTAAGTTTCTAGGATCAAGTAGACACACGAGACTATGTGGGCAGCTCCTGTCTGGAGGGGAGATGAGAGGGCAGAGGGGTCAGAAGCTGGCTGAATGGACATGAAAATACAGGGTGGAGAGAAGGAGTGTGCTGTCTCATTATGGGGAGAGCAACTAGGAGTATATAGCAAGGTGTATATAAATTTTTATATGAGACTGACTTGATTTGTAAACTTTCACTTAAAGCACAATAAAAATTAGGAAAAGAAAGTCCAGGGAGCCATAAAGCTCTAACTACAGGACCTGACCTATCTGGGAGAGAGAATTCAAGAAATCTTCCCTAAGAAAGTGATACCTGAAGCATAAAAGTTCACTAGGGGAAGATTGTGTATGGGGGGATTGTAGCAGAAACAACACATGCTCACCCCACCCTCAGGTAGGAGGGACCCAGTGGGGTTGAAAGCTTGGGAAAACAAAGCAATACTTTAAACCCATTGCTACGGAGTTAATTCCACTAGTAGCAGCCCCACATGTTACAGAGTAGAATTGCTCCATAGGGTTTTCTTGAGTGTAATTTTCTCAAGGGAGCCCTGGTGGAATAGTGGTTAAGTGCTACAGCTGCTAACCCAAGGGTCAGCAGTTCAAATCCACCAGGTGCTCCTTAGAAACTCTATGGGGCAGTTCTACCCTATCCTATAGGGTCACTGTAAGTTGGAATCAACTCGGTGGCACTGTTTTTTCTTAATCTTTACGAAAGTGATTAAAAAAAAAATTACCAGGTGTTTTTTCCATGGTAGTGTGGCTGGGTGGCCTTGAACTGACTGCCAACCTTTAGGGTAGTACTGGAGTACAAAGCGTTTGCACCACCCAGGGACCTTTAACAGTTAGGGAGAGAGGTGAAAGGGGCTTAAGGTGAGACTTCAGGGGAAGCAGGGCCATGCTGACTGTGTTAGGAACTTCCACCCTCCCAAAAGCAGTAAGTTACATGACCTGATTTGCATTTGGAAATTAGCATTTGGCTGCAATTGGAAGACTCCACTGATTTGGCGCAGGGGTGAGAGAGGAGAAGCCAGCTAGGAAGCGGGGGAGTTCTTGTCACAGTGCCTGAGACACAGAGTTGTTGTTAGGTTTCATGGAGTCAATTCATAGCGACCCCATGTGACAAAGTAGGACTGCCCCATACGTTTTCCTAGGCTATAATCTTTTTAATATAATCTTTACAGGAGCAGATTGCCAGTTCCTTCTCCGCTGGAGCCACTGGGTGGATCTGAATCACCACCTTTGGCGTCACTAAAGGGATGCTGAGGGAGTGCAGATCTCGCTCCCTGACACTGTCAAAAGGGTGATATCAAAATGATCCCAGGGTCCGCGGTGGGCACGGGTGAGCCAGGGGAGGAGCCACAGAGGCAGTGGTGTCATTAGGGTTGGCGTCACCCATCACCTGGTGCGGTAATTCGTTATCCCCGCCCCCTCACCTGACAGGGTGCAGGCGCCTGAGCTGCTCTGACCTCCATCCTGCGGAGAGGAGGGTCTCCGCCTTGGCCAATGGGAGAGGGGAGGAGCTGCGGGGAGCCACGGGGGGCGGGGCCGGGAGAGGTGGGCCAAGTGGTACAGCGGTTGGCCTCGTGCAGGCAGGGCCAGGGATGGGGTCACTGGTGTGTGTGTGTGTGTGTGTGTGTGTGTGTGTGTGGGTGTGTGTGGGTGTGTGTGTGGGTGTGTGTGGGTGTGTGTGGGTGTGTGTGTGGTCACTGGTGTGTGTGGGTGTGGGTGTGGGTGTGGTGTGGCCAGGGCTCCTTAAGACACGGAGAGTGCCCAGTAAATCTCAGCTCCTGCCTCTAATCCCAAACAGGACTGCTACACTGGTTTGTGTTTTAAAGGACGTTAGATTTCAGTTTTCCCTCCGACTTCAGAGTGAGCATATATGAATAAATGAGTTCTCACCCTTTCTCCACATCTGTGGAGACAGTGCCCAAGGTGAGAAAAGTGGGATTAGCGTGCCTGCAGGCAGTTCGGCTGCATTCAAACAATCACACACAGGCAATGAATAAAATGGAGGTTTTATCTATTGGCTTCTGCTTTTGGCATAGTTTGAGAAGAAGTTTTGATTCTAGAGAGGGCTAAGAACTTTTCTCCCCCAAAGACAATTACCATCTGCAAAAACAAAGTGCGGAAAGCAAAATAGTCAGTCGATATACCTACAACAATAGAACCTGTGGTTTTTCACCACAATGACTAGGGTTCCTGAAAGAAGACAAGGTACGTAAGGGCTGGATAGAAGGTAAAGAAGAAAGAAATTGATGCCATGTGCCATATTTTTATGAGCTCATGTGACCAGAAAATATTGATTACTGTAAAAGTTCCTCTCAGTCAGGAGACCAGCTATTAATTTTCATGTCTCATTTGCCATAATTCTTTATAGCTTTTTACAGTAAATCCTCATTATTTTTGAATTTGAGCATGAAGATAAAAATGAATAAAATTTACCTGAATTATTATCTACAGTATCTAGCACTTTCTGACTGTATGACTATGGGCAGATTATTTAAACTCCTTAACCTCTGTTTCTGCTGTTATCCATAAGTAAAGGGTCAGCGAAAATGAAGGAACCTCTCAGGGAGATGAACTGACAGAACAGCCCCAACAACGGACTCTAACGTACCAACGATTATGAAGATGGTGCAGGACCGGGCAATGTGTAATTCTGTCATACTGCAAGTATATGAGCCCACTCCAGCAACTAACAACAAGAAGCCTCTGTTTACTCATCTTTCAAGTGGGAATAATGATAGCTTGCATCTTGAATGGCTGTTGTGAGCTGGCTGCTCATGGTAAGAATGTTCTCAGAGGGTTAGCTATTATCAACTGCTAACCATCACTCTAGTCTAGATATGAGCCCCTTGTCGCTTATATATCTTTTCCCACTCATTGGTGTGCCTTTTGTTCTCTTGCCAGTTTTTAAGCTACTGTCTCTCAGCTCCAACCCCACCCTTTTCTATGGGCTTTGTGATGTTGCTGGGGCCCAGACACTGCAAACCACGTGTTAACTTTGACAGCTGCCAATAGGGGGCACTAGAGGGAAACTGCAAGGCTGGAGGAGGAAGAAAAAACTTGCACCCTCCTGGAGGCTTCTTGCTCTGTGAGCATCACTCTAGCCACACTTTTTTTTTTTTTTTTTAATGTGCTTTAAATGAAAGTTTACAGTGTAAATTAGTTTCTCATTCAAAAATTTATACACAAATTGTTTCGTGACATTGGTTGCAACCCGCACGATGCGTGCTCAGCACTTTCCCCCTTTCCCTCTCCACTGCAGGTCACCTGTGTTCATTTGTCCAGGTTTCCCATCCCTACCTGCCTTCTCGTCTCTGTTCTTGGGCAGGTGCTGCGCACTTGGTCTCATAGACTTGATTGAACTAAGAAACACCTTCCTCACGTTATTGTTTCATTTTGTTTTTTAATTTTATCGTGTTTTACGTGGAAATTTACAGCACAAATTAGTTTCTCATTCAAAAATTCGTACACAACTTGTTTTGTGACATTGGTTGTGATCCCTACAATGTATCATCACTCTCCCCATTTCCCTTTCCACTCTGGGTTCTCCATGTCCATTTGTCCAGGTTTCCTGTCCCTTCCTGCCTTCTCGTCTTTGCTTTTGGACAGATGTTGCCCATTTGGTATCATATACTTGATTGCACTAAAAAGCACGTTCCTAATGTGTGCTATTGCTTGTTTTACAGGCCTGTCTAATCCTTGGCTGAAAGGTAGACTTTGGGAGTGGCTTCAGTTCTGAGTTAGAAGAGTGTCTGGGGCCGTAGTCTTGGGGCTTCCTCCAGTCAGATAGGTAAGTCTGGTCTTTTTTTTTCTGAATTTTGTTCTACATTTTTCTCCCACTCTGTCTGAACCCCTCTATTGTGATCCCTGTTAGAGCAGCTGGTGGTGGTAGATGGGCACCATCTAGTTCTTTGCTCAGGCTGGTGGAGGCTGTGGTTCCTGTGGTCCTTTAGTCCTTTGCGCTAGTATTTTCCTTATATCTTTGGCTTTCTTCATTCTCCTTTGCTCTGGTCAGATACCCACAGATGTATCTTAGATTGCTGCTCACGAGTTTCTAAGACCAGATACCACTCACCAAAGTAGAATATAGAACATTTTTTTTATGAACTATGTTATGCCGATTGACCTAGATATCCTCCAGGACCTAGATATCCTCAGCCCTCAGCTCCAGTAAATTGGTCCCTCAGGGTGTTTGGATGTATCTGGGAAACTTCTATGACTTTGCCTTGGTCAAGTTGTGCTGCCTTCCCCTATATTGTGTGTTGTCTTTCCCTTCCCCAAAGTTAACTTGACTGCTATCTAGTTAGTGATTTCCTTTCTCTGCTGCGCCCCTTCCTCGTACCCATCAAAGATTTTTTTTCTTTCTGTGTGTAAATCTTTCCTTGAGCTTTTATAATAGCAGTCTCATACAGTATTTGTCCTTTTGTGATTGACTTATTTCACTCAGCATAATGCCCTCTAGATTCATCCATGTTGTGAGATGTTTCCCAGATTCATCATTGTTCTTTATTGTTGCACAGTATTCCATTGTCTGTTGATGGGCACTTAGATTGTTACCATCTTTTTGCTATCGTGAACAATGCTGCAGTGAACATGGGTGTGCATGTATCTATTTGCCTGATGGCTGTTATTCCTAGGATGTGTTCCTAGGAGTGGGATTGCTGGATTGTATGGTATTTCTATTTCTAGCTTTTGAAGGTGGCACCATATCATTTTCTATAGCGTTTGTACCATTTTACATTCCCACCAGCAGTACATAAGAGTTCCAATTTCCTAAGAACCTCTCCATCATTTGTTATTTTCTATTTTTTTGATTAGCGCCAATAATGTCCAGGTGAGATGGTATCTCATTTTAGTTTTGATTTGCATTTCTCTAATGGCTAATGATTCAGAGCATTTCCTCATGTGTCTGTAATCCACCCGGATGTCTTCTTTGCTGGTGTCTGTTCATATACTTTGCCTATTTTTTAATTGGATTCTTTGTCTTTTTGTTGTTGAGATGCTGATGTATTTTATAGATTTCAGAGATTAGACTCTTTTCGGATATGTTGTACCCAAAATTTTTTTCCCAGTCTGTAGGCTCTTTTTTTTGCTCTTTTGGTGAAGTCTTTTTTTTTTTTTTTTTAAATAATTTTTATTGAGCTTTAAGTAACGTTTACAAATCAAGTCAGTCTGTCACATATAAGCTTATATACACCTTACTCCATACTCCCACTCACTCTCCCCCTGAGTCAGCCCTTGCAGTCTATCCTTTTGTGACAATTTTGCCAGTTTCTAACCCTCTCTAGCCTCCTATCTCCCCTCCAGACAGGAGATGCCAACACAGTCTCAAGAGTCCACCTGATGCAAGTAGCTCACTCTTCATCAGCATCTCTCTCCAGCCCATTGTCCAGTCCCTTCCATGTCTGCTGAGTTGTCTTCGGGAATGGTTCCTGTCCTGGGCCAACAGAAGGTTTGGGGACCATGACCACCAGGATTCCTCTAGTCTCAGTCAGACCATTAAGTCTGGTCTTTTTATGAGAATTTGGGGTCTGCATCCCACTGATCTCCTGCACCCTCGGGGGTTCTCTGTTGTGCTCCCTGTCAGGGCAGTCATTGGTTGTGGCCGAGTACCATCTAGTTCTTCTGGTCTCAGGATGATGTAAGACTCTAGTTCATGTGGCCCTTTCTGTCTCTTGGGCTCATAGTTGTCGTGTGAACTTGGTGTTCTTGTTCATTCTCCTTTGATCCAGGTGGGTTGAGACCAATTGATGCATCTAGATGGCCGCTTGTTAGCATTTAAGACCCCAGACGTCACATTTCAAAGTGGGATGCAGAATGTTTTCATAATAGTATTATTTTGCCAATCGACTTAGAAGCTCCCTTAAGCCATAGTCCCCAAACCCCCGCCCTTGCTCCGCTGACCTTTGAAGCATTCAGTTTATCCCGGAAATTTCTTTGCTTTTGGTCCAGCCCATTTGAGCTGACCTTCCCTGTATTGAGTATTGTCCTTCCCTTCACCTAAAATAGTTCTTATCTACTAACTAATCAGTAAATAACCCTCTCCCACCCTCCCTCCCTCCCCTCCTCGTAACCACAAAAGTATGTGTTCTTCTCAGTTTATACTATTTCTCAAGATCTTATAATAGTGGTCTTATACAATATTTGTCCTTTTGCCTCTGACTAATTTCACTCAGCATAATGTCTTCCAGGTTCCTCCATGTTATGAAGTGTTTCACAGATTCGTCACTGTCCTTTATCAACGCGTAGTATTTCATTGTGTAAGTATACCACAATTTATTTAATCATTCATCCGTTGATGGACACCTTGGTTGCTTCCAGCTTTTTGCTATTGTAAACAGAGCTGCAATAAACATGGGTGTGCATATATATGTTGGTGTGAAGGCTCTTATTTCTCTAGGGTATATTCCGAGGAGTGGGATTTCTGGGTTGTATGGTAGTTCTATTTCTAACTGTTTAAGATAATGCCAGATAGATTTCCAAAGTGGTTGTACCATTTTACATTCCCACCAGCAGTGTATAAGAGTTCCAATCTCTCCGCAGCCTCTCCAACATCTGTTATTTTGTGGTTTTTGGATTAATGCCAGCCTTGTTGGAGTGAGATGGAATCTCATCGTAGTTTTAATTTGCATTTCTCTAATGGCCAATGATAAAAAAAAAAAAATGATAGAGAGCATTTTCTCATGTATCTGTTAGCTGCCTGAATATCTTCTTTAGTGAAGTGTGTGTTCATATCCTTTGCCCAGTTCTTGATTGGGTTATTTGTCTTTTTGTGGTTGAGTTTTAACAGAATCATATAGATTTTAGAGATCAGGCGCTGGTCGGAGATGTCATAATTGAAAATTCTTTCCCAATCTGTGGGTGGTCTTTTTACTCTTTTGGTGAAGTCTTTAGATGAGCATAGGTGTTTGATTTTTAGGAGCTCCCAGTTATCTGGTTTCTCTTCGTCATTTTTGGAAATATTTTGTATTCTGTTTATGCCTTGTATTAGGGCTCCTAACGTTGTCCCTATTTTTTCTTCCATGATCTTTATCGTTTTAGTCTTTATGTTTAGGTCTTTGATCCACTTGAAGCTGGTTTTTGTGCATGGTGTGAGGTATAGGTCCTGTTTCATTTTTTTGCAAAGGGGTATTCAGTTATGCCAGCACCATTTATTAAAAAGACTATCTTTTCCCCAATTAACTGACACTGGGCCTTTGTCAAATATCAGCTGTTCATATGTAGATGGATTTAAAGCTGGTTTCTCAATTCTGTTCCATTGGTCTATGTGCCTGTTGTTGTACCAGTACCAGGCTGTTTTGACTACTGTGGCTAATAGGTTCCAAAATCAGGTAGAGTGAGGCCTCCCACTTTCTTCTTCTTTTTCAGTAATGTTTTACTTATCCGAGGCTCCTTTCCCTTCCATGTGAAGTTGGTAATTGGTTTCTCCATCACATTAAAAAATGTCATTGGAATTTGGATCGGAAGTGCATTGTATGTATAGATGGCTTTTGGTAGAATAGACATTTTTACTATGTTAAGTCTTCCTATCCATGAGCAAGGTATGTTTTTCCACTTAAGTATGTCCTTTTTAGTTTCTTGCAGTAGTACTTTGTAGTTTTCTTTCTCTAGGTCTTTTACATCTTTGGTAAGATTTATTCCTAAGTATTTCATTTTCTTGGTGGCTACTGTGAATGGTATGGTTTTGGTGATTTCCTCTTCGATGTTCTTTTTGTTGATGTAGAGGAATCCAAGTGATTTTTGTATGTTTATCTTATAACCTGAGACTCTGCCAAACTCTTCTGTTAGTTACAGTAGTTTTCTGGAGGATTCCTTAGGGTTTTCTGTGTATAAGATCATGTCATCTGCAAATAGAGATAATTTTACTTCCTCCTTCCCAATCTGGATACCCTTTATTTCTTTATCTAGCCTAATTGCTCTGGCTAGGACCTCTAGCACAATGTTGAACAAGAGCGGTGATAAAGGGCATCCTTTTCTGGTTCCCGTTCTCAAGGGAAATGCTTTCAGGCTCTCTCCATTTAGAGTGATATTGGCTGCTGGCTTTGTATAGATGCCCTTTATTATGTTGAGGAATTTTCCTTCAATTCCTATTTTGCTGAGAGTTTTTATCATGAATGGGTGTTGGACTTTGTCAAATGCCTTTTCTGCATCAATTGATAAGATCATGTGGTTTTTGTCTTTTGTTTTATTTATATGGTGGATTACATTAATGGTTTTTCTAATATTAAACCAGCCTTGTATACCTGGTATAAATCCCACTTGGTCATGGTGGATTATTTTTTTGATATGTTGTTGATTTCTATTGGCTAGAATTTTGTTGAGGATTTTTGCATCTATGTTCGTGAGGGATATAGGTCTGTAATTTTCTTTTTTTGTGATGTCTTTACCTGGTTTTGGTATCAGGGATATGGTGGCTTCACAGAATGAGTTAGGTAGTATTCCGTCATTTTCTATGCTTTGAAATACCTTTAACAGTAGCGGTGTTAACTCTTCTCTGAAAGTTTGTTGGAACTGTGCAGTAAAGCCATCCGGGCCAGGGGTTTTTTTTGTTGGGAGTTTTTTGATTACCGTTTCAATCTCTTTTTTTGTTATGGGTCTATTTAGTTGTTCTACTTCTGATTGTGTTAGTTTAGGTAGGTAGTGTTTTTCTAGGAATTCATCCATTTCTTCAAGGTTTGCAAATTTGTTAGAGTACAATTTTTCGTAATAATCTGATATGATTCTTTTAATTTCAGTTGGGTCTGTTGTGATGTGGCCCATCTCGTTTCTTATTCGGGTTATTTGTTTCCTTTCCTATATTTCTTTAGTCAGTCTGGCCAATGGTTTATCAATTTTGTTAATTTTTTCAAAGAACCAGCTTTTGGCTTTGTTAATTCTTTCAATTGTTTTTCTGTTCTCTAATTCATTTAGTTCAGCTCTAATTTTTATTATTTGTTTTCTTCTGGTGCCTAATGGATTCTTTTGTTGCTCACTTTCTATTTGTTCAGGTTGTAGGCACAGTTCTCTGATTTTGGCTCTTTCTTCTTTTTGTATGTGTGCATTTATCGATATAAATTCACCTCTGAGCACTGCTTTTTCTGTGTTCCAGGGGTTTTGACAGGAAGTGTTTTCATCCTCGTTGCATTCTATGAATTTCTTTATTCCCTCCTTAATGTCTTCTATAATCCAGACTTTTTTCAGCAGGGTATTGTTCATTTTCCAAGTATTTGATTTCTTTTCCCTAATTTTTCTGTTATTGATTTCCACTTTTATGGCCTTATGGTCTGAGAAGATGCTTTGTAATATTTCAATGTTTTGGATTCTGCAAAGGTTTGTTTTATGACCTAATATGTGGTCTATTCTGGAGAATGTTCCATGTGCGCTAGAAAAAAAAGTATACTTTGCAGCAGTTGGGTGGAGTGTTCTGTATAAGTCAATGAGGTCAGGTTGGTTGATTGTAGCAATTAGATCTTCATTGTCTCTATTGAGCTTCTTACTGGATGTCCTGTCCTTCTCCGAAAGTGGTGTGTTGAAGTCTCCTACTCTAATTGTGGAGGTGTCTATCTCACTTTTCAATTCTGTTAAAGTTTGTTTTGTGTATCTTGCAGCCCTGTCATTGGGTGCATAAATATTTAATATGGTTATATCTTCCTGGTCAATTGTCCCTTTAATCATTATGTAGTGTCCTTCTTTATCCTTTGTGGTGGATTTAACTTTAAAGTCTATTTTGTGAGAAATTAATATTGCTACTCCTCTTCTTTTTTGCTTATTGTTTGCTTGATATATTTTTTCCATCCTTTGAGTTTTAGTTTGTTTGTGTCTCTAAGTATAAGGTGTGTCTCTTGTAGGCAGCATATAGACGGATCGTGTTTCTTTATCCAGTCTGAGACTCTCTGTCTGTTTATTGGTGCATTGAGTCCATTTACATTCAGCATAATTATAGATAAGTATGTGTTTAGTGCTGTTGTTTTGATGCCTTTTTATATGTGTTGTTGACAATTTCATTTTTCCACTTACTTTTTTGTACTGAGACGTTTTTCTTTGTAAATTGTGTGTTCCTCATTTTCATAGTATTTGACTTTATGTTTGCTGAGTCGTTATGTTTTTCTTGGTTTTTATTTTGAGTTATGGAGTTGTTATACCTCTTTGTGGTTACCTTAATATTTACCCCTATTTTTCTAAGTAAATACCTAACTTGCATTGTCCTATATCACCTTGTATCTCTCTCCATATGGCAGTTCTATGCCACCTGTATTTAGTCCCTCTTTTTGATTATTGTGATCTTTTACATATTGACTTCAATGATTCCCTGTCTTGAGCGTTTTTTTCTTTTTGAAATTAATCTTAATTTGTTTTTGTGATTTCCCTATTTGAGTTGGTATCAGGATGTTCTGTTCTCTGACCTTGTGTTGTGCTAGTATCTGATGTTATTGGTTTTCTGACCAAACAATTTCCTTTAGTATTTCTTGTAGCTTTGGTTTGGTTTTGCAGATTCTCTAAGCTTGTGTTTATCTGTAAATGTTTTAATTTTGCCTTCATATTTTAGAGAGAGTTTTGCTGGATATATGATCCTTGGCTAGCAATTTTTCTCCTTCAGTGCTCTATATATGTCGTCCCATTGCCTTCTTGCCTGCATGGTTTCTGCTGAGTAGTCTGAACTTATTGATTCTCCTTTGTAGGAGACCTTTCTTTTATCCCTGGCTGCTTTTAAAATTTTCTGTTTATCTTTGGTTTTGGCAAGTTTGATGATAATATGTCTTGGTGATTTTCTTTTTGGATCAATCTTAAATGGGGTTTGATGAGCATCTTGGATAGATATCCTTTCGTCTTTCATGATGTCAGGGAAGTTTTCTGCCAACAGATCTTCAACTATTCTCTCTGTGTTTTCTGTTATTCCTCCCTGTTCTGGGACTCCAATCACACGCAAGTTATTCTTCTTGAAAGAGTCCCACATGATTCTTAGTGTTTCTTCATTTTTTTAAATTCTTTTATCTGATTTTTTTTCAGCTATATTGGTGTCGATTCCCTGGTCCTCCAGATTTCCCACTCTGCATTCCAATTGCTGAAGTCTGCTCCTCTGACTTCCCATTGCGTTGCCTAATTCTGTAATTTTATTGTTAACCTTTCAGATTTCTGAATGCTGTCTCTCTATGGATTCTTGCAACTTATTAATTTTTCCACTATGTTCTTGAATAATCTTTTTTGAGTTCTTCAACTGCTTTATCAGTGTATTCCTTGGCTTTTTCTGTAGATTGCCTTATTTCATTTCTGAGGTCATCCCTGATGTTTTGAAGCATTCTGTAAATTAGTTTTTTATATTCTGCATCTGGCAATTCCAGGATTGTATCTTCATTTGGGAAAGATTTTGATTCTTTAGTTTGGGGAGTTGTAGAAGCAATCATGGTCTGCTTCTTTATGTGGTTTGATATCCACTGCTGTCTCCAAGCCAACACTAAGATATTGTAGTGATTTATTCTATATTTGCTCACTGAGTCTTATCTTGTTTTGTTTTCTTTCAATATACATAGATGGGCTACTAGATTGTGCTGTCTTGATTGTTGTAGCCCTTGAGTCACTTATGTGTTATTACCAGCTGGTTTGGGCTGTTACCAGATATATAAGCCTAAGAGTCCATTCACTATTCTTGAGTAGAATCTGATTTTGGGTCATCAAGTGTGTGGTGCAG
This sequence comes from Elephas maximus indicus, assembly GCF_024166365.1. Taxonomy (NCBI): domain Eukaryota; kingdom Metazoa; phylum Chordata; class Mammalia; order Proboscidea; family Elephantidae; genus Elephas; species Elephas maximus. The sequence goes on from NC_064838.1 coordinate 27,318,621, forward strand.
GCTGTCACCTATCCACCTAGAGAAGTAGTGGTGATAGTTGTGAGCACCAGATTCTAGTAGCAGCAGGGGTTCACACTCTAGAGGGGGCAGGATCCTGACAGGCTTCCCCCAAGTGCCAGTGAGGTAGGTGTGTCTCTATTCCTAAAGCACTTTGGTGCATGGGCTCTTCAGCTGTACCTTAGGCCCCCACTGCAAATGCCTCTACAGATTGGTAGGTGTCACCCTCCTTAGACCCCTAAGGCAGAAGGCTAGGTGGTCTGGGGGGAGCTTCAGCCCTCAGTTCCCTGTTGTGGGTCAGTGAGGGCTCTGTTGAATATGCAGAGGTATCAGACCTAGGAAACTTGTCTTTCCAGTAATCTGCTAAATCAATTACAGTCCGATCCCTATCAGAAATGCCTTTGCATTATAATAGCCACCTTATTCCCTGTAGGGATGAAAGCCCAAGACTGTGGATCACATATGCTTGGCTGGAGCTGGTTCTGTGTTTTTAGTCCAATTAGGGAAGGATTTTTGGTCCCCGGGTTTTTTGTAGCTGCTTCTCTCAGGCCGGGAGAATGGGTTAGGAAAAGACAAAAAAAAAAAAAGAAAGAAAGAAAGAAAGAAAAACCGCAGAGCAGTTTACTCTCTGGCTCAGGAAATTCCAATATTAATGAAGCCGCCTGGGAAGGGGAGGGGAGGGTTCAGATAAATAGGAGAGAGTAGCACCCCGGAATATAGACAAAGTTACTTATCTTGCTTGGGATGACTGTTTTATCTGAGATTCCCAAGGGGCGTGTCGCCTGTGTGCACTGGCTGGGTAGAGATTGCCCCCGAGGGTCAGGCCTGTGTCCCGTGCTTGCGCTGTCTCAGAAGCCGCGGTTAGTTCCTCCGCTCCCAGTCCAAAGCCCCGCGCCAAGGTTCCCTGGCTGGGATGCTGCACTCCCGGCTCCAAAACCAGTCGCTGCCTCCCGGTAACTTCTCTTCTTGTCAGCCGCGTCACTGCGCTGCCTGCGTGCACTGGCTGGGCTTCCCCCCAGGGCAGTTCAGGGGGCTAGGCTGTGCCCCGTGTTTGCGCCGTCACAGGATGCCGTGCTCAGCTCCCCTGCGCCCAGTCCAAAGCCCGGCGCCAAGGTTTCCTGACTGGGACGCTGGCTCCAGGCTCCGAAAACAGTCGCTGCTTCCCCATGGTTGTTCGTTCTCAGTCTCTGTCACTCAGGTCAACTCTTTAGATCTGTGTTTGATGGTCCGGGTTTGTAGATTGTCATGTATGTGATCGATTCACTTGTTTTTCCCAGTCTTTGTTGCAAGAGGGATCCGAGGTAGCTTCTACCTAATCAGCCATCTTCGAATTGGTGAAGTCTTTTGACGAGCAGAAGTTTTTAATTTTTAGAACATCCCAGTTATCTAGTTTATCTTCTGGTGTTTGTGCATTGTTAGTTTGGTTTATATTGTATTTATGCCATATATTAGGGCCCCAGCATTGTCCCTGTTTTTTCTTCCATGATCTTTATCACCTAAGTTTTAAATTTAGGTCTTTGATCCATTTTAAGTTAGTTTTTCTGTATGGTGTGAGGTATGGGCACTGTTTCATCTTTTTTACAGATGAATATCCAGTTTTGCCAGGACCATTTGTTAAAAAGACAGGTCTTTTTCCCGTTTCATGAAATTTGGTCCTTTGTCAATGATCAGCTGACCATCCAAAAAACAAAACCCATTGCTGTCAAGTTGATTCCAACCCATTGCAACCCTAGGATTTACATCTGGGTTCTTGATTCTCTTCCATTGGTCTACGTATCTGTTGTGGTAACTGTACCAGGCTGTTTTGACTACAGTAGCCATACTTCTTTTTTTTTTTTTTTTATAATAACTTTTATTAAGGTTCAAGTGAACGTTTACAAATCCAATCAGTCTGTCACATATAAGTTTACATACATCTCACTCCCTACTCCCACTTACTCTCCCCGTCTTGAGTCAGCCCTTTCAGTCTCTCCTTTCTTGACAATTTTGCCGGCTTCCCTCTCTCTCTATCCTCCCATCCCCCCTCCAGACAAGAGTTGCCAACACAATCTCAAGTGTACACCTGATATAATTAGCTCACTCTTCATCAGCGTCTCTCTCCCACCCGCTGACCAGTCCCTTTCATGTCTGATGAGTTGTCTTCAGGGATGGTTCCTGTCCTGTGTCAACAGAAGGTCTGGAGAGCATGACCGCCGGGATTCCTCTAGTCTCAGTCAGACCATTAAGTTTGGTCTTCTTATGAGAATTTGGGGTCTGCATCCCACTGCTCTCCTGCTCCCTCAGGGGTCCTCTGCTGAGCTCCCTGTCAGGGCAGTCATCGATTGTGGCCGGGCACCAACTAGTTCTTCTGGTCTCAGGATGATGTAGGTCTCTGATTCATGTGGCCCTTTCTGTCTCTTGGGCTCTTAGTTGTCATGTGGGCTTGGTGTTCTTCATTTTCCTTTGCTCCAGGTGGGTTGAGACCAATTGCTGCATCTTAGATGGCTGCTTGTTAGCATTTAAGACCCCAGACGCCACATTTCAAAGTGGGATGCAGAATGATTTCATAATAGAATTATTTTGCCAATTGACTTAGAAGTCCCCGCAAACCATGTTCCCCAGACCCCCGCGCTTGCTCCGCTGAGCTTTGAAGCATTCATTTTATCCCGGAAACTTCTTTGCTTTTGGTCCAGTCCAATTGAGCTGACCTTCCATGTATTGAGTGTTGTCTTTCCCTTCACCTAAAGCAGTTCTTATCTACTGATTAATCAATAAAAAAACCCTCTCCCACCCTCCCTCCCTCCCCCCCTCGTAACCACAAAAGTATGTGTTCTTCTCAGGTTTACTATTTCTCAAGATCTTATAATAGTGGTCTTATACAATATTTGTCCTTTTGCCTCTGACTCATTTCGCTCAGCATAATGCCTTCCAGGTTCCTCCATGTTATGAAATGTTTCAGAGATTCGTCACTGTTCTTTATCGATGCGTAGTATTCCATTGTGTGAATATACCACAATTTATTTACCCATTCATCCGTTGATGGACACCTTGGTTGCTTCCAACTTTTTGCTATTGTAAACAGAGCTGCAATAAACATGGGTGTGCATATATCTGTTTGTATGAAGGCTCTTGTATCTCTAGGGTATATTCCGAGGAGTGGGATTTCTGGGTTGTATGGTAGTTCTATTTCTAACTGTTTAAGATAACGCCAGATAGATTTCCAAAGTGGTTGTACCATTTTACATTCCCACCAGCAGTGTATGAGAGTTCCAATCTCTCCGCAGCCTCTCCAACATTTATTATTTTGTGTTTTTTGGATTAATGCCAGCCTTGCTGGTGTGAGATGGAATCTCATCGTAGTTTTAATTTGCATTTCTCTAATGGCTAATGATCGAGAGCATTTTCTCATGTATCTGTTGGCTGCCTGAATATCTTCTTTAGAGAAATGTGTGTTCATATCCTTTGCCCACTTCTTGATTGGGTTGTTTGTCTTTTTGTGGTTGAGTTTTGACAGAATCATGTAGATTTTAGAGATCAGGCGCTGGTCGGAGATGTCATAGCTGAAAATTCTTTCCCAATCTGTAGGTGGTCTTTTTACTCTTTTGGTGAAGTCTTTAGATGAGCATAGGTGTTTGATTTTTAGGAGCTCCCAGTTATCGGGTTTCTCTTCATCATTTTTGGTAATGTTTTGTATTCTGTTTATACCTTGTATTAGGGCTCCTAGGGTTGTCCCAATTTTTTCTTCCATGATCTTTATCGTTTTAGTCTTTATGTTTAGGTCTTTGATCCACTTGGAGTTAGTTTTTGTGCATGGTGTGAGGTATGGGTCCTGTTTCATTTTTTTGCAAATGGATATCCAGTTATGCCAGCACCATTTGTTAAAAAGGCTGTCTTTTCCCCAGTTAATTGACACTGGTCCTTTGTCAAATATCAGCTGCTCATACGTGGATGGATCTATGTCTGGGTTCTCAGTTCTGTTCCATTGGTCTATGTGTCTGTTGTTGTACCAATACCAGGCTGTTTTGACTACTGTGGCTGTATAATAGGTTCTGAAGTCAGGTAAGGTGAGGCCTCCCACTTTCTTCTTCTTTTTCAGTAGTGCTTTGCTTATCCGGGGCTTCTTTCCCTTCCATATGAAATTGGTGATTTGTTTCTCTATCCCCTTAAAATATGACATTGGAATTTGGATCGGAAGTGCGTTAAATGTATAGATGGCTTTTGGTAGAATAGACATTTTTACTATGTTAAGTCTTCCTATCCATGAGCAAGGTATGTTTTTCCACTTAAGTATGTCCTTTTGAATTTCTTGTAGTAGAGCTTTGTAGTTTTCTTTGTATAGGTCTTTTACATCCTTGGTAAGATTTATTCCTAAGTATCTTATCTTCTTGGGGGCTACCGTGAATGGTATTGATTTGGTTATTTCCTCTTCGGTGTTCTTTTTGTTGATGTAGAGGAATCCAAGTGATTTTTGTATGTTTATTTTATAACCTGAGACTCTGCCAAACTCTTCTATTAGTTTCAGTAGTTTTCTGGAGGATTCCTTAGGGTTTTCTGTGTATATAATCATGTCATCTGCAAATAGTGATAACTTTACTTCTTCCTTGCCAATCCGGATACCTTTTATTTCTTTGTCTAGCCTGATTGCCCTGGCTAAGACTTCCAACACGATGTTGAATAAGAGCGGTGATAAAGGGCATCCTTGTCTGGTTCCCGTTCTCAAGGGAAATGCTTTCAGGTTCTCTCCATTTAGAGTGATATTGGCTGTTGGCTTTGCATAGATGCCCTTTATTATGTTGAGGAATTTTCCTTCAATTCCTATTTTGGTAAGAGTTTTTATCATAAATGGGTGTTGGACTTTGTCAAATGCCTTTTCTGCATCAATTGATAAGATCATGTGGTTTTTGTCTTTTGTTTTATTTATGTGATGGATTACATTAATGGTTTTTCTGATATTAAACCAGCCTTGCATACCTGGTATAAATCCCACTTGATCAGGGTGAATTATTTTTTTGATGTGTTGTTGGATTCTATTGGCTAGAATTTTGTTGAGGATTTTTGCATCAATGTTCATGAGGGATATAGGTCTATAATTTTCTTTTTTTGTAATGTCTTTACCTGGTTTTGGTATCAGGGAGATGGTGGCTTCATAGAATGAGTTGGGTAGTATTCCGTCATTTTCTATGCGTTGGAATACCTTTAGTAGTAGTGGTGTTAACTCTTCTCTGAAAATTTGGTAGAACTCTGCAGTGAAGCCGTCCGGGCCAGGACTTTTTTTTGTTGGGAGTTTTTTGATTACCGTTTCAATCTCTTTTTTTGTTATGGGTCTATTTAGTTGTTCTGCTTCTGAATGTGTTAGTTTAGGTAGGTAGTGTTTTTCAAGGAATTCATCCATTTCTTCTAGGTTTTCAAATTTGTTAGAGTACAATTTTTCATAATAATCTGAAATGATTCTTTTAATTTCATTTGGTTCTGTTGTGATGTGGTCCTTCTCATTTCTTATTCGGGTTATTTGTTTCCTTTCCTGTATTTCTTTAGTCAGTCTAGCCAATGGTTTATCAATTTTGTTAATTTTTTCAAAGAACCAGCTTTTGGCTTTGTTAATTCTTTCAATTGTTTTTCTGTTCTCTAATTCATTTAGTTCAGCTCTAATTTTTATTATTTGTTTTCTTCTGGTGCCTGATGGATTCTTTTGTTGCTCACTTTCTATTTGTTCAAGTTGTAGGGACAGTTCTCTGATTTTGGCTGTTTCTTCTTTTTGTATGTGTGCATTTATTGATATAAATTGACCTCTGAGCACTGCTTTTGCTGTGTCCCAGAGGTTTTGATAGGAAGTATTTTCATTCTCGTTGCTTTCTATGAATTTCCTTATTCCCTCCTTGATGTCTTCTATAACCCAGTCTTTTTTCAGGAGGGTATTGTTCATTTTCCAAGTATTTGATTTCTTTTCCCTCGTTTTTCTGTTATTGATCTCTAGTTTTATTGCCTTGTGGTCTGAGAAGATGCTTTGTAATATTTCGATGTTTTGGACTCTGCAAAGGTTTGTTTTATGACCTAATATGTGGTCTATTCTAGAGAATGTTCCATGTGCGCTAGAAAAAAAAGTATATTTTGCAGCAGTTGGGTGGAGAGTTCTGTATAAGTCAATGAGGTCAAGTTGGTTGATTGTTGTAATTAGATCTTCCGTGTCTCTGTTGAGCTTCTTACTGGATGTCCTGTCCTTCTCCGAAAGGGGTGTGTTGAAGTCTCCTACTATAATTGTGGAGGTATCTATCTCGCTTTTCAGTTCTGTTAAAATTTGATTTATATATCTTGCAGCCCTGTCATTGGGTGCGTAAATATTTAATATGGTTATGTCTTCCTGATCAATTGTCCCTTTTATCATTATATAGTGTCCTTCTTTATCCTTTGTGGTGGATTTAAGTCTAAAGTCTATTTTGTCAGAAATTAATATTGCTACTCCTCTTCTTTTTTGCTTATTGTTTGCTTGATATACTTTTTTCCATCCTTTGAGTTTTAGTTTGTTTGTGTCTCTAAGTCTAAGGTGTGTCTCTTGTAGGCAGCATATAGATGGATCGTGTTTCTTTATCCAGTCTGTGACTCTCTGTCTCTTTATTGGTGCATTTAGTCCATTTACATTCAGGGTAATTATAGATAAATAAGTTTTTAGTGCTGTCATTTTGATGCCTTTTTATGTGTGTTGTTGACAATTTCATTTTTCCACATACTTTTTTGTGCTGAGGCGTTTTTCTTAGTAAATTGTGAGATCCTCACTTTCATAGTGTTTGACTTTATGTTAGTTGAGTCGTTACGTTTTTCTTGGTTTTTGTCTTGAGTTATAGAGTTGTTATACCTTTTTGTGGTTACCTCATTATATACCCCTATTTTTCTAAGTAAAAACCTAACTTGTATTGTTCTATATCGCCTTGTATCACTCTCCATATGGCAGTTCAATGCCTCCTGTATTTAGTCCCTCTTTTTGATTATTGTGATCTTTTACCTATTGACTTCCATGATTCCCTGTTATGTGTATTTTTTTTTTAATTAATCTTAATTTGTTTGTTTTTGTGATTTCCCTATTTGAGTTGATATCAGGACGTTCTGTTTTGTGACCTTGTGTTGTGCTGATATCTGATATTATTGGTTCTCTGACCAAACAATATCCTTTAGTATTTCTTGTAGCTTTGGTTTGGTTTTTGCAAATTCTCTAAACTTGTGTTTGTCTGTAAATATCTTAATTTCGCCTTCATATTTCAGAGAGAGTTTTGCTGGATATATGATCCTTGGTTGGCAGTTTTTCTCCTTCAGTGTTCTGTATATGTCGTCCCATTCCCTTCTTGCCTGCATGGTTTCTGCTGAGTAGTCAGAACATATTCTTATTGATTCTCCCTTGAAGGAAACCTTTCTTTTCTCCCTGGCTGCTTTTAAAATTTTCTGTTTATCTTTGGTTTTGGTGAGTTTGATGATAATATGTCTTGGTGTTTTTCTTTTTGGATCAATCTTAAATGGGGTTCGATGAGCATCTTGGATAGATATCCTTTCGTCTTTCATGATGTCAGGGAAGTTTTCTGTCAGAAGTTCTTCAACTATTTTCTCTGTGTTTTCTGTCCCCCCTCCCTGTTCTGGGACTCCAATCACCCGCAGGTTATCCTTCTTGATAGAGTCCCACATAATTCTTAGGGTTTCTTCATTTTTTTTAATTCTTTTATCTGATTTTTTTTCAGCTATGTTGGTGTTGATTCCCTGGTCCTCCAGATGTCCCAGTCTGCATTCTAATTGCTCGAGTCTGCTCCTCTGACTTCCTAGTGTGTTGTCTAATTCTGTTATTTTATTGTTAATCTTTTGGATTTCTACATGTTGTCTCTCTATGGATTCTTGCAACTTATTAATTTTTCCAGTATGTTCTTGAATAATCTTTTTGAGTTCTTCAACAGTTTTATCAGTGTGTTCCTTGGCTTTTTCTGCAGATATCCTAATTTCATTTGTGATATCATTAAGCATTCTGTAAATTAGTTTTTTATATTCTGTATCTGATAATTCCAAAATTGTATCTTCATTTGGGAAAGATTTTGATTCTTTTGTTTGGGGAGTTGGAGAAGCTGTCACAGTCTGCTTCTTTAAGTGGTTTGATATGGATTGTTGTCTCCGAGCCATCACTGGGAAACTAGTTTTTCCAGAAAATCCGCTAAAAAAAAACTGCAGTCAGATCCCTATCAGAGTTCTCCCTCTGGCTCAGGCTATTCAGATGTTAATGAAGCCGCCTGGGGAGGGTGGGGGAGGGAACAGAGAGATAGGAGAGTAGCACCTCAGAATATAGCCAGAGTTGCTTGTCTTGCTTGGAATGACTCTTATATCTGAGATTCCCGCGGGCGCGTCGCCTATGTGTGCTGTCTGTGTGGAGATTGCCCCCGGGGGGTCTGGCCCGCTGGAGTCACGGTCAGATCCTCCGCTTCCTGCCCCACGCCCAGCGTCAAGGCTCCCCTACTGGGACGGTGCACTCTCGACTCCAAAATCAGTCGTTGCCTCCCGGGGACTTCTCGTCCCTCCAGCCGCGTGGCCGTGCCGCCCCCGTGAACCAGGTGGGCCCCCTCCCGGGGTTAGTTCAGATGGGTGGAGTAGCTCCCCGTGCTTGTGCCGCGACCGAGTGTCCCGGCTGGAACGCTGTTCTCCCCGCTCCAATACCAGTCGCTGCCTCCCGGGGACTTCTCCTACCGGCTGCGTCCCACGCCGCCCGCGCGACCCGGATTGTCACCTTCCCGGGGTTAGTTCAGGGGGTGGAGCAACTCTCCGTGTTTATGGCGTACCTGCGTGCAGTCCAAATCCCTGTGGGACGGTTCCCCGGCTCGGATGCTGCTCTTTCTGCTCCAAGATCAGTCACTGCCTCCCGGGGACTTCTCCTAACGGCTGCGTCCCACGCCGCCCGTGGAACCGGCTAGTCCCCCTCCCGGGGTTAGTTCAGGGGGGTGGAGCAGGTCTCTGTGCTTGTGCCGTACCTGACTGGTATGCTGGCTCCAGGCTCTGGAAACAATCGCTGCTTCCCCGTATTAGTTCGTTCTCCGTCTCTAAATCTGTGTTTGTTGTTCAGGGTTCGTAGATTGTTATGTATGTGATCGATTCACTTGTTTTTCCGTGTCTTTGTTGTAAGAGGGATCCGAGGTAGCGTCTGCCTAGTCCGCCATCTTGGCTCCGCCTCCCCAGTAGCCATACTTCTTGATGGCAACAGCGTTAGTCTGTTCCCATAGCAATGATCAAGTCCAGTTTGTCATTTTTCTAATATTTGCATAACTAGCTTTATTGTGCTCACTCAGAGACCCCATCACCAGGTAGCTGATCAGTGCCTCCTCACAGGACTGAATTTTAGCTAAACAAGTCCCTCCTTCAAGCTTCTGAGTTTAATGATGTCAACCTTTTCCCTTTATTCCCTCAGTCCTAGGAGTAGTAACTGTTTCCTGCAGTTGCTTCCTCAATGATACTTCGGTGTTCTCTTTTTGCCTTTTCAGTTACCTACTTAGTGATTCTATATCTAGTTAACAATTGCTGTATTCAACTCTCTCTTTTCAAGTCACTGGTGTGGTTTATGTATCATGACTGGCAGATTTCCTTGTGATGTCTTTTGATGAACAGAAGCTCTTATTTTGGACAAGACTTACTGGCCTGAAAGAGACTGGAGAAACTCTGAGAGTATGGCCCCCAGATACCCTTTTAGCTCAATAATGAAGTCACTCCTGAGGTTCACCTTTCAGCCAAGGATTAGACAGGCACCTAAAACAAAATGAGATTAAAAGAGCACACGAGCCCAAGGGCAAGGACTAGAAGGCAGGAGGGGACAGGAAAGCTGGTGATTGGGAACCCAGGGTTGAGAAGGGAGAGTGTTGACATGTCATGAGGTTGGTAACCAATGTCACAAAACAATATGTGTACTAATTGTTTAATGAGAAGCTAACTTGTTCTGTAAACCTTCATCTAAAGTACAATAAAAACAAATTTTAAAGTTCTTATTTTGTATACAGTCCAACTTATCAAAGAACTTCTACGAGTAATAAAAATAGACAATCTAAACCAAGAGATTTGAACATGTATTTCATAAAAAAGGATATCTAAGTGTCCTATAAATATGGGAATCTGTTCAACTTCCTTAGTAATTAAAGGGAAATACAAATTAAAAGTATAATGAGATATCTAATAGACTGGCTAATATTAAAAAAACTGAAAATACCAAATGTTGATGAAGATGTAGAACAATGGGACCTCTCTGACACTATAAGTGTGAGTACAAATTGGTTACAACCATTTTGGAAAACTGTTTAGAAGAGACCATATAAAGTTAACCATCTCTATACCTTAAGAAAAACCAGTTGCCATGGAGTCAATTCAGAAGCACCTCTGGGTGGACTTGAACTTTCAACCTTTCAGTTAGCAGCCGAGTGCGTGAACCGTTTGCACCACCCAGGGACTCCACATCTATACGCTAGGTTCTAGCAATTGCACCCTTAGATGTGTTCCCTGTAGAAATGCATACACTGAAAGACATGAACAAAAATGTTCATAGAAGCATTATCTGTAATAAATTCGATCTGGAAACAACACAAATATCCTCCAACACTAGAATGGATAAAGCAATTGAAGTACATTTGTACAGTATGCTATCATACAGTAATGAAAACGGATAAATTCTAGCTACTCACAAATGAATAACTGACAAAAAATATTGTTGAGCAAAAGAAGCCAGATACAAAACAATAGATGTAGTGTGATTTCATCTGCATAAAGTTCAAGAACTAGCAAAACTAATCTGGTGGTAAAAATCAGAACAGTAGTTACCCTTGAGGTTGAGCTAAGAAGAGGTACAGATGGGGTGGAGGCCCAAGGAGGATTTTTTTGCTCATGATGTTCTGTTTCTTGACCTGGGTGATGGTTTCATGGCTGTGATTATTCTGTTGATTTGTAGGATCAATCACTGAACTAGGCATTTTACGATTTATGTATGTGTGCTATACTTCAATAAAAATATTTCATATATTTAAAGCTTAAATTTTCTAAGCTTCATTGAGCATTCTTTGTGAAAAATTTGCAGCTTCTTCCTTACTATACTGTAACTTTCTCCAGGGCATGGTCTCTGTCTTTGGTTTCTTGGAATCCCCTGCAGATCTAAACACAAAACAAAAGAAACCAAAGTTGCTTTGGTTTTTATTGCTTTTGTCACTCATTATTTTTTTTATGGTGCCAGATATTGTCTACCAGGTCAACAACCCCTTTAAGGCATGGTTTCATTTGGTTTTGAATCTCTAAGGTTAAGCACGCTGTCTGACCCAATCAAGTGCTTCATAAATGTCTCTTGAATGAGTACTAGGGGATTTTTGCATAAAATATCTCATTACTATTCTCACAAGTATAATACAGTACCCTGCTTAGGAAAAACACTCAAAAATATTTATTGAACATGTGAAAATGATTTCTGGAAGTATAATTATAGTTTAAATTACATGATGCCTCACAGGAAAATTGACATCAAATTCTTTTGAACCATTCAGTAAATTGTCCCTAATTTCCCAGGTAAAGTATATTACTATCAAAATTTATTTTCTGCTTACTTGGTGATTTTTTTTTTTCTCCTAAAGTTTTGAGATACCCAAGAAACTGTTATTTGGTTTCCTATTTCCTAGAAGTTGTAAGTTAATATTGTAGAAATAACAAGGGCTAGTCTTGCTCAGAAGGAGTGTTGGTGCAGTGGTTAAGAACTCAGCAGCTAACCAGAAAAGTTGACTGTTCGAGCTTACCAGCTGCTCTGCAGGAGAAAGATGTGGGAGTCTGCTTTTGTAAAGATTTCAAAAAAAAAAAAAAAGCAAAAAGCAAAAACCAAACTCATTGCTGTCAAATAGATTCTAACTCATAGCGTCCCTATAGTGATCCTACAGCCTTGGAAACCCTATGGGGCAGTTCCGCTCTGTCCTACAGGGTCACTGTGAGGTAGGATTGACTCTACGACAATGGGTTTTTTGTTTAGTCCTGCTCAACCACAGACCAGCTTGTTGACTTTGACAAATTCTCTTAACTACTCATGGCCTTAGGCTACTCATCTTCAGAATAAAAGAGGATGGACTCATTAAGACTAGCAAATATATACCATACCAACTACTATTTGTTATTCTCACCCATGGCGGACATTGCTAATCAATCACATGACACTTTTCTACTGAACCCAAATGTAGCCTTAGAGTTTTTCTTAGCATGGCACACCAGAGTAATACCAATCAACCTTAGCTGGCAACTAGGTAAAACCTAGTTGTCAAGCCTCAACTGGATAATCCACAAGATCCCTTTTAATTCCAAAGTTCTATTGTCCTATAATCTATATATATAAAGAAAACTTCTCTGTTATGACTGCAAGTCACTGCACAATCTTAAACTGCATTCGGAGCCACCAAAGTGAGATTACATTTTACTACCCACAGTTTCAAAGTTAAGAGGATTTTATTGCACTATAAATCTTTGCAAATGGATAATTCACCTGTAGTGCTCATTTAATACAACTGTTCTTACCCACACATTGCGTTTCTAGGAAGAGATTTGAAATTAGCACAGGGACACTTACCCAGTATCCGGTAGAATGCAGATGTCTCAAATCTGAAATCTCCCTGTCCCTTAGGTGTTCACAGTAAAATGAGTTTTCCTAAAACTGCAGCAGTTGAAAGATAGGCATTTATTGTACCACTTCATTCAGGGAGTGAATTTAGAGAAATCAAGAACAAAGATCTGAGCAATTGCCCTAGCCAAGGCCTTATATTTGAAGTATTTGAATAATATCTTCAAATTAGGTTTACTATCAAATTCGAGTTTATCCTAATAGCCCTGGATAGACATCTTATCTGATGTTAAGTACATTACACTGAATGTCTAGGTCATCACTGAAAGCCTGTTAATACCACATTCCTTGGTAGATGAAAGGAAAGTGAGAAGTCTGTGGTTCATGCAAACACTAGGGTGATTAGAATATCAGATCACTGGTGAATAGTCAGTGCTTTTCATTCCAATCTTCTCAAAGAAGTTGTGTGCTCAGAGTAGAAGAGGAATGTCTGTTGTTTATTCACCAGAATTGGGATTATATAACAAGACAGTTTTTTTCCTCTATCAGAGGACATGAACCCTGACCTCAGGAGGTACACTTGTTGTTAGTTGCCTAGAGTTAGTTCCAAGCATGGCGACCTCATGTGTGCAGAGTAGAACTGCTCCATAGGGTTTTCAAGGCTGTGACCTTTTGGAAACAGATCGTCAGGTCACCCTCTGGGTGGGTTCGAACCACCGATCTTTCTGCTACTAGTCAAGTGCTTAACCATTTCTGCTACCCAAGGACCCGCAGGAGGCACCCAAAATAACACAAAACAAAACCTGTTGCCGTTGAGTTGATTCTGACCCATAGTGACCCTATAGGACAGAGTGGCACTGCCCCCATAGGGTTTCCAAGGAGGTGCTGGTGAATTCGAACTATTGAACTTTTTTTTAGTAGCCGTGCTCTTAACCACTGTGATACCACACTAGGGTGGTGCAAATTGTTTGTACCCGGCTGCTAACCAAAAGGATAAAGGTTTGAACCCACACAGGGCACCATGTTTCAAGAGGTGGTGCCACAGCCTCCTAGGTTTCAAATAATCTAGTCTTTACTATCTTAGTTCTGGGAGGTGGGGCTGCTGTTCACATGGGTCAAGAGGATGGGGCCTCAGCCCAAACCTAAGGGGACAGGCCTGCCATGCTCAAGGACTATTCTTAGGATATGTGTATTTGTGTCCTATTGCTGCTGTAACAAATTACCACAAACTTGGTGGCTTAAACAAAGCAAATTTTACAGTATCATAAGTCAGAAGTCCAGTTCGGATCTTACAGGGCTAAAATCAAGTTGTCAGCAGGGCAGTGCTTTTTTCTAGTAGCCCTAGGATAGACACCATTTCCTTGCCTTTTCTAGTTTTGAGAAGCTACTCATATTTCTTGGCTCATGGCCCCTATATTCAAAGCCACCAGTGTCATATCTCTCTTCTGATCCTTCTTCCACCATTTTTTCTCTGACCATAGCCAGGAAAGGTCCTCTGATTTTAAGGACTCGTGGTTAGATTGGACGCACTTGGATAATCCAGGATCATCTCACCATCTCAAGACCCTTAACCATAATCATATCTTCAAAGTTCCTTTTGCCGTGTAAGGTACATATTCACAGGTTCTGGGGATTAGAACATGAACATCTATGGGCATTATTCTTCCTAGTACAATATAATTTATGGAAGCCTTCAGAAAGATCTGTATTTCACATCAAAAGATAAGGCATGTGGGGAAATTCCAAGCCTCAAAGTGATGCTAAGTCGTATGGAGAGACCAAAGGATTTTGGTGATCATTTGGTTAAATTTCTCACTTTACAGATGAGGAAACTAGGGTCCAGACCTGGGCATGACTTGTTCAAGGTCATCCAGTGATTGCAAAGGAACTATCCAGGTCTCCTGGCTCATAGCCTAGTCCACCACACCGTGTATCCCCTCTGTTTGGACTCTCACTGCAAACAGGCATTTTATAAAACCAGTGACAGAAGATTCTGTTCTACTTGAAAGAATAGTTTTTGATGAGAACAGAGATTTGTTAAAAGGTTTGTCAATGAAATGTCAAGATGGTTTGCCATTTAAAAAAAAAAATCATTTTTTTTTAATCCCAAATGACAAAGTTATTCTCTTGCCAAAGGGAGATGGTATTTAAATAAAGGTCACAGGAAATGAGGGGCAAAAGCAATGTATGATGTATCAGAAACTTAAGAAGTTCTAAGAATCTTTGGATCTTAGAAACTTTACAGTTCTCTCTTCTACTCTTGTTCACCCTCTCTTTATTCCAGGAGTCTATATATCCATCCTTCCCTCCCTCCCTCCCTCCCTCCCTCCCTCCCTCCCTCCCTCCCTCCCCACCCTACTAGTTATTCATTGAATACAGACCATGTGCACGTTGGTGAACAAAACAGAGGCCCTGCACTCATGGGGCTGAAAGTAGTAGATCCCTTTTTCTCAGAGTGTGTTCTATGATCCACCTACATCAGAATCACCAGATTACTGGTTCCTAAACACCTGTTGAGGTAAAAGGAGGTTGACCTGGGAGTCTGCATTTTAGAAGACCCAGGTGATTTTAAAATCACTAAATTTTGGGCCCCAGTGCAGTAGATAGAAAGAGTTTAGCTGGTGAAACCTCAGTTCCTGCTCTTTCCATGGTTCATGGGATCCCAGCGGGGGAGAGGAGCCTGGCAGAGCCAGTCAGAGAGTGACCTCTCCTAGATATGACTGGGGTTTTACTATGACTGTTAACGCCTCTGCACCCATTTTGTTTTTGGGGGGGTCTCACATTTTCAGGGAGGTGAATACTTCCCCTTGACAAATATTTGGGAACCCACAAGCTTTCTCCCTAAATTGAATGAAGCTAACCAAACTCAATGGAGCTCTGGTGGTACAGTGGTTAAGCACTTGCTGCTAACCCAAAGGTTGTCAGTTCAAACCCACCAGACGTGCTCCATGGGAGAAAGATGTTAGCAGCCTGCTTCTGTAAAGATTTACAGTCTTGGAAGCTCTATGGGGCAGTTCTACTGTGTCCTATAGGGTGGCTGGGAGTCAGAATCAACTCCACGGCAATGGGTTTGGTTTTTGGGTTTGAACCAAACTCAAAATCTACACAATGTCAAATTCAAGCCCACGTGCAATTCAATCTTCTATCTTTCTACCATTTCTTCTGGTGTTCCAGCAGTTTCTACCCATGACAAGAATATACGTGTCAAGAAACACTTGGCAATTCTCAGATGCCAAAGTACAGATGTGGGCTATAATTTAAAATAAACATTTGATGCAATATGGCTAAGTTCATATTCAAGAAGGCAGAGGCCAGCCCTTTGTTCCCATGCCCTGAAATCTGCAAGCGTAGCAACTTATGAAGCTCGAGTGGTGGAGTTTAAATCAGTTATCTAAATGCCACTCCATAACCCAGTGAAATCTGGCAAACTTCAAAATGAGAGTTTCCCAGCTGTTCTCCGAGTTGATTGTTGATTCTGAAAGGCACCAGTCTACTGCTAAAGACCCTAGACTTAATAAGACGGTTTCTTTTGGAAGTATATTTTCATTATTGTAAAAAAATATATAACACAACATTTACCAATTCAGCCTTTTTTAGGTGTACAACTTAGTGATATCAATTACATTAATCAAGGTGTGCAACCATCACCCTTAATCAATGCCAAATTTCCGATCACCATAAACCCGAACTTACTGCTTCCCAAACAATAGCTCCCCCTCCCTCCCACTCCTTGTAACCACTAACAAACTTTGGATTCTATACATTTGCCCATTCTTGTCATTTCATATCAGTGAGATCATACAATATTTGTTCTTTTGTGACTGACTTCTTTCACTCAGCATAATATTTTCAAGATTCATCCATGTTGCAGCATGCATCAAGACTTCATTTTTCTTTATGGCAGAGTAGTATTTCATTGTATGTATCCATTCACCTGTTGATGAACATTTAGGTTGTTTCCACTTTTTCGGTATTGTGAATAGAGTTGCGATGATCATTGGTGTTCATGTCACTGTTTGTGTCACTGCTTTCAAGTTCCTGGGGTATATACCTACAAGTGGGATTGCTGGGTCACAGGGTATTTCTATGTGTAATTTTTTGAGAACTCTTCAAAATGTTTTTCATCATGGCAGTACCATTTTGGGTTGAGGTCTTCTCATTACTAAGGATATATTGCTGAGTCCTAGATGCATTCTCCTAGCAGTTTGGATGTTAACAGCATGACCGAAAATGCTGCAGCTTCTGAAAGTACCAGAGATGTATATCCAAACCAGTCTGAATGAATTCCTTGGGAAAACGCCAGTTTGCTTTAGTCAGAGAGATTTTTCTAACTGATATTTATTCATGTAAGTATTTGTTTTTGATTAAGAGCTTATTTTCTCTACTAAGTATTTTAATTCAATTAAATATGTTTCACAAATATTTTTTGAGTGTCTACTGTGTGCCAGAAACAACGTTAATCATTGGGGATTATTGTTGTTTAGTTGCTGTTGGGGAGGCTCTGACTCGATGGCCACTCCATATACAGCAGGATGAAACATTGCCAGATCCTGCACCATCTTCACAATCGCTGGTATGCTGAACTCTATGCTTACGCTTAAGCGGCCACAGTGTATTTCGAGTGCCTTCCAACCTATTGGGCTCATCTCCCAGCACTATCTCAGACAATATCCTGTTGTGATCTGTAGGGTTTTCACTGGCTAATTTTTAGAAGCAGATTGCCAAGTCTTTCTTCCCAGACTGTTCTAGTCTGGAAGCGCCACTGAAACCTGTCCACCATGGGTGGCCCTGCTGTATTTGAAATACCAGTAGCATAGCTTCTAGCATCACAGTAACACACAAGCCACCATTGTACGACAAACTGACAGATGGGCAGTGGAATCATTGAGGATACAATAGTGAAGAAAGAAGCAATTTCTAACTTGTGAAATATACTACATTCGGAAAGCAAAACCGGAAAAATAAGTAAAGAAATAAAATAACAGAAAGTTGTAATAAATGATCTCAAGGAAAAGATAGAGGCTGAAGTAGAGAGGCACGGGATGGTGGTAGTGGTGGTGGTCGGGTGGGGGAAGGACCAGTTTAGTGTGAGTGGAATATTAAAATCTCCCCAATTATAACCACATAGATCTGGCCAATTCTCAAACCCTTGTTTATGATGTAAGATTCTGATGAAGTATTTTGTATGTATTATGTTTTTAATTGCTCTTTGTTTCATAATAAATATTTTACAACAAGTATCTAGTTCTTTTGTACTGTGCAGTTTAATCAATATTCATGGCATCAGATTTTATATTTTATTTAATGATTAAAAGTAATGAGAAATCATGTATTGGTATTTTCAAATTGGATCTTCATTTTTTAAAGGTGCACAAATATCTACTAGCCACGAGATGGCGTGGTTGACATTTACATAGAGTGCCCGGAGGGTGGGGGGGAAATGGAAGCTTTTGAGAATTGCTCACACACACACAGATACACACACACACACACACACACACAAATTCTCTCTCTTTCCACTTAATGAAGAAGAAAATGAAAGCAATGAGAAAAAAAAGACATTTTTTAAAATGGTCAACTGAGTTTTTTAAAATAGAAAAAATTTCCCCCAAATGTTGTCTGTGAAAACTAATGTTTGTTGAGTTCATGGCCCCTCTTTGATGGTTTGACTTTATATAATGATACCAATTATTTGAATTCATCAATTTCTAAAATTTAGTTGCTGCTAGGGTAACCTTTCTCCCTGTCACCAACACAAAAAGAGAAAGAAAAAATACCTTGGACTTCAGTTATTTTTCAGAGCGTTGCATTTTTTGGCGTGTGCTTTTTTTGTGTGTCAGATGATGGTGGCAAACTTCTACATTTTCTCCTACTTCTTTACCAGATCACCTTCTTCCTCCTTGCTCTGCCCCTACCTGTATTTCTATATACTTTTCTGTTGAAATTATCTTAATTTTCATCCTCGGGGTTAAAGGAGGAGCCCTGTTGGGGCAGTGGTTAAGTGCTCAGCTGCTAACCAAAAGGTTGGCAGTTCAAACCCACCAGCCACTCAGAGGAAGAAAGATGTGGCAGTTTGCTTCAGTAAAGATTAATGGTCTTGGGGAAAGATTAGTTCAAAGGACTAATGGACCACAAGTACCACAGCCTCCACCAGACTGAGTCCAGAACAACTAGATGGTACCTGGCTACCACCACCAACTGCTGCTCTGACAGGGATCACAGTAGAGGGTCCCATTCGGAGCTAGAGAAAAATGTAGAACAAAATTCTAACTCACACACACAAAAAGATCAGACTTACTGGTCTGACAGAGACTGGAGAAACCCTGAGAGTATGGCCCCCGGACACCCTAAAGTCACTCCTGAGGTTCACTCTTCAGCCAAAGATTAGACGGGTCCATAAAACAAAACAAGATCAAATGGGCACATCAGCCCAAGGGCAAGGATGGAAGGCAGGAGGGGACAGAAAAGCTGGTAATAGGGAACCCAAGGTTGAGGAGGGAGAGTGTTGACATGTTGTGGGGTTGGCAACCAATGCCACAAAATAATATGTATATTAATTGTTTAATGAGAAACTAATTTGCTCTCTAAACCTTCATCAAAAGTACAACAAGAAAAAAAAAAAAAGATTTATGTCTTTGGAAACCCTATGGGGCAGTTCTACTCTGTCCTACAGGGTCACAGTGAGTCAGAATCGATTAGTTGACAGTGGATTTGGTTTTTGGTTTGAATTAAAGGACACCAAATCCCTGCTCGTCATTCCTCTGTTTTCTTGCTGCAGTGGACGCACCCTCATTTTGTTTCAGTAAATAGATTCCAAGAACTCCTTGTTCTTACATGAAATTGGCTTTATAATTTAGCATTTGAAATTTCATTTTGTCCTAATAATCCCTTTCAAATGGCCCTACTCTCTGTGTGGGCAACCCTTTCTCACTCCCCCACCCATCCCCACCACAGCAATGGACTTCCAAAACGTTATCTACCCCAGCAATCTTACTTTCTAAAATTCATGGCTTTGTGGTCAACAGATTTTCATTTCTACGGAACTGCAAAGATTTCTCATGGCTGCTTGGGCTCTGGACACATCTCAGGTAAATTTCAGTTTCATTCTGCCCTGGTATTATAGCCAGTAATGCGATACTCACCTTGTGCTAACTGATTTCTCCACACAATGTGGAACCACAATGAAAATGAGGGCAGGTCACACTCACCTTGTTTGAGTCAGGTTTCTTTGTTTTGGGTGAAAACAGCTCATATTTTTTACTTGGCACTTTGTGGTCTTGCTGACTAGCGTAAAATCAAAAATCTGGGCAGCTCGTCCTGACTTTCACGCATTAACTGTGACCTTGCAGATGACCTCTTTTGGACCTCAGACTCCTCCTCTGTAAAATGAGGACCTAGTGAGGACCTTGGAAATGCTCTCTCTGGGACCCCTTTTTAGTTCTTACATTTATAATTCTGTAAATCAATGGCAACATACTTTACCCAGCCTCTTCCAACATGTTTTTTGTTGACTCTTAATAATAGTGCAAAATTTTTCTGGTAGGAGGAGGCGATTGTCAGCCCTCCACTGCCCTCTCTTTCAAATTCCGTCTCCCCTGCAGAAGTACCCCAAGAATAACAAAAACAGGAATGAATCCTCACCTGCTGTACTGGATTAGGTAGTGACTCCCCAAAACTCATGCTTACCTGGAATGTGACCTTATTTGGAGATAGGAATTTTGCAGATGTAGTCAAGTTTTCTTTTTCTTTAGTAAAGTTAAGGAAACCCGGGTGGCATAGTGGTTAAGTGCTATGGCTGCTAATGAAAGGGTTGGTAGTTCAAATCTGCCAGGTGCTCCTTGAAACTCTATGGGGCAGTTCTACTCTGTCCTACAAGGTCGCTATGAGTCAGAATCGACTCGATGGCACTGGGTATGCTTTTTTTTTTTTTGAGTCAAGTTAAATTAACATGAGGCCATATTGGATTAAAAACCACTTGCCCTTGAATTGATACCAACTTATGGCGACCCCATGTGTGTCAGAGTAGAACTGTGCTCCATAGAGTTTTCAGTGACTGATTTTTCAGAAGTAGATCGCTAGGCCTTTCTTACGAAGTGCCTCTGGGTGGACTAGAACCTCCAACTTTTCAGTTAGCAGCTGAGACTATTAACTGTTTGCACTACCCAAAAGGTGGTGACTCCTATTGGATTAGAGTGGGACCTCAATCTGACTGGTGTCCTTATAAGAAAAGGAGAAGAGACACAGGGAGACACAGAGGGCAGACAGGTGAAGAAGGAGGCAGAGACTGGAGTTATGCTGCCACTAACTAAGGGATGCCAAATGTTGCTGGTAATTGCCAGAGAGGAGGTATCTAGGAAGCTTCTCTTCAAGACCTTCAGAGAAAGCATGGCCCTAATGACACTTCAATTTCAGACCCTTTAATCTCCAGAACTGTGAGAGAATAAATTTTTGTTCTTTTAGGACACCCACTTTATGATATTTTTTAAAACACGTTACCGTTGAGTCAATTCCAACTCATAGCAACCCTATAGGACAGAGTGGAGCTGCCCCCATGGAGTTTCCAAGGAACACCTGGTGGATTCAAACTGCCGACCTTTTGGTTAGCAGCCATAGCACTTAACCACTATGCCTCCAGGGTTTCCGTGATATTTTTGAGGCAGCCCTAAATGGAGCACTCATGGCCCAATGGTTAAGAGCTTGGCTGCTAACCAAAACGTCAGCAGTTTGAAGCCACCAGCCACACTTTGGAAATGCTTTGGGCAGTTCTACTCTGTCCTGTAGGGTCAATATAAGACAGAATCAGCTCCATGGCAGCAAGTCTGGTTTGTTTAGGAAAATAATATACCTACTGGTGGTGCAGTAGTTAAGAGCTCAGCTGCTAACCAGAGGTTCCACAGTTTGAATCCACCAGCCACTCCTTGGAAACCCTAAGGGGCAGTTCTGCTCCGGGTAAAGTGTATAGAGTCACTATGAATTGGAATCGACCTGATGGCAACAGGTTTTCTTTTTTTTTTTAAGATGACTTACTGACTTTTACAAAGTTATAGTAATTTAATCTTGAGAGAACACACAGCTCTCTTTCTCTCTTTTTTTAACCTTAGAAATTGTCTATTTTTTGAATTCTACTTTAGATGAAGGTTTACTGAACAAAGTAGCTTCTCATTAAACAATTAGTACACATATTGTTTTGCGACATTGGTTACCAAACCCACGACCTGTCAATACTCTCCCTTCTCGACCTTGGGTTCCCTATTACCAGCTTTCCTGTCCCCTCCTGCTTTGTAGTCTTTGCCCCTGGGCTGGTGTGCCCCTTTAGTCTCATTTTGCTTATGGTTCTGTCTAATCTTTGGCTGAAGAGTAAACCCCAGGAATGACTTCATTACTGAGCTAAAAAGGTATCCGAGGGCCGTACTCTTGGGGTTTCTCCAGTCTCTGTCAGGCCAGTAAGTCTAGTCTTTTTTTATGAGTTAGAATTTTGTTCTACATTTTTCTCCAGCTCTGTCTGAGATGCTGCACTGTGATCCCTGTCAGAGCAGTCAGTGGTGGTAGCCGGGCACCATCCAGTCATACTCGCCTCCGTCTGGGAACACATAGGTCTTTTAGTGACATTTTTCCTTGACAAAGAATAAATGTAAGGCACGGACATGAGCAGAATAGTAGTCTTTGGTCCTCATGCCATTCTCTTAGCTAGCAGTTCTCTAACTTGAGTGTGCACCAGAATCTCCTGGGCAAACCCAGTGCTGTCGAGTCGATTCTGACCCATAGCAACCTTACAGGGCAGAGTAGAACTGCCGCAAAGGGGTCCAGGGAGTGGCTGGTGGATTCGAACTGCTGAGCTTTCTGCTTAGCAGCCAGAGCACTTAATCACTATGCCATCAGGGCTCCAAGAGCCTCCAGGAGGGCTCCTTAAAACAATGATTGCCAAGACCCACTCCCCAGAGTTTCTGGTTCAGCAAGTCTGAAGGGAGGCTTGAGAAATTCACATTTCTAAAGAGTCTCTGGGTGGTGCTGGTGCTGCTGGACTGAAACCACGCTTTGAGAACCACTGTCCTAAGTAGGGCAGGTGCACCTGATTGTATGTATACTTTTCACTGTTCAGGCTGCTCCTTACTTGCTTATAACTCTGTGGTAGACAGATTAATGGTCCCCCAAATATGTCCACATCCTAATTCCCAGATTCTATGAATATGCTGCTTCACATGGTATGATTAAGGTAAAGATCTTGAGATGGGGAGATTATCCTGGATTATGCAGGTGGGCCCAACCTAATCATGAAGATCCTTTAAAGGGAGAGACAAGGGAGTCAAAGTAAGAAAATGGAAGCATGACAATGGAAGCAGAGATTGGAAGGGGACAGGAGTAAAGGAATGTGGGCAGCCTCTACAGTCTGGAAAAGGCAAGGAATGGATTCCCTGCTAGAGCCTCCAGAAGGAACGCCTCTCTAAGGACACCTTGATTTTAGCCCAGTGAGATCTGGATTTAAATTCATGAATTTCAGAAGTGGAAGGAGCATGAGAACTTACCTAATTCCTTAACAATGATATTAGCAATAGTTTACAATTTCATAGTGCCTGGACATGTAGTTGGTCAAAAAATGTTTGCTGAATGAATGAATAAATGATTTAGAGATTATAGGGTGCTCATATATATATGGTCTCACTCCATCTTTTCCAAAACTGTGTGGGCGGGCTGGGTCCTCACTTTGTGCCCGGCAGTAATCTGAATGCTTTATGTGTACATAGTAACTATTCAAATCCTTATAACAACCCTGTGAGTCCAGTACTGTTATGCCTACTTTAGAAATGAAGAAACTGAGGCACAGGAAAGTTAAGAAATTCCCAAAGTCATCAAAACATGTTGCTGTCAAGTTGATTCAGACTCACGGTGAACCCATGTGTTACAGAGTAGAGCTGCCTAATAGGATTTTCTTGGCTATAATCTTTGCAAAAGCAGATTGCCAAGCCTTTTTCCCATGGTGCTGCTGGGTAGGTTCGAACTGCCAATCTTTAGGTTAGAAGTTGTGTGTGTAAACCTTTTGTGCCAGTCTGGGCCCCAAATCACACAGACCATAAATAGGGAAACCAGGTTTCAAATCCAGGCAGACCTCTTAAACACTGTGAAATACTGTCTATCCTATCTGAACTATCCCATTTTAATAGGTGTGAGAAATTTCACCTATATGTGTTAGTGGAAAAAGTCCAGCCTGGGATGAGAGTGGAGTTGAAGTCCAATGTTCCTTCAGCCATACCAGGCCTTCCAGCAGAGTACATGTTTGTATAAAGGCATGCTGACTGTCTGCTCCGTGTGTGTGAATTTCTAAGTCTATCCTGTCCCCCAACACCATTTGCAAGATCTGATTTACAGAATTAGAGGCACCGAATATGTATTTTCTAAATCATTCACTATTACATCCCCATCAATGGAGCACTTAGGGGGAAATGTATTTGTTTGCATTCTGTGCTTATTAAATCATGCCTGTTTTAAGGACCAATGAATAGAAAATTTCAAATAAATCTTTGATTCTTCATCGTTCACAAAGCATATATAATTATGCTCTGTAAGAACTGAGAGCCTAAGGATTTTCCCCACCCTATTTCAGAGTAAGTAAGGGGCTGAGCAAGACTTTTTGCAATTTCAGCTGGAGTCTCCTCCGGACAAATCATAATTATCCAAGTTCCAGGGTTCGATACTGAAAAACAATAAAACCAAATATCTGCAGTCAAACATATGCTCTCACTAAGTGACAGATGCATCTCCTGAATTAGACTTCTCTGGAATGGAGCTTTCTCTTTTCTAACCTGCACTACCTTTTGCTTAAGCTCCTAGAATTCTGCTCTGTCCAATAGAGTAGCCACACTAGCCACAGTTGGCTATGTAAATTAACTAAAATTAAATATTCATCTCCTCAGTAGCACTTTTGTTCTTAGCTGCCGTCAAGTCAGCTCTGGCTCATGGAGACCCACGTACAATGGGATGAAATGTTGCCTGGTCCTGGGCCATCTTTACAATTGTTGGTATGCATAAGTCCATACTAATGTTTAAGTGGCCACTGTGTATTTTGAGTGTCTTCCAAGCTTAGGGGGCTCATCGTCTAGCACTACACTGGATAATATTCTGTTGTGATTCATAGGGTTTTCATTGGTTGATTTTTGGAAGTAATCACCAGGCCTTTCTTCCTAGTCTCTCTTAGGCCAGAAGCTCCATTGAAATCTATCCACCATGGGTTGCCCCGATGGTATTTGAAATACTGGTGGAGTAGCATTATAGCAACATGCAAGCCACCACAGTACAACAAACTCACAGATGAGTGGTATATTTAAGCACCCAATAGCTACATGTAGCTGATGGCCATCATATTGTTTGGCATAGATATAGCATTTCCATCACCATAGAAGGTTCTATTGGACAGTGCTGCCTTAGATGTTTCTCTATTCTGGCAGGTAAAAATATTCAAGGACAAGAGAAAAGGTTCCTCCTCTGGGATTTAAATTCACAAACTTTAGAACTGTCAGGAACATTAGAGTTTACCTAATTCCTTAATGGTGATATTAATTATAGTTTACAATTTCATAGTGTCTGGGACATGTAGTCAGTCAAAAAATACTTGCTGAATGAATGAATGATTTAGAGTTTGTGGTGTGTTCATTCATATGCAGTCTCACTCCATCCTTATCAAAACTCTGTGAGTGGGGTGGATTGATAATTCCATTTTTAAGATGAAGAAACCGAAGGTTAGAGAGTTTATATGACTGGCCAATATCAAAACCTAGTAAGCAAAATTAAGAGCTGAACTTAAAACTATGTCTTCCTAATCTAAATTTAGAGAGGACATTGAGGCACAGAGAGGTTCTGTTACATTTTTAAGAACACACAGCAGTTGGTAGCAGAGCCAGGACTAGAACTCACATGTCCCAAAGGTGAGCCCAATGCTTTCCTATTTTATCATGACATCACTCTTAATTTCGTTTTATTTCTCTATCCCAGAATTCCCTGTAGCTTGTTCCCATCTTTAACTGCTTGTCTGTCACTGAATTATTGTGCCTTTCGTAAGTTTCTAAAAACTGCCTTCCAAATATTGGTACAATATACTAACAACAGCAATATTTATTTCTAAGTCTTACTATATGCCAGACCCTATTTTAAACACTTTACATGGATTATTTCATTAAAACCTTCTCAGAGCCCTATGTGGTAGATTCTATTATCATCCCTATTTTACAGATGGGGAAACTGAGGCACAGAGAGTTGAGTAATGTATTCACAGTCACCCAGCTAGAAAATTGGGAAACTGGGTTGGGAACTCATGTGTTCTGACTCCAGAGCCTGGGGGAAGGAATCCCGTGAGACTGGACCTAGAGACATATACCCAGAGTACAGTTGGAGGTTCCTAAAGAACAAAGCCTCTGAGAAACCCACAGAAGCACCCCACTAGAGAACAAATGTCCAAAAGAGAAAAAGCCAGTTTCAAACATCCATCAAGTGCCAAGGACCCTGACGCCAAACCTTGGCCATACCAACCACATGAGACTGTGCGTGTCCCCTTACAAACCTGTCATCCTCTGGTCCCAGCTAGTGAGTGACAAGGAGAACCAGGAGGCTGAGACACAGCCCCCCAGGGCTTGCCTCTTCTCTACCGGCTTCGGCAAAGCTAAGCAAAGTTGAGAGCAGTACTGAGCAGGTGACTGGAGGGTCTACTATCAGATAAGAGTTTGGAGTTTTTATTTTTGCACTGGAATGGAGATCGTAATTCCTTGAATCGAGAATTGTTTTGGGGACAGAGGTGAGGGGGAGTGTCTCAATTTCCTGTGGCTGCTGTAACAAAATACCACAAACCAGGTGGCTTCGAAGTACGGAAATATACTGTCTCATGGTTCTGGAAGCTGGGAGTTTGGAATCAAGGTGTAGGTCCTATTGATTTCTTTGGAGCTTTGAGGGAGAATCTGCTTCATGCCTTTCTTCAAGGTGTTCCGTGGCTTGCAGCTGCTAAGCCACATGGTGTCCTTCCTCTGTCTTCCTGGTTCTGTGTACCTCCTCCTCTTTTATAAGGTCACCACTTATGCAGGATTCAGACTTGCCCTTCTCCAGTATGACCTCATGTTAACCTAACTGATAACATCTTCAAAGAACCTATTTCCAAACAGGGTCACAGCCACAGGTATAGGAGCTAGGTCTTCAACGTATCTTTTGAGGGGACACCATTCACTTCATCCCTGGGAGATTTTGTAACTATCTGAGAGTGCTCCCTGAATGTTGTGAGATCGGACCTAGATTTCATCCAAGGGGTGAATTTGAACAAGTGATGGAGGAAAAGAAAGTTGTCTTCTGCTTGCATGCTATTGAGCCCAGCTGAATAAGAAAATGGTTACTAAACTTCAAAAGCCGTTTGCTACCACCTAGCTTTCAGGACCTTCTAATTGTATCCAGACCTCTACTCAGCTCCATTTGTTAGCTTTTAGACCAGAGGCTGGGCTATTCTAAAAGCCTTAGGGGAAACCTTTAACAATCTATGCTGCTCAACTTCCTTCAAGGAAATGGATTTCTCCCAGTCAAAGTGTGGGATGAGAGCTCATTAGGACCCAGTGCACATGGCCAGACCCCTGGGAGAAGCTGATTTGCAAGGCGGTGCCTAACTCTGCAAATTAACCAAGGATACCATGAACAGAAAAGGAGCTCACCTTCTTCAGGTATTCTGAGACCTCCAAAAAGCAGAGACTTCCTGGACCAAGTCACATGGAGGATGCATATCTGTCAGTAAGCTGAGTATAATAAGTTACTTCAGGCATCAAATGAGGTAAAAGTGGAGTGGGAGACACCCAGGATCTTAACTGAGCTCTCTCCCTCTCTGCTTTTCCATCTTTGACTTTCTCTCTTTCTTTTGCTTTATTTGGTTGTAATGGAATATGGAAGCTGGGGGGTGGCAGTAGCCCTGGCCTGCTGAGTATCTGACTCCGCCCCTTAGTCTCTCCCTACTCCTGTACCTTCACAGACCAAGGGAGAGAATAAGACTAATCCCATAAAGCAGAGGCCAGAAACGGGCACTTTACAGGCTGAATTCTGCTTGCAGATGTATTTTGTTAGCCAGCAATTTATTTTATTTTCTAATTTGAACTACTCACCAAAATTTAAAATTGAGAAGTTTTACATAAAAATTTATATTTCTGGCTTAAAAAAAAAATCAGAACTAGAAAAAATGGGCCCACATTTCTACATAGCAAGAGTTGGCTAGAAGAGCTGAGCTGTGACTACTTCTGGAGAGGACTTGTGCCTGTCAGTGATAGCAGCTCACGGCTTTTGTTTAAACGACATCCGTGCCCCCCCACCCCGCCCCCGCCCCAGGCAATTATGTGTCAGACCCCCGAGTAAAAGTTTGTATGTATTTAAATGAATACCTGGAAATAGATATGCATTTTTGATACGCAAAGCAAGAACTTGAATAAAGCAGATTTTTTGTTTCCTATAGAAAAATTCTGGAGTCTTTTAAGAAGGAGGAATTTATAAATCTGTCAATATCAGATAAGCCTTGACTGAATGGGCAGGTAATGAGTGTGCCAGAGGGAGCAGAGAGCTGTACCAAGAATCAGGGGACCTGATATTTTATTTCTAGTTCTACCTTGAGTTATCTGGATGGCCTTAGAAGAGTTTCTTCACTTCCTTGGGCTGCAGTTCTCTAATTTCAGCATAAAGCATTGGTATAACCACCGTTCCCAAAGAGCGTTTCTTAGAAGTTGATCTCCTGGAAGGGTCTCCATGAAAAGAGGGTTCCATTCCCAAATAGTTTGGGAGTGCTGCATCTTTTATTTGGCTTTGGAAGACAACCCGTGAATATTAGCAAATTTAGGAGAGGTCCTATAGGAATGGAACTTGGTTAACTTTGTTTAATTCAGTGCGTTTTGCAAATTTATTTGACCAAAGAACAGTTTTTAAAAACATAGCCTCGTTTAACATTGTGCAGAGCTCCTATCCTGTAGAACACGCTTCGATGAATGCACAGCTGCATTGAGACCCATCCATCCTGAGTACCCAGTGGCCCTGTGAAGGGTATTGAAATAAAGGCTTAGAATGAGAGAGGTTTGCATGTTAGGATTTTCGTTTGTTTTTTGTTTTCATTCTTTTTCATTGTGCTTTAGGTGAAAGTTTACAGCTCAAGATAATTTCTCATACAAAAATGTATACACGTATTGCTATGTGACCCTAGTCCCAATTCCTATAATGTGACAGCACACTCACCCTTTCCACCTGAGGTTTCCTGTGTCCATTCAACCAGCTCCTATCCCTTTCTGCCTTCTCATCCAGCCTCCAGACAGGGGCAGCCCATTTAGTCTTGTGCATCTACTTGAACTAAAAAGCACACTCTTCATGAGTGTTATTTTATGTTTTACAGTCCAGTGTAATCTTTGTCTGAAGAGTTGGCTTTGGGAATGGTTTTAGTTCTGGGTTCGGTCGGGAGGTAGGAGTGGGGGGCGGGGGCGTGTCTCCTGGGAGGATGTTTTTAATTAATTAATTTACATCTTAAATCCTTTTTTCCTCTGGTGATGGCACTTTATTTTTCTCCCTTGCTCTGTGAAACAAATTAGCCATGGAAAGTATATTCTCTCTGCATTATCTGAATTTGATTTTCCGAAGTCTTCCTTCTCTAAATATAATGTGTGCTCATCCCGTCCAAAGTGACTATTATGCTGCTAAAATATTGAAGTTTGGCAAAAGCAGAGCTGTTGTGGAAACATTAAAAAAAAAAAAACATAATTACTGTACAATGGCACCACCTAATTTGCATATAGTCGAAATGCATCTTGATGGGAAAAGCAAAGAATTTCAGAAAATATTTTCTGTGTCATGATTTCTATTCTCTTTGTTTCTCCTTTCCACGAGAGGCCAGTCAGAATGCTTTATTACACAAATTTGAAGTAAATTAGGATTTAAAAAAATTTACTTTCCATGAACGAGGCAAGCTTAATCTTTTATGGTACCTCAGGGGCAAGTTTGGGAGCCCCTGAAAAATACAGCTCCTTCTGGATCACTAAATTCCTTGAAAGAGCTCCTGGAAATGCCATTTTCTTCCAGATGATGTGACATGGCATCCAGGCTTGGAGGACTTAGTGGTGAGCTGACTGTACCAGGCATTATGCAAACCATTCAGTGTTATAAGCATGAATTTAGTTATGTCTTTAAAACAGTCTGAATGGGAACATTCGAATTCTTCACATAGAGCTGTATCTTGGGCTTTCCTACAAAGGCAGAGATTGCTGCAGGTATTCCTTTTCAGTGAGGAACCTCAACTATTCTTGTTGCCTCTGATGGAGAAGGATTTGGGGCTGAAACCCTGGTGGTATAGTGTTTAAGAGCTGCTGCTGCTACCCGAAAGGTTGGCAGTTCGATACTAATAAACCACAAATCAGAAGTCCAGACCATTAAGATAAAATTCGATGTGGATGCGTACCTGGTCTTTTTTTAAATGTAAATCTATGGGGCCCTGGTGGTGCAGTGGTTAAGCACTTGGCTGCTAACTGAAAGGTTGACGACTCAAACCCAGTAGCAGCTCCATAGGAGAAGGATGTGGCAATCTGATTCGGTAAAGATTTACGGCCTTGGAAACCCTATGGGGCAGTTCTACTCTGTCCTACAGAGTCATTGTGAGTTGGTATTGACTTGATGTCAACAGGTTTTAATGTAAAGGTAGGAAAACCAAAGGCAGAGACAAGACTGCTAGCCAGATTCTCCCTTCCTGCCCTTTTTTCTATGCAGATGGCTACGGTGACTGGAGAGAGCTATTGCAAATATAAAATTTCAGCTTAAAAATATTTGTACAAGTTTTTCTTCCCAATTGGGCTAGAATTTAACTTGACTTGATTTCCCTTGCATGATGAGTGCCATGTACTAATAAAACCTTCAAGCGCTTTCCAAATTTTTAGGGCCCCCAGGGGCCACAACCACAAGTAGATGGTGGGGGGCAGAATGGTATGTAATGTTCATGTAGGTGTTCATAGCCGTAACACAAAAACCACATAGGAGAAAGCTAACAGTTATAGAACTTTTAGTCAACTAAAATTGTCTAATACTGTCAGGGCAGGGAGCCTGGAAGGATAGCCATAGTGGTGAGGAGCATTATAGTGTGAAAAATGTTGAACTCCTGGATCATTTCTGAGGTTGCTATTAGTCCAAATCACTAAAAAAATAATAAACAACTAAAACACAGAAAATGTAGTCCTCCTAGCTTCTACATACAGAGTGAACCAATTTTTCAGCCCAGTGTCAATGGCCAGCACCATTTCTTTGTCTAAACATGAGAGGAACATCTATAATAATGTGACCTAGAAATAAGAATGACCTGGATTGCTTTATCCTGGGGACAACAGCCTTCTATCTTCCTTGCAGTAGAGTTTCTGAAAACAGGAATAAAAAATGGCGGGGTGGGGGGGGCGGGCAGATGAGATTTCAGCAAACATTTTTTCAGCTTCTACTTTGTACTAAGGACTATGCTAGATACCTCAGGTGTTATAAAGGTGAAAACAGAGTTTCCCCTCAAGGACATCAGTCTTGTTCAGGAGATAGCAAACACACAGGAAAACTGAGTCATCTCTAATTCTTCACTCTCTCCTCATCCCTACGTGAAGCTAACTGCCAAAATCATGAATTCAGCCTCCATGGAGTGGCTTTCCTTCCTTCTTGTCCTTTCCTCCTGCATCTTGATTAATTCAGATTGTTGCACCTCTGACAAATAGACTCCTAATTGGCCTCCAGATCTCCAAACTTGCCACTTCTAATGCGTTTAGCTCTCTGCCACCACTACTCTGATCATGCTACTCTCACCTGACAAGTTTTTGCTGACTCCCACATCCTCCTCAGAAAAGTCTAAAATCCTGAGCTTGGCATTCAAGGCTTGCAATTATCTGCTACAAATCATTTCCTCCCATTACCTGTGGATGCCCTCTGTGATAATATTTGGATACCTATAACACATGCCCAACTCCAGGCCTTTCTTTTTTTTTTTTCTTTTATTGAAGTTTAGATGAAGGTTTCCAGAACAAACTAGTTTCTCATTAGTTAGTACACACATTGATGTGTAACATTGGTAAACAACCCCACGACATGTCAGTACTCTCCCTTCTCAACCCTGGGTTCCCTACTACAGCTTTCCTGTTCTCTCCTACTATCCAGTCCCTGCTGCAGGGCTGGTATGCCCCTTTAGTCTTTTGTTCCATGGGCCTGTTCAATCTTTCACTGAAGGCTGAACCTCAGGAGTGGCCTCATTACTGAGCTGAAAGGGTGTCTGGGGATCATACTTTCAGGGTTTCTCCAGTTTCTGTCAGGCCAGCAAGTCTGGTCTTCTTTTTGAGTTAGAATTTTCTTCTACATTTTTCTCCAGCTCTGTCCAGGACCCTCTATTGTGATCCCTGTCAGAGCAGTCAGTGGCGGTAGTTGGGCACCATCTCTTTGTACTGGACTCAGTCTGGTGGAAGCCATGGTAGATGTGGTCCATTAGTCCTTTGGACTAATCATTCCCTTGTGTCTTTAGTTTTCTTCATTCTTCCTTGTTCCCGAAGGGGCGAGACCAGTGGAATGTCCTAGATGGCCACTCACAGGCTTTTAAGACCCCAGACGCTACTCACCAAAGTAGAATGTAGAATATTTTCTTTATAAACTCTGTTATGCCAATTGAGCTAGATGTTCCCTGAGACTGTGGTCTCCTCAGCCCTCAACCCAGCAATTTGGTCCCTCAGGGAGTTTGGGTGTGTCTATGGAGGTACCATGGCCCTGCCTTGTACAGGCTGTGCTAGCTTCCCCCATATAGTGTACTGTCTTACCCTTCACCAAAGTTACCACTTATCTGTTGTCTGTTAAGTGTTTTTCTATCCCCATCCCTTCCCTCCCTCGTAACCATCAAAGGTTGTTTCTTTTTGTATGTAAACTTTTTCATGAATTTTTACAGTAGTGGTCTCATACAATATTTGTCCTTTTGTGATTGACTTATTTCACTCAGCATAATGTCCTCCAGATGCATCCATGTTATATGATGCTTCATAGAGTCATCATTGTTCTTTAGCATTGTGTAATACTCCATTGTGTGTATGTACCACAGTTTGTTTATCCATTCATCTGTTGATGGGCATCTAGGTTGTTTCCGTCTTTTTGCTATTGTGAACAATGCTGCAGCGAACATGGGTGTACATATATCTACTCATGTGATGACTCTTATTTCTCTAGGATATATTCCTAGGAGTGGGATTGCTGGATCATATGGTGTTTCTATTTTTAGCTGTCTAAGGAAGTGCCATATCATTTTCCAAAATGGTTGCATCATTTTGCATTCCCACCAGCGGTACATAAGAGTTCTGATCTCCCCGCAGCCTCTCCAACATTTATTATTTTCTGTTTTATTGGTTCTTGCCAGTAATGCTGGGGTGAGTTGGTATCTCATTGTGGTTTTGATTTGCATTCCTCTGATGGCGAGAGATCATGAGCATTTCCTCATGTGTATGTTGGCGGCTTGAATGTCTTCTTTGGTGAAGTGTCTGTTCATATCCTTTGCCCATGTTTTAATTGGATTATTTGTGTTTTTGTTGTAGAGGTGTTGGATTTTCTTGTAGATTTTAGAGATTAGACCTTTGTCTGATTTGTAATAGCCCCCAATTTTTTCCCACTATGGAGGTTCTCTTTTGACTCTTGGTGAAGTCTTTTGACGAGCATAAGTGTTTAATTTTTAGAAGATCCCAGTTAACTAGCTTATCCTCTGGAGCTTGTGTGTTGTTGCTTGCAATTTATATCCTGTTAATGCCGTGTATTAGGGCCTCTAGAGTTGATCCTATTTTTCTTCTATGAACTTCATAGTTTTTGGCTTTATATTTAGGTCTTCGATCCATTTTAGTTAGGTTTTGCATATGGTGTGAGGTATGGGTACTGTTTCCTTTTTTTGCAGATGGACATCCAGTTTTGCCAGCACTGTTTGTTAAAAAGACTATCTTTTCCCCATTTGATGGATTTTGGGCCCGTGTTGAAGATCAGGTGACCATAGGTGGATGTGTTTACATCTGGGTTCTTAATTCTGTTCCATTGATCAATGTATCTGCCATGTAGCAGTACCACGCTGTTTTGACTACCATAGTTGTATAGTAGGTTCTGAGGTCAGGTAGTGCGGGTTCTCCTACTTTATTCTTCTTTAGTAGTGCTTTACTTATCCAGGGCCTCTTTCCTTTCCATATAAGTTAATAATAAGTTTTTCCATCTCTTTAAAGAATGTTACTGGTATTTGATTGGTATTGCATTGTATTTGTAAATTGCTTTGGGTAGAATTGTCATTTTCACAATGTTGAGTCTACCTATCCATGAGCATGGTATGTTTTTCAATATGTAGATCTCTTTTGGTTTCTTACAGTAGCGTTTTGTTGTTTTCTTTATATAGGTTTTTTACATCCCTGGTTAGATTTATTCCCAAGTGTTTTATTTTTTTAGGGGTTATTATAAATGGTATTTTTTTTTTCCTGATTTCCTTTTCGTTATCCTCTTTATTGGTGTGTAGGAATCCAACTGATTTTTGTATGTTGATCTTGTATCCTGCTACTCTGCTGAATTATTCCAGTGGTTTTCTGGTGGAGTCTTTTGGATTTTCTAAGTTTAGTGTCATATCATTTGCAAATAGGGAGAGTTTAACTTCCTCATTACCAATTTGGATGCCCTTTATGTCTGCTTCTTGCCTTATTGCTCTAGCTAAGACTTCTAACACAATGTTAAATAGGCCATCTCCAGGCTTTTCTGACAGTTTCCTCTAGCTGGAATATCTCCTTCTCAATCTCTGTATATTTAAATCTTACCCTCCTTCAGGTCCAGTTTGAATTCTACCTTCTCCAAGAAGTTGATCTCAATTCTCTCATCTAGAAGTAACTACTCCCTTGTGTTAAATGATCAACAGCACTTGACCGTCCCTCTCTTAGGGCATTTTTCACAATCTAGCTTGAAATATACTTAGCTGTATAGGGTAAAATAAAAAGAAAAGTGACTTTAACATTTAAAAACATGTATTTAGCAAAAGATAAAGGAAGAAACATAAATTTTCTATTTAAAATTTAGGTAGAGTAGATTATTGTCTCTGCCATTTCATTCAATGGGCATATGCCCCAGAATGAGCCCAAGATGAAAGATAAGAATAATCTGCTTTGTTCTTAGTGGGTCCCAGTTTCCATGGACTTGCTTTTAGGGCCATGTTGTAATATAACATATTGAGATGCTCACATGGTGAATGTTGACCACGTAGTTCATACGGCAGAGACAACATTGAGAGCCGCCAAATTAAATTTCATTTTCCTCTTCCTGGGTAAGGAGGAAAACTGCAAGCAAGTCAACTACCTCATGTACTGCTCAACCAAAGAAAGGATGTTTTTTTCCAACTATAGGCAAAATGGGTTCTGTTGGGTTTATTGAGCAAGATACTCTGGTCTTTAACATGACCTATATCTTCCTTTATGACCTCAAGGGGAATGCTGACTATAGGCATTATTCGTCTCTGGTGCTGGCTTTAGAATCTAGTCTCTGTGTGCCAGGTGACTCCATGATACATGTCATCTCCCCATTTTGAATATGACTCTTGAGTATAGGAATCATGCCTCTGTCATCTCAGAACACTACCCAGTGCACTATGGGCACTAAGTAGATATCTACTGAACGAGGGAACGAACAAGCCCTCAGTTGTGAAGATGCCACAATTAGGTATGCTCTTTGAACTTCTTTTGTTTAATTTCAGGAATGACAGCTTAGAACTGCCCCATTCATACTCACCTCCACAAAATCCACCTTGGACATTTGCAAAGTGGTTACTTTAAGACATGAATCTCAGGTTACGACTATGGGATAGAGTGATGTTAGCCTGCCCCCCACCAAGCTCTGTGGGGTACAACCAGTTATTCCTGAGACTAATGCTCTAATGAACTAAGACCCATTTTCCTGATGGACAAACCAGTAATAGACAATGTAAGTGCCAAAATATCTAAAGAAGTTAGCAGCCTAAAAAAGATGGACTCCAGTCCTCTGCATTCTAGCTGAAGTGCTATTTTCTCTGCTATAAGTCAGGTAGATGATGCGTCACATACAACTGATTCATGTTAACGATCAAGAACATGGCGCAGCTGATGGCTGTTTCCTTATTTACCAACCTGTAGATCAGCCATTTGTCATTCAGATGCACAAAGTGGCCTGTATTGCAAAAGAGATGAAGTCGCCCAAGCTATATTTCAGTTAAGAATAAGAGATTGTCAACTCATTGAAAATGTATGAAAATAAATCCACCTGATATATGTATTTTTGATCTGTTCCAACAGGACATGATAAAAATGTCTATGGGTAAATTTTATTGCTGATGAAAAGGAGAAGATGACAGCTCAAGGGGCAGGTTTTAAAGCACATAGCCCATAGGTTATGTCTCCTCTGCACTGCCAAACATCTCTCCATTTTTTTTTTCCTCAGATACATCCATTTGCATCATAGAGTGTCAGAGTTGGAAGGGACCTGATAGATCATCCTCCAGAATTGTGACCCAGAAATCAGTGAGCTTTAAAATTTCTTAAACCCTCTAAAACTTGCTTGTGTATATGCATTTTTCTGATCCACAGCTTCTGTAAGACTTTCAAAGAGATCCATAATCCCCAAATAAAGTTTAGAGTTAATTTTGACAGTTTATACCTATATTTTATCCTTATGGTATTAGTGGGGTTGACTGAGTCAAATACAGGTAAGGGTCAAGTCCACTTTGACAGAGTGTGAGAGTTTGTAAATTATTCTCTATAAATTATAGAAATAGGACCAGAGCTCACGTCTCCTGATTCCTAGGTCACCGTGCCATCCTTTGTGGCCCACTGAAAACCTATCTCATGGAGCGGACAGTGGTAACTATTACTCAGAATTACTCATTTTTCCCATCTTATTTTGGTAATAAACCCAAAACTTTGAACACAGAGGTGACCACATGGCTTAGGCTGGACCAAGCATAATTCTTATGGCAAAGACAGCATATCATATAGTAAACCAGTTGCCATCAAGTCTGTTTTGACTTACGGTGATCCCAAGTGTGTCAGAGTAGAACTGTGCCCCACAGGGTTTTTAATGCATGATTTTTCAGAAGTAGATCACCAGGTCTTTCTTTAGAGGTGCCTCTGGGTGGACTTGAACTTGCAACCTTTTCTTTAGCAGCCAAGCATGTGAATTGTTTGCACCGCTCGGGGACTTCAGATAGCACCAGAGAATCACAAAGTTCAATTTCATTTTCCTCTTCCTGTGCACCCAGGAAAACTGCTTTTCAGCCTCCCTTGCTGTTAGGTGGGGCTGAATGACTCGACGGGATGTGGGTGGAAAGGGTGTGTGTAACTTCTGGGTATGGCCCTCAAAAACATTCTTCATATACCTCTAGCTTTCTTTACTTGTCTTGGGGACATTGGAGGCCAGATATTTAGATGCAGTGTCATAAAAATGAAGGGATCCTAGATCCCTGAGTCATTTGATGGAGGAGAGGCCCTGCTCACATGCACCAGTCTTTGTGTGATTAGAAATAAGGTTTGATGTACTGAACCATGGAAGTTGTGGGGGTTGTATAGCCTAGGCAAAACCAGTTGCCATTGAGTTGACTCTGACTCATGGCGACCCCATGTGTGTCTGAAGAGAACTGTGATTCACAGGGTTTTCAATGGCTGATATTTAGGAAGTAGGTTGCCAGGCCTTTCTTCAAAGGTGCATCTGGGTGGACTTGAACCTACAACCTTTTGGTTAGCAAACAAGCATTCTGACCATTTGCACCACCCAGGGACTCCAAGAGCATTCTAAACAATATAATCTATTATACAATATGTATTACTACATATTTTATAATTTATATTTGTTTTGTGGAATTAGCAAGGTTGATAGAATCAAATAGAGTTAAGGGTCAAATCTACATCTTTTTCTAGTAATATGATCTTGGACAACTTATATAAATTCTATGTTTCAGTTTCCTCATCTGTAAAATGCGACAATAATGTCCAATTTACTCTATCCTCATAGGTTTAAGTTCACCTTCTTCTTTCTCAGCCTTTGCCATTTCAGAAAATCGCAGCTCTATTTATTGAGTTCCTCAGGCCAAAAATCCCGGAGTCATTCTTCTTTCTCACACACACTCCATATTGAACCCATTAGCAACTATGTTGAGAATTCAACCACTGCTTCCCACTTGACCAGGGTCCATGTCATCATGTCTTGCTTTTACCTGCTTGCACCTTTCCCTCCTGTGGTTTATCTTTCATGCAACAGCGGGAGAGATCATTGTGAAACACAACTCACATTTTGTCATTCCCCTCTTCAAAGCTCTTCACAGCTTCCAGGGCCAGATTAAGGCATACGAGGGCCCTAAACACTGATAATCTGTACGTGTGTGTCTTAGCTGTCCATGATCTAACTTCTTTTTAAATGTGACTATATTAGTGATTGAATGCAAAAGTGGCATATGCCACTTTAGCAGAACGAGATGAACTGGACTATAAAAATTTTAGTGGATTTGGGGTACTAAGATTTTTACTATATATG
This sequence comes from Elephas maximus indicus, assembly GCF_024166365.1. Lineage (NCBI taxonomy): Eukaryota > Metazoa > Chordata > Mammalia > Proboscidea > Elephantidae > Elephas > Elephas maximus. The sequence continues at coordinate 27,356,713 of NC_064838.1, forward strand.
ACATTTTCCACAAAAAGAATATTCCACATATTTTACAACAAAGAAAATGAGCTAGTGAACTTAGTTGTTTCAACAATCAATGTGAGATTCTGTTGGTCCCCCCCTCAATGAAAAATTGACTTTTACCAATTTTGCTTTAAATGGCTCATACCTCAATTTTGATGCTTATTTCATAATAAGTGCTATAATTATAAATGAACAAATGAAAAGATGTCATGAAAGAAAATTTAATGACCAGAAAACAAACATTAAAACAAATTACTATATTTTATTTTTAGATGGATATTTCCTCTCTAACGTGTTATAATTAAAAACATTTCTTTCTATTCTTTGCTCTTATAAATTCTTCAATGATTTCATCACAATTAAGCTGCCAAATAATATCTACTTTCATACATAACAGGGATACTGAATCAAGTCTTTCTTGAATCATTATTGTATGCTGAGGGTTTCTGAGTTTCTTTAGGGGTGAAAATGAGCTTTCTATTGTGCAGTTTGTGATCATTAAAGTTAGGAATATGCATAAAACAATTTCAATATTGGGAAATACGCATTCAATTTTATCTTCTATTATGGAATCATACATGCCTACATGAATACAATTTGTCTTTCCTAAATCTATAAACTTAATTCTCATGTAAGAATGAAATTGTCACACTTCTCCATAAAGGTTTGTATTTAAGTCATCAAGATAAGCCTGCACTAATTTCTCAGATGTCTTCCTTAGGTATATCCACATTGTTTAAGAAGGAAAATCTATTTGAAAGAACTTCATACACTTTCGCCCTTCTTTTCATACAAAATTCAAGCGTGTCAATGATGGTGTAGCTTGTGTTTACACAAAATTGATCTCTCGCGCTCATTTAGTTGTTTCTTTCTAATATTTCTGTGACGGTGAACTGTGATGGTGATAATCAGTATTTGGCAGTATTTGTTTTGTTGTGTTTTCAGAATCTTCTCTTAAAATATGTAAATACCCATTAATGACCGGTAGAGATCTGTGCATGTCTTTAAGTTTACTTCTGAACCTTAGAGAGCTTGACTCATCGATGAAAATCCTGCAATGCATTATTCCATATAACCAACATAAATACACACTCTAGTGTTTGCATTTTGTTGGCGATGTTTTCAGCTTCTCTTTTGGTGTCTCCTTTTTGTGTATGGTCTTCAGCAATATTTTCTAAGGCATCTAGAATCTGAGTGTACGATTCCAGGATTGCACTTGTTGCTAAAGTATGCACTTCCCAATGTGTATTAGAAAGACATTTTAATACTCGATCATTGCCTAAATATATATATATTATAATTTTTATTGTGCTTTAAATGAAAGTTTACAAATCAAGTCAGTCTCTCACACAAAAACCCATATACACCTTGCTACACACTCCCAATTACTCTCCCCCTAATGAGACAGTCTGCTCTCTCCCTCCACTCTCTCTTTTCGTGTCCTTTTCGCCAGCTTCTAATCCCCTCCACCCTCTCATCTCCCCTCCAGGCAGGAGATGCCAACGTAGTCTCAAGTGTCCACCTGATCCAAGAAGCTCACTCCTCACCAGCATCCCTCTCCAACCCATTGTCCAGTCCAATCCATGCCTGAAGAGTTGGCTTTGAGAATGGTTCCTGTCCTGGGCCGACAGAAGGTCTGGGGGCCATGACCACTGGGGTCCTTCTAGTCTCAGTCAGACCATTAAGTCTGGTCTTTTTATGAGAATTTGGGGTTGGCATCCTACTGCTCTCCTGCTCCCTCAGGGGTTCTCTGTTGTGTTCCCTGTCAGGGCAGTCATCAGTTATAGCCAGGCACCATCTAGTTCTTATGGTCTCAGGATGATGTAGTCTCTGATTCATGTGGCCCTTTGTGTCTCTTGGTCTCCTAATTGCCTTGTGTCCTCGGTGTTCTTCATTCTCCTTTGCTCCAGGTGAGTTGAGACCAATTGATGCATCTTAGATGGCTGCTTGCTAGCGTTTAAGACCCCAGACACCACTCTTCAAAGTGGGATGCAGAATGTTTTGTTAATAGATTTTATTATGCCAATTGACTTAGATGTCCCCTGAAACCATGGTCCCCAGACCCCTGCCCCTGCTACGCTGGCCTTTGAAGCATTCAGTTTATTCAAGAAACTTCTTTGCTTTTGGTTTAGTCCAATTGTGCTGACCTCCCCTGTATTGTGTGCTGTCTTTCCCTTCACCTAAAGTAGATGAAGTAGATGTTATTTACCATCTAATTAGTGAATGCCCTTTCCCACCCTCCATCTCTCCCCCCTCTCATAACCACAAAAGAATGTTTCCTTCTCAGTTTAAACTATCTCTCAAATTCTTATAATAGTGGTCTTATACAATATTTGTCCTTTTGCAACTGACTAATTTCACTCAGCGTAATACCTTCCAGGTTCCTCCATGTTACGAAATGTTTTACAGATTCCTCACTGTTCTTTATCAATGCGTAGTATTCCATTGTGTGAATATACCATACTTTATTTATCCATTCATCCATTGATAGGCACCTTGGTTGCTTCCATCTTTTTGCTATTGTAAACAATGCTGCAATAAACATGGTTGTGCATATATCTGTTCATGTAAAGGCTGTTATTTCTCTAGGATATATTCCAAGGAGTGGGATTACTGGGTCATATGGTAGTTCCATTTCTACCTTTTTAAGGAAGTGCCAAATCGATTTCCAAAGTGGTTGTACCATTTGACATTCCCACCAGCAGTGTAGAAGTGTTCCAATCTCTCCACAGCCTCTCCAACATTTATTATTTTGTGTTTTTTGGATTAATGCCAGCCTTGTTGGATTGAGATGGAATCTTATTGTCGTTTTGATCTGCATTTCTCTAATGGCTAATGATCGTGAACATTTCCTCATATATCTGTTAGCTACCTGAATGTCTTCTTTAGTGAACTGTCTATTCGTATCTTTTGCCCATTTTTTTAATTGGGTTATTTGTCTTTTTGCAGTTGAGTTTTTGCACCATGTAGATTTTAGAGATCAGGCGCTGATCAGAAATGTCATACCTAAAAACTTTTTCCCAGTCTGTAGGTAGTCTTTTTACTCTTTTGGTGAAGTCTTTGGATGAGCATAGGTGTTTGATTTGTAGGAGCTCCCAGTTATCTAGTTTTCCTTCTGCATTCTTAATAATGTTTTGTATACTGTTTATGCCATGTATTAGGGCTCCTAACGTTGTCCCTATGTTTTCTTCCATGATCTTTATAATTTTAGATTTTGTATTTAGGTCTTTGATCCATTTTGAGTTAGTTTTTGTGAGTGGAGTGAGGTAGGGGTCTTGTTTCATTTTTTTGCAGGTGGATATCCAGTTATGACAGCTCCATTTGTTAAAAAGACTGTCTTTTCCCCCATTTAACTGTTTTGGGGCCTTTGTCAAATATCAACTGCTCATATGTGGATGGATTTATGTCTGGATTCTCAATTCTGTTCCCTTGGTCCATGTATCTCTTGTTGTACCAGTACCAGGCTGTTTTGACTACTGTGGCAGTATAATAGGTTCTAAACTCAGGTAAAGTAAGGCCTCCCACTTTGTTCTTCTTTTTCAGTAATGCCTTATTTATCCGGGGCATCTTTCACTTCCATATGAAATTGGTGATTTATTTCTCCATCTCCTTAAAGAATGTCCTTGGGATTTGGATCAGAATTGCATTAAATGCATAGATCGCTTTTGGTAGAATAGACATTTTTATAATGTTAAGTCTTCCTATCCACTAGCAAGGTATGTTCTTCCACTTATGTAAGCCTCTTTTGGTTTCCTGCAGAAGTGTACTGCAGCTTTCTTTGTATAAGTCTTTTACGTCTCTGGTAAGATTTATTCCTAAGTATTTTATGTTCTTGGGGACTACTGTAAATGGCATTGATTTAGTGATTTCGTCTTCGATGTTCTTTTTGTTGGTGTAGAGGAATCCAACTGATTTTTGTATGTTTATCTTGTATCCCGATACTCTGCTGAACTCTTCTATTAGTTTCAGTAGTTTTCTGGAGGATTCCTTAGGGTTTTCTGTGTATAAGATCATGTCCTCTGCAAATAGAGATACTTTTACTTCTTCCTTGCCAATCTGGATGCCCTTTATTTGCCAGTCTGTATGCCCTTTATTTCTTGATCTGGCCTAATTGCTCTGGCTAGGACTTCCAGCACAATGTTGAATAAGAGTGGTGATAAAGGGCATCCTTGTCTGGTTCCCGATCTCAGTGGGAATGTTTTCAGGTCTCTCCATTTAGGGTGATGTTGGCTGTTGGCTTTGTATAAATGCCTTTTATTATGTTGAGAAATTTTCCTTCTATTCCTATTTTGCTGAGAGTTTTTATCATGAATGAGTGTTGAACTTTGTCAAATGCCTTTTCTGCATCAATTGATAAAATCATGTGATTCTTGTCTTTTGTTTTATTTATGTGGTGGATTAGATTAATTGTTTTTCTGATGTTGAACCATCCCTGCATACCTGGTATGAATCCCACTTGGTCATGGTGAATTACTTTTTTGATATGTTGTTGAATTCTATTGGCTAGAATTTTGTTGAGGATTTTTCCATCTACATTCACGAGGGATATAGGTCTATAATTTTCTTTTCTTGGGTGTCTTTACCTGGTTTTGGTATCAGGGATATGCTGGCTTCATAAAATGAGTTTGGTAGTATTCCGTCCTTTTCTATGCCCTGAAATACCTTTTGTGTAGCAGTGGTGTTAACTCTTCTCTGAAAGCTTGGTAGAACTCTGCAGTGAAGCCGTCCAGACCAGGGCTTTTTTTTTTGTTGGAAGTTTTTTGATTACTTTTTCAATCTCTTCTTTTGTTGTGGGTCTATTTAGTTGTTCTACCTCTGTTTGTGTTAGTTTAGGTAGGTAGTGTTTTTCTAGAAATTCATCCATTTCTTCTAGGTTTTCAAATTTGTTTGAGTATAGTTTTTCATAGTAATCTGATATGATTCTTTTAATTTCAGTTGGGTCTGTTGTAATATCGCCCCTCTCATTTCTTATTCAGGTTATTTGCTTCCTCTCCTGTTTTTGTTTTGTCAGTTTGGCGAGTGGCTTATCAATTTTGTTGAGTTTTTCAAAAAACCAGCTTTTGGTCTTATTAATTCTTTCAATTGTTTTTCTGTGTTCTATTTCATTTAGTTCAGCTCTAATTTTTATTATTTGTGTTCTTCTGGCGCCTGTGGGTTTCTTTTGTTGCTCTCTTTCTATTTGTTCAAGTTGTACGGATAATTCTTTGACTTTGGCCCTTTCTTCTTTTTGGATGTGTGCATTTATCGATATAAATTGGCCTCTGAGCACCACTTTTGCTGTGTCCCAAAGGTTCTGATAGGAAGTGTTTTCATTCTCATTGGATTCTCTGAATTTCTTTATTCCACACTTAATATCTTCTATAATCCAGTCTTTTTTGAACAGGGTATTGTTCAGTTTTCAAGTGTTTGATTTTTTTCCCCTGCTTTTCCTGTTATTGATTTCTACTTTTATGGCCTTATGATCAGAGAGGATGCTTTGTAATATCTCAATGTTTTGGATTCTGCTAAGGCTTGCTTTATGACCTAATATGTGGTCTACTCTAGAGAATGTTCTATGTGCACTAGAAAAGAAAGAGTGTTCTGTATATGTTTATGAGGTTAAGTTGGTTGATTGTGGCATTTAGATCTTCTGTGTCTTTATTGAGCTTCTTTCTGGATGTCCTGTCCTTCACCGAAAGAGATGTGTTGAAGTCTCGTACTATTATTGTGGAGCCGTTTATCTCACTTTTCAATGCTTATAGAGTTTGTTTTCTGTATCTTGCACCCCTGTCATTGGGTGCATCAATATTTACTATGGTTATATCTTCTTGGTGTATTGTCCCTTTAATCATTATATATTGTCTTTCCTTATCTTTTCTGATGCATTTAAGTTTAAAGTCTATTTTTTCAGAAATTAATATTGCCACTCCTGCTCTTTTTTGATTGTTGTTTGCTTGATATATTTTTTCCCATCCTTTGAGTTTTAGTTTGTTTGTGTCTCTAAGTCTAAGGTGTGTCTCTTGTAGGCAGCTTATAGACGGATCTTGTTTTTTAATCCATTCTGCCACTTTCTGTCTCTTTATTGGTGCATTTAGTCCATTTACATTCAGGGTAATTATGGACAGGTATGAATTTAGTGCTATCATTTTGATGCCTTTTTTTGTGTGTTGACAGTTCATTTTTCCCACTTGATTTTATGTGCTGAGTAGATTTTCTTTATATATTGTCCTTTCCTTATATTTGTTGTTGTTGATTTTGTTTCTGCTGAGTCTGTATTTTTCCCTTGTATTTTATTTTGATGAGTAGGATAGTTTGTCTCCTTTGTGGTTACCTTATTATCTACCCCTATTTTTCTAAATTTAAAACTAACTTTTATTCCTTTGTATCGCTTTATCTTCCTCTCCATATGGAAGGTGTATGATTACATTTCTTAGTCCCTCTTTATTATTTTAATGTTGTCTTCTTTTATATAATAACATTGCTGTTACCCTGTGTTGGGCTTTTTTTTTTTTAATATAATCTCGCTTTGTTTTTTTGGATTTCCCTGTCTGGGTTGACTTCTGGTTGCTCTGCCCAGTGTTCCAGTCTAGGGTTGATACCTGATATTATTGATTTGCTAACCAAAGAACTCCCTTTAGTATTTCTCGTAGTTTTGGTTTGGTTTTCACGAATTCCCCCAACTTGTGTTTATCTGGAAATGTCTTAATTTCACCTTCATATTTAAGAGACAGTTTTGCTGGGTATGTGATTCTTGGTAGGTGATTTTTTTCCATCAATTTTTTAAATATGTCATCCCATTGCCTTCTTGCCTGCATGGTTTCTGCCGAGTAGTCCAAGATTATTCTTATTGCCTCTCCTTTGTAGGTGACTTTTCGTTTATCCCTCACTGCTCTTATAATTGCCTCCTTATCTTTGGTTTTGGCAAGCTTGATTATAATATGTCTTGGTGACTTTCTTTTCAGATCTACCTTATGTGGAGTTCGATGAGCATCTTGGATAGATACCTTCTCATCTTTCACAATATCAGGGAAGTTTTCTGCCAACAAATCTTCAACAATTTTCTTTGTGTTTTCTGTTACCCCTCCCTGTTCTGGTGCTCCAATCACTTGTAGGTTATTTCTCTTGATAGAGTCCCACATGATTCTTAAGGTTTCTTCATTTTTGTAAATTCTTTCATCTGATTTTTCTTCAAATATATTAGTGCCAAGTGATTTATCTTCGAGTTCAGAAATTCTAGCTTCTACTTGCTCAATTCTGCTCCTCCGACTTTCTATTTAGTTGTCTAATTCTGTAATTTTATTGTTAATCTTCTGAATTTCTGATTGCTGTCTGTGTATGTATTTTTCCAGCTTATTAAACTTTTCATTATGTTCCTGAATAATCTTTCTAATTTCTTCAGTTGCTTTATCTGTGTGCTCCTTGGCTTGTTCTGCGTATTCCTTCCTGATGTCTTGAAGGGTTCTGTATATTAAACTTTTATATTCTGCATCTGGTAATTCCAGAAATGCACTTTCATCTAGAAGATCCCTGGATTCTTTGTTTTGAGAGCCTGTTGAGGTGATCATGGTCTGTTTCTTTACGTGAGCTGATATTAACTGTTGTCTCCGAGCCACCTATAAGTTATTGTATTAGTTTATGCTTGCTTACTGTGTTGTAGCTGCTTGCTTTGTTTTGTTTTGGTATACCCCTATGGGTTGCTTGAGTGAGCTAGCTTGATTATATTCTGCTTTGGAGCTCTGGTGTCCTGTCCTCAGCTAGCTCGCGGTGCTATCAGGTATATCAGTCTAGGAGTCCATTCGGTTTTCTTGTATGAATTCAGCTCAGGTGTCCAAGTAGCTGATATCAAGTGTGTGGTACAGGCTGTGTCCTATAGTCTTAGTGGGGCAGGCGTGATTGGCGTATATTCCGGTATCTGATTGCAGCAGAGCGTCACACTCTGAACAAGGCAGGGGGCTGAGAACTGACCCCCAAGTGTCTCTGAGGAAAACGCATCTCTGTTACCTAGAGTGTGCTGGTGGGTGGGTTCTGCAGAGGGACCATGGGCACTCAAAATTTTTGGTTGTAAAAACTGGGAGGTACCAGTTATCTTTGGACCCCTGTCACAGGTAGCTGGGTAACCTGAGTGGAGCTACCAGTCCTTAGGTCCCTGATGTGGGTAGGTGAGGACCTTGTTTAATAGGCAAAGCAATGTCAAACATCAGACACCTACCTCTCCACTGCACAGCTGAAATGGTTGGAGTTTGCCAACAAGGGCCTATTCTCTGGAAATAGGCCCACACAGGTCCTTGCAGAAGGAAAAGGTGCTCAAGTCCATGGACAGTTTATGCCTGGACAGGATCTGCTTCTGTCCTGAGCTCCCCCGTTTAATGGAGCTAGCAAATTATCTTTTTGTGTGTTGACAGTTTCTTTTTCTCATTTGCATTTTTTTTCCTTCCCCAAGGCCAGGAGGATGGCTCTAGGTGTTCACCAGGGTCTATCTCAGGCCCAGGGATTCAGCCACTGAAGCTGGCTTGGGGGCGGGGCGGGGGGGGGCATGGTAATATATACGCAAGTACTTAGCTTTTGCTGAGAGCGCTCTTCTGCTCAGGTTCTGGAGGTATGAGTAGGCTGTGTGGCTGGCTGCTTCTCCCTGAGGAAACTGTGTCTGAACGCTAGGACTAGCCCGCCTCTGCCACCGCCGCTGCCGCTACCACTACTCCAGGAATGGTGCCTAAGGGCTCCCCGTGATTCAGTTCTGGTAACTCCTCTCCACTTCCGAACGGCCTCTTCCTCCCCTGCCCTTTAGTTAGTTGTCTAAGCTTGCCTTTGATGCTCAGGGCTCCCAGCTTGTCACAAGTATACTCATTTCACTTGTTTTTTTGGGTCTTTGCTGTAAAGAGGGCTCGACAGAAGCATCTGTCTATTCTGCCATCTTGGCTCCTCCTCCACCTAAATATATTTTAAGAACTCCCATTGGTGAGTAGGGGTGGCAAAAAATGTGTAGGATAACTGAACATTAGAAAAAAATCAACTGTTTCTGGACAATAATCTACTGCACTACGTCCTCCAAGATTAAGTGAATGTGCAGTACTTAGTATGAAAATGGCATATTCTTTATGTTCTAAAATTTTCTGTTGCATGCCTTCATAATGTCCTGTCATATAGGCAGCATTGTCATAGGACTAGCCTCTGCACTTAGAAGTCTCAGTCTTGCAAACTTCGTATAAATAGCGAAGTACTTGATTTGCAATTTCTTCACAGGTGCGACTTTTTAAGCTAGTAAATGTAATACATTGCTCGACAGGTTTTCCACTTGATGGAGATGTGTATCTGTCTTATTTATCTAGTACTGCTATAACAGAAACACCACAAGTGGATGGCTTTAACAAAGAGAAATTTATTTCTTCACAGTAAAGCAGGCTAAAAGTCCAAATTCAAGGTGTCAGCTCCAGGGGAAGTCTTTCTCTTTCTGTCAGCCTGCTCACCAAATTTCACCTGGACTAGGAGCTTCTCTTGTGCAGGGACCCTGGGTCCAAAGGACGTGCTCTGCTCTCGGCACTGCTTTCTTGGTGGTATGAGGTTCCCAACTCTCTGCTTGCTTTGCTTTCCTTTTACCTCTTAAGAGATAAAAAGTGGTACAGGCCACACCCTAGGGAAACTCCCTTTACATTGGATCAGGGAGGTGACCTGAGTAAGGGTGGTGTTACAAAACCACCCTAATCCCCTTAACATAAAATTACAATCACAAGATGGAGGACAACCACACAATACTGGGAATCATGGCCTAACCAAGTTGATACATTTTTGGGGGACATAATTCAATCCATAACAGTATCTTAAAACAATACTTAGCTGAGCTGTATGAGAAAGATTAGGAGTGGAATTCGTCTACAAACAAATTGAAATACTAAGCTATTCTTAATTCATTGAAAATAGTTGATCGAACTTTATCACTTATTAAGTTTATTGATTATTCACACATTGTTTTAGACATATATGATGGGCTGCCCTTTCCTGTGTTACTATATTTTGAGATGAGACCTGCTAAAAATGGATATAACTGAACAACAAGTTCAAGTAAATTCCAAAATTTTCCACTTTGTGGGAACTCAAACACTTCATTTCTTCCTCAACAAGATAGTCCATGTTCAGTGACTGTTATAATGACAGCAACAATGGGTTGCAAAATGGCACTTCAATAATGATGCTCTTCATTAATTTGTTTCCAGTTCATGAGTTAAGCCAAAACCATGTCTCCAGTTCAAATATTACAAGCTCTGTGAATTGGACTGTTTTCATGTTTATCAGTCACATTTGAGTTGCACCAATTGATAAATCTATCCATAGCAAATCAAGAATTAAATGATTTAGGACTGAATAGTTTGCAAACAAAACAATATACAGAGCCAACTGATGGAGAATACAGTAGCCACTCCGTCTTGTAATATTCACCATTAGCTTTACACCCTAGAAATATATTCTGGCTACAGAGCCTTGTTTATTTACCATTCAGAAATTTTCAAATGGTCCACTATTATGTTGACAATCACTTGGCCCTCTTTTGATCCAGTAATTTACATCATTAGAAGACAAATTACTACACAAAGCAGGATCTGTATTTCTGTTGTTTATGGAGTCTGCAGATGTGACAATTTCAGATTCTAAAAGTTTCACTTCCTACACCATTATTAATTTTTTTACTACAGCAAGGAATGGATGCAGAATTTGGAACAAATTTTGTTATATTCATACTGCTATTAGTTTCTGGAAACCGTGGTGGTGTAGTGGTTGACTGCTATAGCTGCTAACCAAAAGGTCAGCAGTTCAAATCCACTAGATGCTCCTTGGAAACTCTATGGGGCAGTTCTACTCTGTCCTATAGGGTTGCTATGATTCAGAATCGGCTTGATGGCAATGGTTTTTTTTTTTTTTTTATTAGTAATTCCAGCATGAGTAGTATTAGTACAATGATTTGCACCCATTAAAGCAGCGTTCAACGGAAGTCTCTTCTGATTCATTACATTTTAAAAAGGAAGTTAATTTTGGAATTGTTAGTGATTCACAAATCCTTTTCTGTTTATCTTCTGTGAGCTTTCATTTCAGAGCTCCACTTGGTTGTTGCCCTTTCATTTTACCTGGATATAAAATTATGTTAGTTTTTAAATTTGGTTCTACCCTAAACAAATAAATTTGAATAATTGAAAATAAATAAAATTTATAAAACAAGTTGTTGTTGTTGTTAGGTGCCATTGAGCCAGTTCCAACTCATAGCAACTCTGTGTACCACAGAATGAAACACTGCCTGGTCCTGCACCATTCTTACAATCGTTGTTATGCTTGAGCTCATTGTTGCAGCCACTGTGTCAATCCTTCTCATTGAGGGTCTTCTTTTCCGCTGACCCTGTACTTTACCAAGCAAGATATCCTTCACCAGGGAGTGATCCCTCCTGACAACATGTCCAAAGTATGTAAGACACAGTTAGGCCATCCTTGCCTCTAAGGAGCATTCTGGCCGCACTTCTTCCAAGACAGATTTGTTCATTCTTTTGGCAGTCCATGGTATATTCAATATTCTTCGCCAACACTAGAATTCAAAGGCATCAGTTCTTCTTCGGTCTTTCTTATTCATTGTCCAGCTTTCACATGCAAATGATGCGATTGAAAATACCATGGCTTGGGTCAGGTGCACCTTAATCTTCAAGGTGACATCTTTGCTTTTCAACACTTTAAAGAGGCCGTTTGCAGTAGATTGGCCCAATGCAATGCATCTTTTGATTTCTTGACTGCTGCCTCCGTGGCTGTTGATTGTGGATCCAAGTAAAATGAAATCCTTGACAGCTTCAATCTTTTCTCCGTTTATCATGATGTAGCTTATTGGTCTAGTTGTGAGGATTTTTGTTTTCTTTATGTTGAGATGTAATCCATAGTGAAGGCTGTGGTCTTTGATCTTCATCAATAAGTGCTTCAAGTCCTCTTCACTTTCAGCAAGCAAGGTTGTGTCATCTGCATAAAGCAGGCTATCAATGAGTCTTCCTCCAATCCTCATGCCACTTTATTTTCCATAGGGTCCAGCTTCTCGGATTACTGCTCAGCATACAGATTGAATAGGTATGGTGAAAGGATACAACCCTGACACACACCTTTCCTGATTTTAAACCACTCAGTATCCCCTTTTTCTGTCCAAACGACTGCCTCTTGATCTATGTACAGGTTCCTCATGAGCACAATGATGTGTTCTGGAATTCCTATTCTTCGCAATGTTATCCATAATTTGTTATGATCCAGACAGTCAAATATAAAACAAGTAAAATTTATAAAACAAAATTTACATTTGAATTTGGACATTAACACAAAAATTTATATTTGAAAATTAGTAAATAAAAAAAATTTATTTGGAACATGTAATTTTGTTCTTCAGGTCTGGTCTGAGAAAGTCCATAGTACTAACAAGGCAGTCAGAAATAATTTCATTTGTTTGTTGTACAGTGTTTGTTGGTGGGCTTTTCGCAGAACTCCATGAGTGTTTTCATCTTGAGATAATACTTTAGAAACTTGTGCACTCACTTTCCATCCTTTGATGCTGTGTCTTCACAGTTCATTGAACTATTGCTGACACCTGGTGGGGGCATGATACAAATACAAGGGTATGCTTAATCTGAAGATGCATTTTGGTTTGCATTGTGCAGAACAGTACCAGATACGTCATGAATCACATGATTATAGTGCCTCTGATACATTCTTCTGTGGTCAACAAGAGAGAACTGAATGTGAGGTTATAACCAATCGGTCCAAGATGAAAAGGAAAATATGATTATCATGTACAAAATTTATAACATGTACATTTTATTTCTTGTGGAATTGTTCAACTCCCATATTCAGAGATATATACATAATTATGTAACAATAGCACCACTTCTGGATGGGTAAGTTTGTTTTGTGAGTCTTAACAATATCAGTTTCTTAAAAGAAAGTCAGTCTGAAGGGAAATTGAAAATAAAATGCATTTATATAGTTTTTATTATCTAAATATTCACTTAATTAATTTCTTAGAGGAACTGTTTAATTTCCTTACATGGAGATACATAAATATTCTGATAAAATATTAATGTAATGTTCTGATAAACACCCTTTGTTGCATCTGGGAAGAAGAATTTAGAAACACACTCATTGTTGCAAAACAAAAACATATTGAATAATGTGTTATTCAAATATATTGTGTTATATCAAAATTCAAATAAAAACCGAATTTTGCGTCCTTTTAATGTGTTTAAAACCTCATTTATTAGCATACACAGAGTAACATCAAGCACTATGTCCCATGCCACAGACAATAAAAAAAGAAACTCACTTGCTACATAAATCAAAACTTTTTGTGTTAGAGAAATATTAATATTTACAGTATTTTTGGGATGTTGTCTATGTTAGTTTTATATTATTATTCATGTTAGCATTAAATGTATGCTAGATGGCATCTGTGGGTATGCAAAACATATTTGAAAGTTATAAATACTATTGTTTACAAAACTTAGGACATAACTGTCTATGTAAGCGCTACACAGTTAAAAAGTAACTTGATTTAATTCATTGCTGTGGTTGACTTATTCGAGTTCCCACACTCCCGTGTGTCTTCTGGGACTGGAATTCCCATTGGTTGTTTACCAGGACCAGCACAAGAGCATACCCCTGTGTTTGTATCCTGGCAACGAACATTGCTGGCCCTCCTGAAGTTCTTGGATCGGCTAACGTAGATGTACATACAAGATGGTTCTCTCAAAATGGATGGGAGACCTGTTATGTATTAATATAACCTATCCTTGCCCAGTAACTGCTCATGTTGGATCCAGTTGCATATTGGGTGAATGTAGCAAGAGTTAGACTGGACAGCCCACCTCCACCTCTTGTTTATTAGAAAGGAATAGTATACTCCAAAAGACCCACTGAGATGAGGAGTTTCAGTTACATGGGAGGTGACCACAGGAGACAGATGTCAACGAAGGTGTTGAAGTGGTAGGAGCCTCATAGCTTAAAAAGCCTTGCATGTGGGTGCCCTCATGACCCTGTGTGAACTTTATTTCCAGCCGACATATTCTCACGCACTAGTGGAAAAAAAAAAAAAATTTTTTTTTAAGCTGGTATCAATTTCATTTAGTGCCCTGCCTGTTTCCTTCCCCTGTGGCACTCACTTTTCCTTGTGTCCTGCCTGCTTGGCATCTATGGGTCTTTGCTTTGGACAACCAGTGCCCCTGTTGTGTTGATGCCCTAAGCACGTGCTTACTACCCTGCTTACTGGTTAATCTATCCCTGACAGACTCCCATGTCTCTCAGGGAATTCAAATCCTAACCCTGACCGGACCCACATGCCCAGCTATTATCTTCCTTCCTGAGTGTACCCGTCACTTCCTCTTCCTCATTCCACTCCAGCTACACCAGTCTTCCTGCTATTCCTGAGAAATACCTGACGCACTCCTGCCTCAGGAAGTTGGCACTTCTGGCCCCTGGGCTTGAAAACCTTCCCAAGACTGTTTACTTCCTTCCTTCCAGGCTTCGCTCAAGACTGACCTTATCAGAGAGGCCTTCCCTGACCCCATATGTAATCTAATAGTCCACTCTCGCCCATTCTCATTCTCTATTTCCTAACCTTGATTTGCTTACTTTGTCAGAGCACTTGTATCCACCTGACATACTATGTATTAATTTGTCTATTTCTGTAAGTGTTAGGGGAGTAGGGACTTTCTTTTGTTCACCACTTTATCTCCACACATTGGAATATAGTAGACTTTTATTATTATTGTTATTAGCTGCTGTCGAGTTGGCCCTCAACTTATAACGGCCCCATGCACAACAGAATGAAATGTTGCCCGGTCCTGTGTCATCCCCGTGATTGGTTATGGATTGAACTGTTGTGATCCGTAGTGTTTTCATTGGCTGGCTTTCAGAAGTATATCGACAGTCCTTTCTTCCTAATCCGTCTTAGTCTGGAAGTTCCACTGAATTCTGTTCATCATCGTAGCAGCATGCATGCCGCCCCTGACAGACAAGTGGTAGCTGCGTGTGAGGAGCATTGGCAGGAAATCAAACCCGGGTCTCTAACATGGAAGGTGAGAATTCCACCACTGAACCATCAGTGCCCTCAGTCGATGCTTAGTCAATAGCTATTGAATAAATGAATAGTGAATGAATAAAATTGATATGGGTTAACTTAAACAACAGAAGGTCTGTAAAATGTATATTTCAAGGCCTGGCACATAGCAACCCAGTGCCCTCGAGTGGATTCACATAGTAGAAGATCAAATTGTATTATCTCATGGTATTTATATGCTGAGTCTCACCTTCAGCCATGGCCTTCAGAAAACAAAGGCTGGTCTGGGAGTGTTTAGGAGCAAGCCCCTTCCTAAAGTCCCCTGAAGCCACATACCACAAGCAGCTGTCTGTGGTCTATAAGGCCAGCCTGAGCTCGGAACAGCAGGGTTCTAGGGAGGAGAATCAGGGGTGGCAACCTTGTGTCCCCAGCAATGCCCAGCATCAGCCTTCCTTATCAGGAACTTTGCAGCACTGGCTTAGACATCAAGTGATGAAAATATCAGGCAGAGACACCCTGGAAGAGGATTATTAAATTCTAACAGATGGCTGAAAATAGACAGAAATCCCCAATCTACCTTTTAGAGATATCACGTGGCCGCAGGAGCTCTGGAGGGTAGGTAAGGGAAGAAGCAGAATAGTGAGCAAATAACACTGTGAGAATTATTCCCACAGAAGCTGAGGCAGAGGCTGACTGCAGGCTGTTGGGGGGAGGGGAGGGTCCTTATATTAAAATCCACATGCCTCAGAAAGACTTATCCCTCCCTGATTTGTCCCCTCTGGCCCTGTAATTTCGGTGGTCCTAGTTTTAACATATTCTGAAATCTCATTAGAGCAGTGCACAGAAATAGCAAGGGGGCAAGCTGCCATCTCATCAGAGGGTCTATTATCTACCCCTTCACAGAGAGCTTATTGCACATTCTTTGATGACCACACAAGGGTATTGTTTACACAGAGCTGTTTTATTCTAGCAGAGGTCCCACTGAAGAGCTGTAGGAGCCATTTTCTGCCTGGCAGCAGCCACGGTGGAGGGAAAAACATACCCCACGCCACCTACCTGCATTTCATTCTTTCATCCTCGGTTGCCCCTTCCCCGGCCTTCTCTGCATGGCCTCTTTTGGATATGTTTGTGTTCTCACCTTCCATTACCTCTTTTTCTGACTCCTGTTCCTCTTCCTACCATTCGTCTTTCTCTCTTTCTTCCTCTCTCATCGCTTATTCCTTATACCAAAAAACCAAAACCAAACTTGTTGCCATCGAGTCGATTCCAACTCATAGTGACCCTATAGGACAGAGTAGAATTGCCCCATAGGGTTTCCAAGCAGCGTCTGGTGGATTCAAACTGCTAGCCTTTTGGTTAGCAACCTTAGCTCTTAACCACTAGGCCACCAGGGTATCAGTGTCTAATATTTGTTGGTTGCTGTGGTTGGCTCTGTGACTCTAACACAATGACTTGGGCATGCTTCCTGTCTTCATGGAGCTTATGGTCAGTTGCTCAGAGTGTGTCTTCTGGGGCAAAGAAGAGGAGGTGGGAGAGGTAACTGCTACATTCAGAGGAGGTGGGAGTCAAGGAGAAGCTATATGGAGAAATACTTGAAGGATGGATTTGGACTAGAAGAGATGGGGTGGGAAGAGGGGAAGAGCCTTGGAGCAGAAATGACTAAAATATACAAAAGCTTGGAGGTGGGACACTACCAGGGAATTCAATGTTTTTGTTAGTAGTCATCAGGTCAGCTCTGACTCATGGCAACCTCTTGTACAACAGGATGAAATGTCGCCTGGTCCTGCACCATCTTCATGATCCTTGGTATGCTTGCGTCTGTTGTTGCAGCCTTTGTGCAGTGCCTTCCAACCTAGGGAGCTCATCTTCCAACACTATATTGGACAGTATTCCATTGTAATCCTTAGAGTTGTCATTGGCTGATTTTCAGAAGCAGATCACCAGGCCTTTCTTACTAGTCTGTATTGGTCTAGAAGCTTTGCTGAAAACTTCTCACCATGGGTGACCCTGCTGGTATTTGAAATACTGGTGGGGTAGCTTCCAGCATCATAGCAAAATGCAAGCCACCACAGTACGACACACTGACAATGAATAGAGAGAAGTTAAATTTAACTTCATGCTAGCTAGTGTGTCTGGTATGCCTACTGGTATGCCTACTGAATGTCAGAAACAGAATTAATCCTCATTTTTAAGCATATTATGAATAATTTCCCTTTACAGATGGAGAAATTGAGGCTTAGAGAAAATAAGTAACCTTATCCAAAGTCCTACAGCTAGTTAGTAGTAAAATTAAAAATTAAACCCAGACTCTTAACCACTAGGAATTACTACCTCCTGAGGGGACTAGTACATATCACTTTAAAACAGAGAAATAAAGACCGGGTGGTGGAGGAGGATCTAGAATGCCAGGAGGAATTTCAAATTTCCTTAGCAAGTACTGGTTGGAGTGGGGCCTTTCAATTGTTAATCAAGGCATTAATAACCTTTCTCATGTAATCTCTGTCTTCACAGCCAGTGGCTTTAGAGTCAACTCTGACCCATTGTGACCCTATATGTGTGTTAGAGTAAAGCTGTACACCATAGGGTTTCATCGAAAACCTATGATTTTTTTGGAAGTGGGTTGCCAGGCCTTTCTTCCGAGACGCTTCTAGGTGGGCTGAAACCGCCAACCTTTTGGTTAGCACTAACCATTTGCACCACCCAGCGTATGTGGGCAAACACACACTAATTAAATGGCCTCACCACAGTTAACCTTCTCCTACTCCTTTCATGATCCTATAGATTACTCAAGATAGATATTTTTGTTATAGCCATTTTATTTATTTCTATTCCATCTCTCTCTCCAAGTGTCTTTATTACTATTTGAAATTGTGACTAGGGTGCTTTAATGGGACTAGTTAAGGTTCTAGAAATGCATATGTAACTGATGCTGGTCATTGCAGATTTCTGTGGCTGTGGTTTGTTTCCTTTCGCCTGCATTATTTAGTAATGAAGAAACATTCTGGCTCAGAAATTGTGGGCTAATCATCATTTTCATAGTTATTTGGCAAACACGTTCCCAAATTGCAATTTTAAATATTTTCCTACTAAACAAAACAAAAAAACGAAACCAAACTCATTGCTGCGGAGTTGATTCTGACTCATAGTGACCCTAAAGGACAGGGTAGAACTGCCCTATAGGGTTTCCAAGGAGCTCCCGGTGGATTTGAACTGCCAACCTTTTGGTTAGCAGACATAACTCTTAACCACTACGCCACCAGAGTGTCCCTAGAATTTCATTTTCTTTAAAAATTTACTTATTACTTATTCATGAAACAGGTTTATTCTGAAGTAGATAATATCATCTCTCTTGAGTGCGAATTTCATTACCTTTCATTGAGGTTAATAGATGAAGGTCAGATGTAAACATGTCAAAGAGCTTTTAACATGCTTGGTATGGTCATTGTCGCTATATTGGCTATATTTTAAAATATCCCACTAGAGTTTGATGAGGGACTTGACCTTTGAGGTCCTCAGTGTAGCTCCTAAAGCAGAATGTTAAGTAAACAGCTCTTTTACCTGTTGGGAATTGGAACCTACTATTCATGGTTTTACACGTTTCAGAGATTTCTTTATTTGGGAAGAGAAAAAGGGCATTAGTCTGCTCTTATCAAGATGAAGCAGGCAAACATTTCCATTTAAGCTTAACTCAGTTTAAGATAGTGTAATACCTCCTCATGGTGAGCATATAAAATGAAGAGGGGAGGAAGTAAAACATAACTAAATGTATCCAAGATAAAGGAGCCCTGGCTGCGCAGTGGTTAATGTGCTTGGCTGCTAACGGAAAGGTTGGCGATCCGAACCCACCAGTGGCTCAGCAGGACAAAGATGTGGCAGTCTGCTTCTGTAAAGACAGCCTTGGAAATCATATGGGGCAATTCTACTGTGTCCTATAGGGTCGTTATGAGTCAGAATCGACTCAACAGTGGTGGTATCTATGATGTAAAAACAGCTTGGGAGCAGTGTCTGACCTCCTCTAACTTCACAACTGGAAAAGAAAATCAAGATTAACAGCCTATTCTTTCTGCCATCTTTACCACTCCTGACACCAACCATCCCTTCCAGGGCACTCTCTACTTCTCTGCTGGGCTCAATAATTCATTGCAGTGGCCACACAGAACTCATAGACAATACTCACGGTTATGGGGTTTATTAGGGAAGTGGCAGTTCTAATTCAGGCTCGGGAACACTCGAGATCTAGTTCTTCCATCAGGGCAACCTCTTTCTAGCTGTGCTTGCAGGCACGCCTCTCCCTGGCCCTTGACCTCTACCCAAAGTCACTCAGCTTTCTCTTTCCTTGGGCTGGGAAGCCCACCACACCGTCTCCTGCTGCCTGGCCTGTGCTGCTGGGTCTCTGCAGCTGCTTCTCATTGCTTTCAGTGTTACAGCTCTCTCTCTCTCTGTCTCCTGGTTCCAGGAGCTTCTCAGTGCAGGCATCCCAGGTCCAAAGGACATGCTCTCCGTGCCTGGCTGTTCTTCCTTGGCAGGTTAGGATCCTCTTTCTCCTGCCTCTGGGCACCTCATTTCAAATTCAGAGGGATGGCAAAAATGACCAATCCCTTTGGTGGGCCACAATTCCCTTAGCATATAGACCTGCTCAATCACTTAGGTGGGAGTTACAAGAATGTGGCTAGAAAGGCCACACACCAGAGATCCATTGCATAAAACATAGCACATGATAATTCTCAAGGGCTAAATACAAGAGAGATACTTGGGCTGCCTTGTCCTCTATTCATGCAAATTTCTAGCAGAACCCAAACTTTTCTGGGTTAAAGGGCGTAGGACTGGGAATGAGCAATCTGATAATTATATACTTAAGGAGAAAATAGTCTATAACTGCCCAGTAGTCAGTAAGAAAGCCTCACGGTTTTAAGATTTGTAGTGTGCACTTCCAAACATGGGCGGAATATCCGCTACACACAGTGTTGGTCCTTGAAGCATACATACACTTTCCTTTGCATTAATTCATGTACCAGTTCAGACCTTCATCTCCACAACAAGAGCACTAACTAACTGATAGTGGAGCAATCAGCTAAATTAGGGACTGCAAATTTACGTGCTTACAGGAGGCTTAGGTGAAATAAGTGAGTGTAAGAAGGCCCCCTCTCTTTTCTTTGAAACATGCAGCCCTCTTTGTCTTTTTTGTTTTCCCACTTTCTCTAGGAACCTGGATACAAGAAATATTTCACCTTAGCTCCTCTGTAAGAAAAAGACTATACAAAAGAGCTACTGATATTTATCCTCACAGCAGGGCTTAATGGCACTGAGGCAAACTGCAAAGTGGGTGCTCTGTATGAGAGGGGGCAATTGTCACTAAGCCTTAGCTGATTGCTGCACATGGCAAAGCAGTACTGCAAGGTCTTCCACCATTTTCAAGAGAAGACAGACATCTGGACTTAGCGGTAGAATTCCTGCCTCCCATGTGGGAGACCTGGGTTTGATTCCAGGCCAATGTACCTCATGTGCAGTCACTACCCATCCGTCAGTGGGGACTTCTGTGTTGATATAACGCTGAACAGGCTTCAGTGGAGCTTCCAGGCTAAGATGAACAAGGAAGGAAGAACTGGTGATCTACTTCCGAAAACTGTTGTTGTTGTTATGGGCCGTTGAGTTGATTCCAACTCATAGTGACCCTGCGTACAACAGAAAGAAAAACTGCCCGGTTCTGCGCCATCCTCACAATCGTTGCTATGTTTGTGTCCAATGTTGCAGCCACTGTGTCAGTCCATCTCATTGAGGGTATTCCTTTTTTTCACTGACTGTCTATTTTACCAAGCACGCTATCCTTCTCCAGGGACTGATTCCTCTTGATAACATGTCCAAAGTACGTGAAACAATGTCCTGCCATCCTTGCTTCTAATGGGCATTCTGGCTGTACTTCCTCCAAGGCAGATTTGTTCGTTCTTCTGGCAGTCCATGGCATATTCAATATTCTTTACCAACACCATAATTCAAAGACATCAAATTCTTCTTCAGTCTTCCTTATTCACTGTCCAGATTTCACATGCATATGAGGTGATTGAAAATGCCATGGCTTGGGTCAGGTGCTCCTTAGTCCTTAAAGTGACATCTTTGCTTTTTAACACTTTAAAGAAAATTAGTAAATGAAAACTCCATGGATCACAATGAAGCTGACTCGGCAGCAACTAACAACATGACAGTCAGTTGAATTGTGTCCCCCCAAAAGATATACTAAAATCCTAACCACTGGTACCTATAAATGTGACCTTGTTTTGAAAATAGGTTCTTTAAAGGTGTTATCAGTTAACATGAGGTCATACTGGAGAAGGCTGGGTCCTAATCCAATCTGAGTGATGTCCTTATAAAAGAGAAGAAGAGATACAGAGAGGCATAGAGAGGAAGGACTGCTATGTGAAGATGCATTTACACACCAAGGAAAGACTGGGGCTACCAGAAACTGGGAGAGACATGAAGGCAGAGCCTTTGGAAAGAACGTGATCCTGCTGATACCCTGAATTCAGACTATTAGCCTCCAGAACAATGAGATAATAAATTTCTGTTGTTTAAAGCCACCCACTTTGTAGTACTATGTTATGGCAACCCTCAAAATATAATACGTATGTAAACAATCCAATTTTTTGAAGCTGGATGCTAATTCAAATTTAAAACTAAATCACGTAAGTTTAGGGGAAAATACTTCGGTAGGCTATTTCTGGCCCATGGATCATCAGTTTGAGAAACCTGGGGTAAACGGGGAAGTTGGAGGCTGAGTGGGCTGGAAGTAAGGGGAAAAACTCTGTAAGAACAGGATAACCCCATCATTCACACAGCCTGAGGAAAACAGATGCTTTCACATGGTTTTCTTGTTGAATCAGGACAATATTCACCTCAGGGAACTTTAAAAAATTATTATAATGATATGTTGGTAATTTGAATTAATTGCATAGTGATCCACTACAGATTAAAGTGAGTGAAGGAGAAAATAAAAATAAACGCTGAACTGGAACAGACTTGCAGGGTGGGCAGAGAATGCCTAATTCAGGGAAGTGGCAGATATGGAATTTGTAATTGCTATTCACTCACACGTTCAATGAAAACATGAAGGAGATTGGTAGAAATGTGGGCCAAAACAGGAATACTTATTGCTCTTATATGAACAAATAATTTCAAATTCAGAAGTACTAATCAAACAGTTTTTAGGAGTTTCCTTTCTTGTCTGGGTTTTGTATAGCTCATTTGTAACCTTAGGGTGGTAAAAGTCTTATTCAGCCTTAAAATCTTTATTTGGAAAGGGTGGTTGTGCAACGGTAGTAGTGGCATCTGAACCCATCTAACTTCAGCGGGAATAATGACCAGGATCAGCCAAAAGCTGATTCCTGTGAGGTGGAGGACAGACATACCTCCACTCTCCAATCTCTTCACCAATTCTGACACCAGCCGTCCTCCCCATGGCACTCTACTTCTCTTCCGGATTTGATAATCCATTGCAATGGCCACACAGAGCTCACAGACCACACTTACAGTTAAGTGTTTTGTAAAGGAAGTGACAGGGAAAGACATGGGATCAAGATCAACAGGCTACAACTCGGGATTGGAAGCATGGGCAGTCTGGAAGTCTCCCTTGAAGAGGAGAGAGCGCATCCTTCCCTTCTTCAGTTCAGGACAGCTCTGTCAGCTCCTCTCGACCTAAGCAAGCAGGCCCTTCTCTCTGCTGTGCATGTCCCCTCTCAGCCATGCAGGCCTCCTCTCAGCCTCCTCAGGACAGCCCTCTCTGTCTTCAGCCTCCCCGTCATCATCATCGACTCTGCTACAGGGCCCGTTCTAGGTCTCTTACTGTCTTCAGTGTTACAGCCCTTGACCTGTGCTACAGCTGTTTTAGGAGATTCCTCCTCTCCTCTCCTCTCTGCATCTTCTCCCTTCCTGCCTTCTTGTCTTTTCTCCTTAATGCTTCTTTCTTCTTTCTGTTTCTGTCTGCCAACCTCTGTGGGGTTAGGTGCATATATAAGCAAACTCATGGTCAATTCAAGGCTTGTCCCTTTCAGTAGGCCACGGACACTTCATTTGCATAAGTATGATATAGCCATTTCATTTGCATAAGTATATCAACCAATCCCTGCAGTGCGCATAAAATATACCAATCACAGGGCAGGCTGCAGCCCAGGGCCAGACAAAAAGTGTCAAACCTCAAGTTGTTTGCAGCTTACCCAGGAAATGTTAATCAACCTGGACAAAAGTATCAAACCCTCTGGGGTAGAAAAAGAGAGCAAAGGTAACTCCTCAGGGTTTAGGGAAAAAATCTCTCAAGCTGCTTTTCCAAAGAACCAAGGCAAAAGGCCACATGAAGGAATTTATTTCACCACAGTGGTGAATTTGATGGCTTCTGAATGTTCTTTCAACTCTATTTTATACGATTTTATTATAAGAGGTGATTGTCATCTAAAGATAATTGGTTCTGGAAGAAGATACCCTTTCTCCCTCCCGCCCCCCACCAAATATGTGCTGGAGTCCTAACCCTAATACCTGTGGATGTAATCCTACTTGAGAACAGTTTGCTTTGTTATGTTAATGAGGCTGTTTTTTTTTTTTTTTTATCAGTGTAGGGTGTATCCTAAACCTTCAGAGGTACAAAAAGCAGCATAGACACTGAGACAAGGAAGTACAGTTAATTACTTAATTCAGCTCTTCTAGCCATAGTCTTCTAACTCTCACCAAATGACTGGGTGGGGTGATGCAAATGAGGTGTATGGAACCCTCATGAGGGGATTGGTCAATTTTGCCATCCTGCTGGGCTTAAAGGGAGACACTGAGAGAGAGATAGAGAGAGAGAGAAAGAGCTATAACACAGAAGACAGAGAGAGCTACAATGCCAGCGAAGGAAAGAAGCAGCAGCAGCAGAGAAATGGCAGCAGAACCAGGAGATCAGCAGGGGACAGTGTGGTGGGGTTCGCGGCCTGCAGAGCAAGAAAGCTAAGTGCTTTAGGGCAGGAGGCTTGCTGGCAGAGCAGGGTGCCTCTGGGCACTTGGTGGAGCTAGGTTTGCTGACCCATGAAGCTAGAGCTGAGTGCCTTTGGGACAAGGCTTGCTAACAGGGTGGGGTATTTCTGGGCACTTACTGGCAGAGCTAAAAGAGCTTTGTAACACTTGGCCCAAGCAGGGCAGAGGCCTGGCCAAGAGGCCTAGGGAGCAAGAGGCCACGGACCATGGAGAGACCTGCCTTTGGGCACGGCTGAGAAGAGGCTGTCTCGATCAAAGAACCATATCATGAGTTTTCCTGAGCCTGAATTGTAACCAGTTACTTCCTTAATAAACTCCATATTTGTGAGTATTGTCTGTGAGTTCTGTGTGGCCATTGCAAAAAATTATCAAACTCAACAAGTGGAGTGCACCCTGGGAGAGACAGATCGTGTCAGAATTGATAAAAAGGGCTGGTGAGAGGAGGTATGTCTGACCTCCACCTCATAGGAATCAGCTTTGGGCTGTTAATCTTGATTCTCCTTCCCCGTCTTGAAGTTGGAGGAGGTCAGATGCCTCCACCATGCCATTTTTATACGAGGGAAGGTAGATGAAAATCTCCAAGGAACCAAAGATTGCTGGCTACTAGAAGCTGAAATAGACAAAGAAGGACC
Organism: Elephas maximus indicus; assembly: GCF_024166365.1. Lineage (NCBI taxonomy): Eukaryota > Metazoa > Chordata > Mammalia > Proboscidea > Elephantidae > Elephas > Elephas maximus. Next base: position 27,381,382 of record NC_064838.1, read on the forward strand.
TCCCATTAGATCCATACTCTGAATTTGGACCTCTAGACTCCTGAGCTGTGAGGAAATAAATATGTGTTCTTTAAAGCCATCTACTTGTGGTATTTCTGTTACAGCAGCACTAGGAGACTGAGACAACCACATAAAATATATGCAGTTAAAACAGGAACCAAAACTTCATAGCAAATGGTGAAAAACTTTGATTGGAACTTTATCTTGAAAAATGCTACCAAAATTACATTTTGTTCCAAATTTAACAATATTCAAGTTATAAGTGTAACTATGCATAAAATGTTAGAATGAGCCCGGCATGAATCAAATGTTGATTGTTTGGGGGAGGTTATAATTTTTTTTCTGATTAATTTGAATGATGGAATGATACAACATCCTTTATTTCATACTTGACTTTCACAGTGTGATAATCAAGAAGGTCACTTCTGTCAAAGTGTTTGAAGACGTCATCAATTTTCCCAAGAGCCTCTCTTCATCTTTGTTATTTAAATCTTTCTCTTTTAAAGCATGTATCTTGTAATCATTCTTGTTGATATTCTCTTAATTGTTAACTGCCTGACTCCACTGAATCCCTACTTGTCAATAGTTTTGTGTTCAATTAGAGCAGTTTTCCCTCTCTTTCATGGGCTTCTGAATTTCAGGGGCAAGATTTGTAGGACCTCAAATTTCCTTTTCCAATTGTTTTGCATTGTTGAAACATAGAACTGACAAATGCTCAAGCAATGAGATGCCAGCCAACGTAGACTCAGAGTCTGTGGATAGGGGCTAATGTTGTAAGTGGTCAGTTATTAATAAGTATTTTTATACTTCCAAGACTTTGTTTTATGACTCATGGAGACGCCATGTGTGTCAAAGTACAACTGTGCTCCACAGGGTTATTTTTCAGAAGTACATTGCCCAACTTTTCTTGTAAGGTGCCTCTGGGTGGACTCGAACCTCCAACCTTTCAGTTTGTACCACCCAGGGACCACTCTTTGTTCTACCCCAGTGTAAATAGGCAAATACATTAAAACGCAAGTAATCCTAAAGTATAATGAATAGATATCCTGCAATTCCTTTAAAAATAAATTTATAGCCTTACCTGATTCTTTTCCATTTTAGTGAATGATATAAGTATTTCTTACCACATATAGGAAAATATCATTTTGGTAAAACTCTGATTTTTCCATCTCCATAGTAATAGACATCTTCAGTAAACTAATGTTTACTTTCTGAAATCTATATTGAGGAGAAAGAAACAAGAAAATGAGCTCATGTAATTAGTCTAAAAATGCAATTTTCAGGTATGGACCTGAAAGGTTGGGTACATCTCATACCAGGTCCCAACGTGTTCACCAGCAATAAGAATTGGCACTTAGAATCCTGATATCACACATTTTAGAAAAAAAAATCTTTAATTGCATTTGGTAAATGGCATGTCATTTTAGAATGAGTTTTAAAAGTAAAATATAGGTTACAAGCAAAAAAGGTAAAATAAGGTCAGGGGTTAAAATTGCAGAGAAATTTGCAACAAGATGATCCAAACATCTGAGAAAAAACTATCAAACTCCATTGCATGACTGTAGCTCACTGCTGGGACACCCTCTGAGTTAAAAGTTAAAATAGACACTTTATAATCGAATCATTTGTCTAATGCAAGCAGGAAATTGCAACCAAAGGTCAAATTGCCCAATGAGAATTGCCAATTGTAATGTGCTATATGAACTTTATCAAATAGGGAGCTGGCCCTTCAGACAAGACAAGCGTTCGCTGCTAAATTGCCTCTCACACTTACAGTCAGCACAGAGCAGGGTTTCTCCACCTCAGCACTGTTGGCATTACAGGTTGGATAATTCTTTGTTGGGAGAGCTGTCCTGTGTGCACTGTAGGATACGTAGCAGCATCCCTGGCCTCTACCCATTATGTGACAGTAGCACTGCCCTCTCTTCCCTCAGTTGTGCCAACTGAAAAGGTCTCCAGACATTGCTAAATGTCTTTGGGGGTTGAGAATCACTGTGACAGCGGTACTTACCTGGGGACTGGCATTCTCCCTTTTACAGTAGCTTTTACAAGAAAGAGTTCCTCTCTTGTATTTTACTGGAGAGTTTCCCAATTTTTGGTCATTGCAGTGCCATGTTTACAATTTTTTCTGTATCCACTCATTGTATACCACTTATAAGAATTTTGATAATTTTTATACCACCTGTACTATTATTAGGAATCCTGGTGGCACAGTGGTTAAAACATCAACTGCTACCCAAAAGGACAGCGTTTCGAAGCCACCAGCAACTCTGCTGAAGAAAGATGTGGCAGTCTGCTTCTGTAGAGATTTACAGCCTCGGAAACCCTATGGGGTCGCTACGAGTTGGAATCGACTTGATGGCAGTGGGTTTGGTTTTTGCTTTGGTATTATTATTTACCTAATAATTGTCTTTTAAACTATTTGCCTTTTTTAAAGGACAAATATTTTATGATCTTACCCACTACCATCAAGTCAATTTCAACTCATAGCAACCCTATAGGACAGAGTAGAACTGCCCCACAGGGTTTCCAAGGCTGTAATCCTTACAGAAGCAGGCTGCCACATCTTTCTCCTGAGGAGCAGTTGGTGGGTTCAGACAGCTGACTTTTTGGTTAGCAGCTGAGCACTTAACCACTATGCCACCAGGTGTCCTTTGTGTGATCTTACTTATATGAAATATCTAGAATAGGCAAATGTACAGAGACCAAAGTTTATTAGTGGTTACCAAAGAGTGGGGGGGGGGGAGTAATTTTTTAGGAAACATTGAGTTTCTGTTCACAGTGATGGAAAATTTGACAACGGATATTGGTGATGGTTGCATAACATGATTAATATAGTTAGTGTCACTAAATTGCACGCGTGAAAAATGTTGAATTGGCAAATGGCATGTTATATATATTTTTACAACAATTAAAAAAAGCTATTTGTCTTTTTTAATGGAAATACATCCATTTTAAAAGGAAACCTGTATACTAGTCCCTGAAATGGAAGCTAAGCATTAACTAGAAGGCAATTAAAAATACTTGAATGTGGTATTAACGATATTGTTCTAAGTAAAATTTTGCTGAAGAGTTCAAAAACAGCTGCAGCAGTATATCTACAGAACTGCCAGAAATTCAAGCCAGATTCAGAAGAGGACATGGAACGAGAGATATCACTGCTGATGTCAGATGGATCTTGGCTGAAAGCAGAGAATATCAAAAAGATGCTTACCTGTGTTTTATTGACTATACAAAGGCATTGGACTGTGTGGATCATAACAAATTATGGGTAACATTGTGAAGAATGGGAATTCCAGAACACTTAATTGTGCTCGTGCAGAAGCTGTATATAGATTGAGTTGTCGTTCAAACCGAAAAAGGGGATACTGCATGATTTAAAATCAGAAAAACCTGAAGACAGAGGACTCAAAGCACTTACTGGTGAAGATCAAAGACCACAGCCTTCAGTATTGATTTAAACCTCAACATAAAGAAAACAAAAATCCTCACAACTGGACCAATAAGCAACATCATGATAAATGGAGTAAAGATTGAAGTTGCCAAGGGTTTCATTTTACTTAAATCCACAATCAACACCCATGGAAGCAGCAGTCAAGAAATCAAAAGACACATTGCATTGGGCAAATCTGCTGCAAAAGATCCCTTTAAAGTGTTAAAAAGCAAAGATATCACTCTGAGACTAAGGTGTACCTAATCCAAACCATGGTATTTTCAATCGCCTCATATGCGTTTGAAAGGCGGACAATGAATAAGGAAGACGGAAGAACTGATGACTTGAATTACGGTACTGGTGAAGAATATTGAATATACCATGGACTGCCAGAAGAATGAACAAATCTGTCTTAGAAGAAGTACAGCCAGAAAGCTCCTTAAAAGCAAGGATGGTGAGACTGGTCTCCCATAATTTGGGCATGTTGTCAGGAGGGAGCAGTCCCTGAAGCAGAACGTCAGGCTCCGTAAAGTAGAGAGTTACTGAAAAAAAGAAAGATCCTCGACTAAATGGATTGACACGGTGCCTCAAACATAGCAACAACTGTGAGGAGGTGCAGGACCTGGCATTTTTTCATTCTGTTGTGCATGGGGTTGCTATGAGTTGGAACCGACTTGACAGCGCCTAACAACAAAAAATTAAGAATACAGATACTGAAAGCGAAAACAGTTCTTAAATTCTAGTTAGGTAATATTGCCTGCATAAACCTCATCATAATCTGAGGTCTGATCTATTTATAAAATTGAAGGGTTAAAACGTGTTAGAAGTGTTAAAAGACATGTTGACACCAGGCTAAGATAGTCTCCTTGTGGTATTCAAAAGATGGGGGGTAAACAAGGTCAGGGAATAATTTTACTATGTTATTCATTGCTATTTAATTTCGTGTACTTTTAAAATAATCTTCAAGCAACCACTGAGAGAATCCCGCTCTCTGAAGGATGCTGTTTACCTGTGGATTTTTCTGGTTCTGTATGGGAACAATTAGGTATCATGCTAAGGACATTCTCTTGAGGACAGACATAAACGAAATTGTCTCATGGCATTTTGACCAAAAGAGTGTTTGCCAATGTTTTGTGTGTTGAGCAGGCATTGCCAGAATGGACTTCAGAGCAGGATAACCCCACCTCGCGACCTAGTAACTGTGATAATAACTGTACTTTCCCTTGAAGTTGTCATAAGGATTAAGTGAAATAACTGATGTAGTTAGCACGCTTGGCAGATAGTTGGCACACCAAACTTTTGAAAAGTTTTTTAAATATGGGCCAGAAATAAATTTCTGTTCTTTAAAGCTACCCATTTGTGCTGTTTGTGTTACAGCAGCACTAAGAAACCTCGTTTTTCAGAGTTGGCACATTTTTAACAAACTTTTTCAAAAGCTTTGTGAGCCAACCTGGGAAAATGGTATCTTAGTTAGTGCTGCTGTAACACAAATACCACAAACGGGTGACTTTAAAGAACAAATTTATTTTCTCACAGTTCAGGAGGCTAGAAGCCTGAATCTAGGGCGTGGCTCTAGGAGAAGTCTTTCCTTGTCTATTTCAGCTTCTAGTAGCTGCAGGTAATCCTTATAGAGGCACGCGTCTCCATCGTCTGTCTTCCTCTTCTCCCTGTGTGTGTCTCTGTTCCATTCTGCTCTTTTTACAACTCGGAAGTGATTAGATTTAGAACTCTCACTACTGGGAATAACCTAATTAACACAACAACAAAAACCTTATTTCCAAACAGGATTACATCCACAGGTACAGGTGTTGGGATTTCAACATGTATTTTGGGAGGACACAATGTAATCCATAACAGCAGAGGATGGGGGGAGGGAGGGATAGGAAAAAAGAATCATCACAGTGTCCACTGAAAATTGCTAAGTTGTATTTTATGTGAATTATCCTTCAATAAATATTTAAAATAATAATAATAGGTAATAAGTACTGAGTGCTACCTCTGGGCAGACTATTATACCTATCATTTTCCAATCATTGCATCATTTAATCTCCCAAACAAGCCCATCAGACAGGTCAGATTATTAATTTCCTGTTTCTGGAAAATGAAGGTAAGTGTAAGAGAGATAATATAACTTGTGTAAAGTCACATAGCTTATGATTGCTATAGGAAAGTGGTCTAACAATGAAATTCATGCTTTTAACCACATATAACACATGTATGTTTTATTTCTATGTGTGGGGCTGTATGTGGATATAACCATACACACTCAGAAACTAAGCTCTACAAGTTCTGTTAAAACTTGATTTAGAAAAGTTTTAGCAGAAATAAAGTAATGATAAAGCATCATTTATAAAACACACCATTTAGAATATGTATTCACACCTTCTCAGGCAAAAGGGCACATTTTATATTCACGTGTAGCTAAGATTTAACCATCCGCCAATAAATTACATCAGGTTGGAGCAGTTTTATCCAAGTAGCTTAGTTTCTTCCATCAGGCCTGTGGTCCGTAAAATAAGTGCAGTAAAAATTATAAGTCTCCCTCATTGTATTATAGTAGGTTATAAAGGGCTAAAATTATGCACGGCGCTTAAATCTTTCCATACAACGTTCTAGGTCATTTTCAATAACCTTACTTTATTCAAGAAATGTCAAGACTTACCCAGCTTGAAAATCATTCAGTTTTGAGAGATATTCTATGGACCATAGTGATTTTTATCTTTCTAAATTAGAGATCCCAGAACTGCCGTTCAGAAGAAACCGGAACACCATCTTACGTTTCTTAGTGTTACCTACTGCACTCATTTCACGTGGGGACAACTATAAACTAAAGGTGAAAGGCCCAACTCACCATATGCGTGTCTTCATCTATAAAGTGAGGCAGCATTTCTGTCCTATCTTCCGACAGGGTTTCTGTGAAGGCTGAACTGGATCACATGTGAAAGTACTTAGAACCCTGATGTTATACTGAAATGAAAAAGAATTACCATTAACTTTTCATCATACTAGAATACACAAAATTCTTAGCCATTAAAATTTGAACCTTTCAAAATAGTATTGGGAAGCATTTAGGAAAAGGGAAACCAAAACTGGAAACTGCTTGGTTTTAGGAAGTTTCCATTTAAGAAGATGGAGATTTTCTTTGTTCTACTGAGAGCCTAGGAGGGAGAAGCAATACAAAGCTGCTTAATCTCTACCTCTCTTAATTATCTAGTACTGCTATAACAGAAATATGACAAGTGGATGGCTTTAATAAGCAGACATTTATTGTCTCACAGTTTAGGAAGCTAGAAGTCTGAATTCAGGGCACCAGCTCCTGGGGAAGCCTTTCTGTCTCTGTTGGCTCTAGGGGAAGGTCCTTGTCATCAATCGCCGCCTGGCCTAGGAGCTTCTCAATGCAGGAAGCACAGGTCCAAAGGAAAAGCTCCGCCCCTGGCATTTCTTTCTTGGTGGTAGGAGGTCCCCCTCTGCTTGCTTCTCTATCCTTTTCTCTCTTGTAAGATAAAAGGTGATGCAGGCCACACCTCAGGGAAACTCCCTTTACATGGGATCAGGGTTGTGACCTGAGTAACGGTGTTGCGACCCACCCTAATCATCTTTACCATAACCTAATCTTGCTTCATTAATCACAGCAGAGATTAGGATTTACAACATATAGGAAAATTACATCAGATCACAAAATGGAGGACAACCACATAGTACTGGAAATCATGGGCTAGCCAAATTGACATATATTTTGGGGGGACACAACCCAATCCATGACATTACCTGAGTGTTTATTTACATCTGGCTCATCCTTGTGACTTGCTGAATTTCTTGCTCACACCCATGTTTTAAAATAAGGAAAGGTATGGATGACTATACATGCTTTAAATGCCTGTGCCATCTCCTCCCAAGACCAGAAGATGCTCAACGTACCTCACTGACCCTTCAGAGAATCCTTAGCACAGAGTCAGGGGACAGGTTTCCTCTCAGCTCTCCAGGTTGATTTCCAGCATCTGCTCAGGGCAAGATAATTGTCTACCATCCAGGTTCAGGGGGAAGCTGCAAGCACTGAAGTAGACCATGTAGTTCTCCACAACGACCCCAACACCTAAAGCAGGGCCTGGCATGAGGCAGGCACTGAGTAAATGCTTATCAAATACCAAATGAACAAAGAGGCCACTATCTGAGGTTGATCTACAACAAAATCAAACAGGGTACAAGATAATCACTGTAGGACAAAGGAGAAAAAAACATTACTACAGAAACTGCCTGCCCCCTGGAGTATTTATCATTCTCACACAATGAATTAGGAATAAAAAATATGCAGGCAGAAATATGTAATGTTGAATGTAGTTCAAAGGTCCAAAATATTTACCAAACTTAATTGGACTAAGCCAGACTGCCTGGATCCAAATCCTGGTTCCATCATTTACAAGCTATATGACCAAATTCTTTACCTTCTCTGTGTTTCGGCTTCTTCATTTGTAAAATGGGGCTAATAATAGAAATTCTATCCCTAAATGTGTTGTGTGTATTAAACGCATTAATATAAGTAAAAGCTTAGAACAGTACCTGGAATTTACTACTCACTATAAAAAAAAAAAAAAAAAATTTGGGAACCCTGCTGGCATAGTATTTAAAAGCTCGGCTGCTAACCAAAACGTCAGCAGTTTGAATCCACCAACCGCTCCTTGGAAACCCTGTGGGGCAGTTCTACTCTGTCCTGGGGGTTGCTATGAGTTGGAATTGTCTCGATGGCAATGGGTTTTTTGGTATGTAGATATTTGCTAATATTTTTCAGTGGTGCAGTGGTTAAGCCCTTGGCTGCTAATGGAAAGGTCGGCAGTTCAACCCAGGCAGCCGCTCCACTGCCTTTGTGAATACGTGCTTTGGAGCTTGGGGCACACTGGGACATATTAGGGTCCCTGAGCTGGGGCTGGAGGCTAGGAACTCCATTTACACTCAGTGCTAAGAATATTAGCAAACAGTCAAGATAAAACACAAATCTTCACCTGTCTGCCCCAGACTTTTCTCATTCCCTGCCTCCGGGAAGGAAGAAGCTCTATCCCTCCGGTAGTGGAAGACCGGAGTATAGTTGATTCAAAGTAGGTCACTAGGTGGCGCAAATGTTTTTCACTCAACTATTAGTAACCTAAAGGTTGGTGGTTCGAGTCTACCCAGAGGCACCTCCAAGAAAGGCCTTGATGACCTGCTTCCGAAAGATCACAGCCTTGAGAATACTATGGAGCACAGTTCTTCTCTGACATGCATGGGGTCGCAGTGAGTTGGCGGTCAACTCTATGGCAACGGGTGTTTTGATTGTGTCTTAGGTTCTTTTTAGCTGCCGTTTTTTCTCCTCTTAAATGTCACTTCCCTCTCCAGGTGGCTAGTGGTTAAAGGCTATGGCTGCTAACCAAAAGGTTGGCAGTTCGAATCCACTAGGCACTCCTTGGCAATCCTGTGGGGCAGTTCTACTCTGTACTATAGGGTCGCTATGAGTTGGAATCCACTCCACGGCAACAGGTCCCTCTCCGGGGTTCTGCCTTACACTACTTCCATTTGTACTCTACCTTCCTGTCTCCTTGCCGAAACCCTCTGGGTTGGGTTTCCTTGGCAAAGCAACAGAAATGAGAATTGTCTGAAAGGCGGAAGCTTCCTTGTCACGCTCAGGTCGCACGAGCATCTCTCACAACTAGGCAACTGAGTTCTGTGCACCCCGGTATTTGGGAAGGACAGACAGCTTCTCTGGGGTCACATTCATACCTGTTCTCTCTGCTCATCCATTACTGCTGCAATGCACCTTACCTTTCCTAGAAACCACCTCCTGAGAAAAAAATACCCTGACGCTACTTTCTCTGGACACATGCTATTGCTTCTAGCATCATCTGCCGTGGAAAGATGTTTTCAAATGTTAATAACTTGGCTCATTTATACAAAAAGGTCAATATTAGAAAATGCCTTCCCCCGGTGTCTGATCTGCACTGTAACATAAGGTTCTATATTTGCAGTGAGCTCTCTGTGACACCAACACAGGAGATAAATGAGTATAGAGTGACATGATTATGAGAAAAGGCAAAAATAATTCTGATACTGGAGCTGACTTTTTCTTTTGGTCTATTTTTTGTTTGTTTAATAAAGCATCTAAAGCAAGGAATTAAAACAATAACGATAAGATAATGTCCGTTTACATCTAGTTGATCAACAATGGCCATAAGTCAAAATTTAGTTTTATATTTAATAAAACCCTCCACGTTCCCTGCATTAGAGTCCAGGAAACTGATTTGCTTCAAACAGATTGCTTTTGCTGCACATTGAGCTGAATATTGTATCTAGTTATCTCCTTTGGTGCCTTCCAAACATACCCGACTTACAACCTGCTGAAGAATCGGTCCAGTTGATAAATCTTGTTATCCTTTTCATATAATCTATGTTGAATCTACTTTTTTTTTTTTTTACATTATTTGTAATTATCTTTGCAGCCTTGTAGTTTATAACTTGGGTCACCTAAAAACTACAAGTCATTGTTTGATTTAGCTTCGCTCTCACATTTTTGACAAAGCGTGCTTTAGCTTCAGAGAGTATGAGTTTTATGCTATGCCTCTGTGTTTAATAGCTCTTTGAAGTAAAAATGACAAGATATGCTAAGAGCTTCTTCCAGTAAACGAGGAAAAGGAGCTGGGATAGAGATGGGTGGTCAGGGGAAGTGGCGAGCAGAATTGTGGCTGGAGTGAAATTGGTAATTGAGTTTCTACTAACGATTTTGAAATCCCGATAGCAAATGTACGTGGTTTAAATTGTACAGCCACAACTTTTTACATCATCCATGTTTGGGAGGCCACACAACCAGCCAGGCTGAATATATCCCACTTCTCATTCAGTAGTTATGCATTTCTGCATGAGACAAGGTGTATTAAGACGAACCGTATACACTTGCTATTTCTGGATATCAAAGGGGTTCAGTGGTTACAATTTCAAATGGTTCATTTTAAAACTTGGGGCCATTCTTTGGAAGCCCAGTAAATAATGCCTGCTTTCTAGAAATCTCTAGGATGGAGCCCATGTCACTGAATTCAGTAAACAAAAAATGCCATGAGCTGCCTTGTTTTCCATAATCTAACTGATTATGATTCAAATCCTTGGCTTTCAAACAACTTCAACTTGGTCCAGGTTCTCTTCCAGTAGTAGGGGCCTGGTATATGTGTCTATTCCTAGTAGTGGTGGTCTTATAGAAATAGGAAAAAGTATACAGATTTAACCCAGCTCCAGGTTAGCTTCTATTTTTAAGACCATATAAAAAATTGACTGGCTGCTACCATATCTTGTTCATTAATTTGTAGCTATTCTTCATTCAAGGAATGTTTCACCAAGGCCAACCAAGTATACTTCCTCTATGATGCAAAGATTCCCAAAGCCATGCCAGTCTTATCATTTTCCCACATTCTTCTCTGTTAAAAAAAAAAAAAGGTAACATATTTTAAAATTTGAATAATAGAAAAATTTGGTGAAATATTTAAACAATTCAGCAGAAGTACAATTTTCTTTGTTATTCTGAGTCCCCATGAGATGACTATACCTTCCAGATTCTTTTATGAATAAACACATGTATTGTAAGTATGAAATACATTTTTCTATGTCAATACATACAGCCCTGGTGGCGCAGAGGTTAGTAGCTTGACTGCTAATCAAAAGGTCAACAGTTCAAATTCACCAGCCACTCCTTGGAAACCCTATGAGGCAGTTCTACTCTGTCCCCTAGGGTCGCTATGAGTCGGATTCGACTCGACGACAACTGGTTTGGTTTTTTTTAGTGTCAATACTTAAGGATCTGTTGTAACCATTGTAACACTGAATGTTATTCCATTCTATCGCCATATCAGCCTTTAAAAAAATCAATCCCATGTTGTTGTTTTAACAAGTTGGCAATAACTATTCTTGTACATACATCTTTGTAAGTTTATACAATTATTTCCTTAAAACTAAGTATTAGAGGAGAAATTGCTTAGATTAATAGGAATGTACATATCACATCTTGATATATACAGTTGGTTGGCTTTCCAGAGTACACCCCCACCAAAAGTATGTGAGAACTCATTTCCTATGCCCTTACCAGCACTGGGCATTGTGACTCCTTTTGTTCTTGCTCTTTTTTAATCTGATAGGAGACTAACATTATTACTGTTCTACTTTTGTTTCTTTAATTATTAGGGTGGTAGATGAACTTTCATTTGGATTTCTTCTTTTGTGAATTTTTTAAATTTATGTCAGGTTCATGTCAGGGCTCTTTTGTAATTACCAGTTACCCACCTCAAACTGGTTTAAAACCAACCAATCAACCAAAATGGGATGTATTGGCTTGCTCAGCTGGGTGGGACATTGGATGTCTCAGGAAACTGAAGGAAGATCTGCAGGAACCTAAGTCTCGTGGACTGGGTGAAGACATCAGCGCTCCCAAGACTTCATATCCCACTTCTGCTGGTCTCTGGTTGCACTCATTATGCTGATAAGTTCCCTCTACAAGACGAGGAAAATGCCTATTGGCCACACAAATTTACTTCCTCTAAGTAGAACAATGTCAATGGGAAGAAACTGTCTCTTTTCCAACTCCCAAAGAAATGCTCTAGTTGATTTTACTTGGGACAATAGCTGTGTCCAGGAAATTGGAATACTGGCCATCATGCAGGGGCCAAGTATTCATCCCTGTTCCAAGGACGTAGGTTCTGTTACTACCAGAACATAACAGGGCTAAATGTATTGGGCAGCCTAAAATGATAGTCATCACAGCCAACTACATGTCCTTGCCCATTTGTCTATTTATTCCCTTGAATTCCCATAGCAATTATAGGCTGCACTATACAAGTCACAGTAGCACACTCCAAGTATTGCCTTGTATATGTTTGTTCTTCTCACTTGGTCCTTGATGCTAGCGAAACTCATTCTCATGCACTGGCCTGGAGTTCTGGCTGCACAAGTCTAATGTCACCATACTCTTTTTAACTCCATGGAACTCGGAAGAGGGAGAGGTGATATTCAAACAGTACAGCTTCTATACTCAGGTCCATCCCATGCCTCCCTTTCCATTCTCCTTCCCCATGACTTAATTACAACTCTTCTGAGTTACGATCTCCTATTTCTTTTTTTATTTTCCCAGGGTTCAACAAAGACATCACTTTTTCCTCCATCCCACAAATCTACGTGGAATTCCCATTCATTGTGCTCCATTAATCCTCACCCTGCCCCCCTCCAATCTCGCACATTGCCAGGACTCTAATCATCTATATTCTTGCCCTTCTCCACCACTGCACTGTAATCTCCTTGAAGGCAGGGAGATTTAGGTATCCTTGACACTGTGCAGCATACAACAGGTTCTCAGTAAACACGTGTGGAATAAAGAATGCATGCATAAAATTAAAGAGCTGGACCAGATGACTCCTAAGATTCTTTATGATTCTAATATTCTTTGGGTACTAATGAATCTTTTACATTTTAACCCAGCCCAAATATACATAGTAGACAGCTCTAAGGAGTAGAAAGTTTCAGGTTTTGGTGACAAAGGAGATATTCTTGGTCATCTAAGTCCAATTGCGCTAGGTTGACATTGTTACCTCCTCTGAAGATAGATCTACAGAAAGAAGCCTTCGATGTCGAATCAGGCAGCCCTGTGTTTAAATTCTGATTCTACTACTTAGTGAACATGTGACCTACTTATTTAACCTCTTCAGCATCTTAAAAAAAAAAAAAAAAGGACAACAAAACAGTTAACAAGACCAAAAGCTGGTTCTTTGAAAAAATTAACAAAATTGATAAACCATTGGCCAAACTGACAAAATAAAAACAGGAGAGGAAGCAAATAACCCAAATAAGAAATGAGATGGGCGATATTACAACAAACCCAATTGAAATGAAAAGAATCATATCAGATTACTACAAAAAATTGTACTGTAACGAATTTGAAAACCTAGAAGAGATGGATGAATTTCCAGAAACACACTACCTACCTAAACTAACACAAACAGAGGTAGAACAACTAAATAAACCCATAACAAAAGAAGAGATTGAAAAGGTAATTAAAAAACTCCAAACAAAAAAAAAGCTCTGGCCTGGACAGCTTCACTGCAGAGTTCTACCAAGCTTTCAGAGAAGAGTTAACACCACTACTACTAAAGGTATTTCAGAGCTTAGAAAAGGACAGAATACTCCCAAACTCGTTCTATGAAGCCAGCATATCCTTGATACCAAAACCAGGTAAAGACACCACACAAAAGAAAATTACAGACCTATACCCCTCATGAACTCAGATACAAAAATTCTCAACAAAATTCTAGCCAATAGAATTCAACAACATATCCAAAAAAAAAAAAAAAAAAAAAAATTCACCATGACCAAGTGGGATTCATACCAGGTATGCAGGGATGGTTCAACATTAGAAAAACAATTAATGTAATCCATCATATAAATAAAACAAAAGACAAGAGCCATATGATCTTATCAATTGATACAGAAAAGACGTGACAAAGTCAACACTCATTCATGATAAAAACTCTCAGCAAAATAGGAACAAGGAAAATTCCTCAACATAATAAAGGGCATTTATACAAAGCCAACAGCCAATGTCATCCTAAATGAAGAGAGTCCGAAAGCATTCCCCCTGAGAACGGGAACCAGACAAGGATGCCTTTATCGCCACTCTTATTCAACATTGTGCTGGAGGTCCTACACAGAGCAATTAGGCTAAATAAAGAAATAAAGGCTATCCAGATTAGCAAGGAAGAAGTAAAAGTATCTCTATTTGCAGATGATAAGATCTTATCACAGAAAGCCCTAAAGAATCCCCCAGAAAACTACTGAAACTAATAGAAGAGTTCAGCAGAGTATTGGGATACAAGATAAACATACAAAAATCAGTTGGATTCCTCTACATCAACAAAAAGAACATTGAAGAGGAAATCACCAAATCAATACCATTTACAGTAGGCCCACACTACCTGATTTTAGAAAATATTATACCACCACAGTAGTCAAAACAGCCTGGTACTGGTACAGCAACAGATACATGGACCAATGGATCAGAATTGAGAATCCAGACATAAATCCATCCACATATGAGCAGCTGATACTTGACAAAGGCCCAAAGTCAGTTAAATGGGGGAAAAGACAGTCTCTTTAACAAATGGCACTGGCATAACTGGATGTCCATGTGCAAAAAAATGAAACAAGACTCATATCTCACACCATGCACAAAAATGAACTCAAAATGGATCAAAGACCTAAATATAAAATCTATAACAATAAATATCATGGAAGGAATAATAGGGATAAGACTATGTTGTATACATGACATAAACAGTATACAAAACATTACTAACAATGCATAAACACCAGAAGAGAAACTGGATAACTGGGAGCTCCTAAAAATCAAACACCTAGGCTCATCCAAAGACTTCAACAAAAGAGTAAAAAGATTACCTACAGACTGGGAAAAAGTTTTTAGCTATGACATTTCCGATCACTTCTCATCTCTAAAATCTACCTGATACTGCAAAAACTCAACCACAAAAAGACAACCCAATTAAAAAATGAGCAAAGGATATGAACAGTGACTTCACTAAAGAAGATGTCCAGGTAGCTAACAGATACATGAGGAAATGCTCACGATCATTAGCATTAAAAAAAAAAAAGCCATTAGAGAAATGAAAATCAAAACTAAAATGAGATTTCACTGGCATTAATCCAAAAAACACAAAATAATAAATGTTGGAAAGGTTGTGGAGAGACTGAAGCACTTATACACTGCTAGTGGGCATGTAAAATGGTACAACCACTTTGGAAATCGATTTGGCACTTCCTTAAAAAGCTAGAAATAGAACTACCATATGATCCAGCAATCCCACTCCTTGGAATATATCCTAGAGAAATAAGAGCCTTTACATGAACAGATATATGCACACCCATGTTCATTGTAGCATTGTGTACAATAGGAAAAAGATGGAAGCAACCAAGGTGCCCATCAACGGATGAATGGATAAATAAATTATGGTATATTCATACAATGGAATACAACATATCGATAAAGAACAGTGATGAATCTGTGAAACACTTCATAACATGGAGGAACCTGGAAGGCATTATGCTGAGTGAAATTAGTCAGTTGCAAAAGGACAAATATTTTATGAGACCACTATTTTAAGAACTCAAGAAATAGTTCAAACAGAGAAGAAAATGTTCTTTGATGGTTACGAGAGTGGGGAGAATGGGAGGGAGAGGGGTATTCACTACTTAGATAGTAGACAAGAACTATTTTAGGTGAAGGGAAAGACAACACACAGTACAGGAGAGGCCAGCATAACTAGGCTAAACCGAAAGCAAAGAAGTTTTCTGAATAAACAGAACACTTCAAAGGCCAGAGTAGCAAGGGCAGGGGTTTAGGGACTATGGTTTCAGAGGACATCTAGGTCAATTGGCATTAAGAAAACATTCTGCATCCCACTTTGAAGAGTGGCGTCTGGGGTATTAAACGCTAGCAAGCGGCCATCTAAGATGCATCAATTGGTCTCAACCCACCAGGAGCAAAGAAGAATGAAGAACACCAAAGACACAAGGTCATTATGAGCCCAAGAGACAGAAAAGGCCCCACAAACCAGAGGCTACATCATCTTGAGACCAGAAGAACTAGATGGTGCCTGGGTACAACTGATGTCTGCCCTGACAGGGAACACAACAGAGATTCCTTGAGGGAGCAGGAGAGCAGTGGGAGGCAGACTTTAAATTCTTGTAAAAAGACCAGACTTAATGGTCTGACTGAGACTAGAAGGATCCCAGAGGTCATGGTCCCCAGGTCTTCTGTTAGCCCAAGACAGGAACCATTTCCAAAGCCAACTCTTCAGACAGGGATTGGACTGGACTATAAGACAGAAAATGATAGTGGTGAGGAGTGAGCTTCTTGGCTCAAGTAGACACATGAGACAACGTGGGCAGCTCTTGTCCAGAGAGGAGATTAGAAGGCAGAGGGGGACAGAAGCTGGCTGAATGGACATGGAAATACAGGGTGGAGAGAAGGAGTGTGCTGTCTCATTAGTGGGAGAGCAACTAGGAGTATACAGCAACGTGTATATAAATTTTTGTATGAGAGACAGACTTAATTTGTAAACTTTCACTTAAAGCACAATGAAGATTTTTTTAAAAAAGGACAAAAATAAGAATCACAATATCTACCAGCCAGAAATGTTACAGGTTTTGATGAGATAATGGATTTAACATTGAGCACAGTATCTCACACATAGTAGGTACTCAATAAACTATTTATTGAATAAAGGAAGCAAGTATATATGATTATACTGTGAGTGCTTAACAAAAGACATACCAACCTGGACTATATCCCAGAACATCTATGGGGTATCAGTGGAAGTAATATTATCAGACTTATTTTAATGAACTGAGACCACATTGCAGCCACCTTCTATTCCTTTTCTTTTTTTTTTTTTAATTATTATTTTATTGTGTTTAAGGTGAAAGTTTATACAGCAAATTAGGTTCCAATTTAACAATTCATACACAAATTATTCAGTGATGTTGGTTATATTTTTCACAATGTGCCATTATTTTCATTCATTTCATTCTGGTTGTACCGTTTCCAATACTCTAGTTTCCCTGCCCCCTTACCTTCTCATCTTTACAGTAATTTTTACCATTTGGTCTTCTATAGATTATTTTTCTTAAAGTAACTCATTATTCACGGATGGCATTCTTTATTTTATAAGCCAATCTATTGTTGAGCTAAAAGGTGACATAAGGGGATAAATTTGGTTTAAGGCTTAAAGCGTATCTCAGGCAATAGTCCCAACCAGTCCAGTAAGTCTAGACTTTTTAAGAATTAGAATACTGTTCCACATTTGTCTTCTGTTCTATCAGGATCTATGTATTGTTGTCCTGATCAGAACGATAGGTAGTAGTAGCTGGGCACCCTGTAGTTATTCTTGTCTCAGGGTAGATGAGGCCATAGTTTGTGTCGACTAGGGAGTCCTGGTGGCACAGTGGTTAAGAGCTTGGCAGCTAACCAAAAGGTTGGCAGTTTGAATCCACCAGCAGCTCCTTGGAAACCCTATGGGGCAGTTCTACTCTGTCCTATAGAGTTGCTATGAGACAGAATCTATGGCAACAGGTTTTTTTTTTTTTTTTGGTTTTGGGTTAGTGCTGTAGACCACTTTCTTCACTGAGTCTTTGGTTTCCTTCTTTTTCTTTTGTTCCAGATGAGTAGAGAACAATAGTTGTATCCTAGATGACCACTTGTAGGCTTTTAATGCCCCAGACTCTACTCACCACATTGGGATGTAGAACCTATACTTTATGAACCATATTGTGCCAATTACCTGAGTTATCCCATGAGACTATGGTCTTAAATCTTCAAACCCAGAAAACCAATCTCACGGGGTATTTAGTTATGTCTAAGAAGTATCTGTACCTGTGTCTCCATGTGGCTTATTATACATATGGATATATATGCATGCACACACGTAACTGTATGTACATGTGTCGAAAGATTCTTCTGTGTACATATACATACCCACATATTCATATTCATATACTTAGGTGCCTATATACATATTCGTGTAACCACACACATATTTTTCATGTTGTTAGTGTTGTTGAAAGATCATATTTGTCATATCCTTTACCAAAGACATCCTTTTCTCTTGTGCACTTGTTAGTGACATCCTTTAACATGGTCAAGTTGTGTGCACTTCACCCACATTCGATGCTACCTTTCCTATCACCAAAAATAACAAGTGTCTACAATCTCAACAGTGCTTCCCCCCATCCTCTTATCCATGGTAACCACCAAAAGGCGTTGGTCTCTGTATATACATCTATTCTTGTCTTCTTAAAAAAGCGTGATGGTACAATATTTATCCTTTGGGTTGATTATTTCACTCCATATAATGCCCTCCAGATTCATCCATGTTATCAGATGTTTTGAGGACCCATCATTATTCTTTATGGCTGCATAGTATTCCATTGTGTGTATGTACCACATTTCGTTTATCCATTTATCCATAGATGGGCACTTAGGTTTTTTCCATCTTTTTGCTATTGTGAATAGTGCCGCAATAAGCATAGGTGTGCATATCTATTCATGTCACTGCTATTAGATTTTTAGAACATATACCTAGGAGTGGGATGGCTGGATCATACAGTATTTTTATTTCTAGCCTTTTGAGGAAGTGACATACTGTTTTCCATAGTGGTTGTTCAATTAACAATCCCACCAGTAGTGGGTGAGGGTTCCAATCTCCCCACAGCTTCCCCATATAGTCAAGTGCACACAACTTGACTATGTTAAAGGATGTCATTTATTGTTCTTTTTTTTTTTTTTTTAAAATCAGTGCTGCTTTTGCAGGGGTAAGATGTATCGAAAGCTTCTTAAAGTCCCCAATCCTTAACCCTGTTCTCTGTAATGAGAGGATGTAGAAATCCATTGGCTCTTGTCTAATGTAAGAATATGTTTAGTGAGATTTACATACCTCTTTTTTAGCACCTTACTATATTGAACTTTTAATTGGTCTGCATTGCTTTATCAATTGCTATAGCATTTTCCCAGGATTTCCTTGGAAGAAAATTAGCCAGGTCTTTGTTTCTAGCTTGGCTCATTGTGTACTTATCAGTGAAGGGGCATGCATATGGGACTCTTTGAGAATAAAGTGGGAAACGCAGGCAAGTATTGTTTATGAAATACAGTTTAAATTCATTTTTTCCTTATAAAATCTGATTTAGATTATTGGGCTTGCAGGACATGTAACAAACGCCATTTTAAAAAAGAGGTCAACATGGGCTGGAAAAAGCCCAGATTTTGGAAATATCAGAGGCCAGAGAAGTATTTGGGGGTGACTATGGCCTTTATTTACCCTTCTACAACCCATACCTTTGGGATCAACATTCCTTCTTTAAGTATAATGATCTTTATTTTTAAAATGGTAACATATAGCACAAAGAGGGGAAAGCTAAATTAATAGGTTAATTTTTCTATCAGACTTTGTCTTGGACGGGGTAAGGGGATATTTGAATTAAAAACGGGCTTTGTATTGAGAGTTGGTATTGGGTTGAGGTGGGAACCCTTCATCAATGAGGGGTCAGGAGACCTGCCTCAGTCTCTAATCAGTTGTGTGACCTACAGCAAGTCACTTGACCTTTCTGGGCTTTGAATTCTTCCTTATATAACTGAATCATTGGACCAGCTCAGTAGTGTTAAAGTTATATGCTGTGTGGGGTTTTTGTGTAACTACCAATAGGGTCCAGGCTCCCACCTCCAGAGCATACACATAAGTAAGCATTCAGCAACCAGAGCAGGCCCATATGTATTTGTTTTGTATGGATTTTATGTAGGAATTTCACAGAAAAGAAGGAGTGTAATATGATTATTTATAAGAATGGGTTCTACTTTCAAATTGACAGAGTTTGAATGTCCATTCCATTCACTGGCCAGCTGTGACATGTTACAAAGCCTCAGTTTCCATACTTATAAAATTATTAACAACATATTAGTATCATCATCACCATTATTATTAGCGGTACTCACCTCACAGGGATGTTGTGAGGGTTAAGAGAGGTTATGCCAAGTGCTTGCAACACTGTCTGACATGCGGTGTCTACGTAGTCATACTGTGTTTGGGGAAAGGATGCTGAAATTCAAAAAAGGTTGGAAAAATCAAAGGACTAGATAATTTTCAAAATTCCTTCCAACTCTAAAAATTTATTTTTTTCTAAAATTACATATTCCTAAAAAGTGACTCTTGTTAAACAGAAGAAAGGAGTCAGCAGTAGATGGAATATTTCTAATTCCTTGACTTCAAATGCAGCTTGCCTTCCAAGCAGTACTTTCTTGTGAATTTTATTCGTGGATGTGTATATGTATTTACTTATTTTTAAAAGTAAGGTTTAGTGAGGTATAATTTGCATATAGTAAAATGCAGCCTTGGGAGAAAGATGTGGCAGTCTACTCTTGTAAAGATTATAGCCTTGGAAACCCTATGGGGGCAATTGTACTCAGTCCTGTAGGATTGCTATGAGCTGGAGTTGGCTCGATGCCAACAGGTTTGGTTTTGGTTTTTAAAATGCACCCTTCAGGGCTACAGCTGAATTTTGACAAACACATTGATACATGTAACTACCACCACAATTGAGGTACAGAATAGTTGTATCACCCCAAAGTTCCTTCGTGCCTCTTTGCAGTCAGTCTCTACTCTCTCCTCCAGCCCCCTGGCTACCACTGATATGTTTTCTGTCTCTATAATTTTACGTTTTCTAGAAAGTCATATAAGTGGAATTACACAGTGTATGGACTTTTGAATCTGGCTTCTTTACTTGTTGTTGTTGTTAGGTGCCATCAAGTCTGTTCCGACTCATAGCGGCCCTATGTACAACAGAACGAAACACTGCCTGGTCCTGAGCCATCCTTATGATCGTTGCTATGCTTGAGTTCATTGTTGCAGCCACTGTGTCAATCCACCTCATTGAGGGTCTTCCTCTTTTCCGCTGACCTTGTACTTTGCCAAGTGTGATGTCCTTCTCCAGGGACTGATCCCTCCTGACAACATGCCCAAAGTATGTAAGACACAGTCTCGCAGTTCTTGCTTCCAAGAGGCATTCTGGTTGTACTTCGTCCAAGAAAGATTTGTTCGTTCTTTTGGCAGTCCATGGTATATTCAATATTCTTCGCCAACACCACAATTCAAAGGCATCAGTTCTTCTTCGGTCTTCCTTATTCATTGTCCAGCTTTCACATGCATACAATGTGATTGAAAATATCATGGCTTTGGTCAGGCACACCTTAGTCTTGAAGGTGACATCTTTGCTCTTCGACACTTTAAAGAGGTCTTTTGCAGCAGATTTACCCAGTGCAATGCGTCTTTTGATTTCTTGACTGCTGCTTCCGTGGCTATTGATTGTGGATCCAAGTAAAACGAAATCCTTGACAACTTCAATCTTTTCTCTGTTTATCATGATGTTGCTCATTGGTCCAGTTGTGAGGATTTTTGTTTTCTTTATGTTGAGGTGCAATCCATATTGAAGGCTGTGGTCTTTGACCTTCATTAGTAAGTGCTTCAAGTCCTCTTCACTTTCAGCAGGGAAGGTTGTGTCAACTGTATAACACAGGTTGTTAATGAGTCTTCCTTCAATCCTGATGCCCTATTCTTCTTCATATAGTCCAGCTTCTTCGATTATTTGCTCAGCATACAGATTGAATAGGTATGGTGAAAGAATACAACCCTGACGCACAGCTTTCCTGACTTTAAACCAATTGTTATCCCCTTGTTCTGTCTGAACAACTCCCTCTTGATCTAGGTAAAAGTTCCTCGTGAGCACAATTAAGTGTTCTGGAATTCCCATTCTTTGCAATGTCATCCATAATTTGTTATGATCCACACAGTCGAATGCCTTTGCATAGTCAATAAAACACAGGTAAACATCCTTCTGGTATTCTCTGCTTTCAGCTAGGATCCATCTGACATCAGCAATGATATCCCTGGTTCCATGTCCTCTTCCGAAACCAGCCTGAATTTCTGGCAGTTCCCTGTTGATATACTGCTGCAGCCGTTTTTCAATGATCTTCAGCAAAATTTTGCTTGTGTGTGATATTAATGATATTGTTCTATAATTTCCACATTTGGTTGGATCACCTTTCTTGGGAACAGGCATAAATATGGATTTCTTCCAGTCAGTTGGCCAGGAAGCTGTCTTCCATATTTCTTGGCATAGACAAGTGAGCAGCTCCAGTGCTGCATCTGTTTGTTGAAACATCTCAGTTGATATTCCATCAATTCCTGGAGCCTTGTTTTTCGCCAATGCCTTCAGAGCAGCTTGGACTTCTTCCTTCAGTACCATTGGTTCCTGATCACATGTCACCTCTTGAAATGGTTGAACATCAACTAATTCTTTTTGGTATAATAACTCTGTGTATTCCTTCCATCTTCTTTTGATGCTTCCTGCATCGTTTACTATTTTCCCCATAGAATCCTTCACTATTGCAACTACAGGCTTGAATTTTTTCTTTCAGCTTGAGAAACACCGAGCGTGTTCTTCCCTTTTGGTTTTCCATCTCCAGCTCTTTGCACATGTCATTATTATACTTTACTTTGTCTTCTCGACCCATCCTTTGAAATCTTCTGTTCAGTTCTTTTACTTCATCAATTCTTCCTTTTGCTTTAGCTGCTCGACATCTGAGAGCAAACTTCAGAGTCTTCTCTGACATCCATCTTGGTCTTTTCTTTCTTTCCTGTCTTTTCAATGACCTCTTGATTTCTTCATGGATGATGTCCTTGATGTCATTCCACAACACATCTGGTCTTCGGTCACTAGTGTTCAATGCGTCAAATCTATTCTTCAGATGGCCTCTAAATTCAGGTGGCATATACTCAAGTTCATGTTTTGGCTTTCATGGACTTGCTCTGATTTTCTTCAGTTTCAGCTTGAACTTGCGTATGAGCAATTGATGGTCTGTTCTACAGTCAGCCCCTGGCCTTGTTCTGACTGATGATATTGAGCTTTTCCATTGTCTGTTTCCACAGATGTAGTCAATTTGATTTCTGTGTGTTCCATCTGGTGAGGTCCATGTGTATAGTCACCATTTAAGTTAGTGAAAGAAAGTATTTGCAGTGAAGAAGTTGTTGGTCTTGCAAAATTCTATCATTCGATTTCTGGCATTGTTTCTATCATCAAGGCCATATTTTCCAACTACTGATCCTTCTTCTTTGTTTCAAACTTTGGCATTCCAATCACCAGTAATTATCAATGTATCTTGATTGCATGTTCGATCAATTTCAGACTGTAGCAGCTGATAAAAATCTTTTATTTCTTCATCTTTGGCCCTAGTGGTTGGTGTGTAAATTTGAACAATTGTCATATTAACTGGTCTTCTTTGTAGGTGTATGGATATTATCCTATCACTGACAGCGTTGTACTTCGGCATAGATCTTGAAACGTTCTTTTTGATGATGAATGCGACACCACTCCTCTTCAAGTTGTCATTCCCAGCATAGTAGACTATATGTTTATCCAATTCAAAATGGCCAATACCAGTCCATTTCAGCTCACTAATGTCTAGGATATCGATGTTTATGTGTACCATTTTATTTTTGACGATTTCCAAATTTCCTAGATTCACACTTCGTACATTCCAGGTTCCGATTCTTAATGGATGTTTGCAGCTGTTTCTTCTCGCTTTGAATTACTTAGCATAATTCATTTACAATCCAGCCATGTTGTTGCATGTATCAGTAGTTGAGTCCTTTTTATTGCTAAATAGTATTCCATTGTGTGACTATACCTTAATTTGTCTATTCACCAGTTGACAAATTTGTGAAGAATGTCACAATAAGCATTTGTGTGGTTATATATTTTTATTTATCTAGGTTAAGTATCTAGGAATGAGATTGCTGGGTCATATTGTAGATTCATTTTTCACTTTATAAGAAACTGCTAAATTTTGTTTCCCACAGTAGCTGGACCATTGCACTATCAGACATTTAGGAGAGTTAGTCCCTGTATTCATTTTCTATGGCTGCTGTAACAAAGTACCACAAATTTAGGGGCTTAAAGTAATACATTTATTATCTTTCTGGAAGTCAGAAGTCCCAAATGAGTCTCATTGGGCTAAAATCAAGGCAGAACTGCATTCCTTTCTGGAGGTTCTATGGAAGAATGAGTTTTCTTGCCTTTTCCTATTTCTAGAGGCTTCTAAGAATCCATCTTCAAAGCCAGCAATGGCTGGTAGTCTTTCTCACGTCGAATCATTCTGACACTGATTCTGGCCTACTTCTTTTGCAGTTAAAGGACCCTGTGACTACGATGGCTACTCTGATAAGTCAGGAGACTCTCCTTACTTTAAAGTAAGCTGATTAGCAACCTTAATTCCATATGCAACCTTATTTCTCCCTTGCGAGGTAACATAACATAGTCATAGGCTCTGGGGATTAGAACGTAGACATTTTGGGGGGATTATTACCATGCCTACCCCAGTCCACATCCTGGTGGGCACATAATATTGTCATTTAAAAAAATAAGTCATTCTAATGGTTGTATAGTAGTAGCTCATTCTGGTTTTAATTTGTATTTCCCTAATGACTTTTTAATGACTAATAATGTTGGGCATCTCTTCATGTGTTTCTTTGCCATTATATGCCTTTTTTGGTGAAGTGTTTGTTCAAATCTTTTGCCCATTTTTCAAATTGAGTTGTTTGTTGTATTGTTATAAAATTTGAGAGTTCTTTATATATTCTGGATTCCAGTCCTTTATCAGATATGTATTTTGCAAATATTTTCTCCCAGTCTATGGACTGTATTTTCATTTTCTTAATGATGTCTTTTGAAGAGAAGGTTTTAATTTTGATGAAACCCAATTTATCACTTTTTTCCCCCTTTATGAGTCATACTTTTTGTGGGCTAAGAAATCTTTTGCTTAACTCAAAGTCACAAAGTTTTTCTTTCTATGTTTTTTCCTACAAATTTTATAATTTTAGATTTTACATTTGGCTCTGTGATCCATTTTGTATTAGATTTTATAGGTACAAAGTATGAGTTCAGGTTTTTTTTGTTTTTGAACATGGATGTCCAATTATTCCAACACTATTTCTTAAAAAGGATTAATTTAAATTTTACCCTGATATATTTATTTTATTAAAAAATTCTTGAAAACTGTTCAGCTGTTTCTGATTTTTTGTTATCTCAGAGAGCCTTATGTGCTAATGGTAACATGCTCTTGTTGCAATTGAAACATTCATTCATTCATTATATACCAGGTTAGACACATACCAAGATGGTCAATACACATCCCCAGATTTATGATGAATAATTGATTTCTCCCTGTGGTGAGTGGGGCCTAATTGATTTGATTATGTATTTAGCTAGTAATGGAAACTCATTAAGAGAATTCTATTTCATGCTTATTTGCACCTGCAAACTATTTCTTCTTGTTTAAAGGATTGTTCCATTTGATTTGCCTGAAACAATTTTGCTCAGTAACACTCTATTGATGATCATCAACCAACCTCGCTAGAAAGTATGATGAACTCTCAATCACTCCCTTTCCACCTGCCCAATTAACAACCCATTTTATCATCATGGTGCCTTCACTGGCACAAAAGACTTGGAGTTCCAGGATTTTTTTGAGAACTGGCTCTGAGTGACTTTGGGCAAGTTGCTGAAGCCAAGAATAAAAGCACGGGAGCCTTGGAAATCATATCTGCATGTATCTAATAAACCTGTGGTATTTACTTTTAATGAACATTGTGTTTGAGCACTCTGCTCTGTGTATGCGGAGGGGCTAGAGGGAAGAAGAATTCAGATACCTAATGATTAGAAATCAGTGGAAATACTCTTTCACCATAATGACTGCTTCAGTGATGATTGCTTCAAATCCAAATATCACTGGCTCATCGAGAGCACAAATTGTTCTTTTTGTTTTGAAAATAGAAGATTCGTTGAGATCACAAAGTACTTAAATCGGATTGAGGCTGCATTTTAATAGGAATGGATATGAGCATTTATTTAGCCAATGGAGCTGTGACTGGCTATTTTCTTCCTGCACTATTTACAGGTTTCACTTGTAGGCCCTCAGAGCAGAGAGAAGCAAGGGTGCAAGGACTCAGGATTAGTGCTTTGAGATAATTCGTGAGCCATCTGGAAGTAGGATCAGCTATAAATCCACAGATCCTGGATTCCTGATGTGAAAAGAAGCAAAGAGGTGGTCTTTAAAAACTTCAAAAACGCTTCAACTATACCATGCTATTGTTGTTGTTGGCTACCATCAACCCTATGCACAATAGAACCAAACACTGCTTGGTCTTGCTCTATCCCCAGCATTTCATTGTGATTCATAGGGTTTTCACTGGCTGATTTTCAGAAGTAGATCACCAGGCCCTTCTTCCTGGTCCATCTTAGTCTGGAAGCTCTGCTGAAACCTATTCAGCATCATAGCAACACCCAACCCTCCACTGACAGATGGGTGGTGGCTGCACATGAGGTGCATTGGCCAGGAATCAAACACAGGACGGCAAGAATTCTACAACCGAACCACCAATGCCCCCAAACTATACCTACTATCCTCCCTTAGGAGATTTATTATGCATGTTAATGTCCCTAAGAAGTTCTCCAACAAAGAAGTTTTACTTTATTGGCTTCCCAAGCATGTTTGACCCTGGAACACTTGTTTTCTCAGCATACCTATGAACAGCCTATGGAATAGTTTTCTGTGGGACACCGGATTGCAAAATATTGACCTAGGATGCTGGCAGCTAGAAAGGTGCTCACAGGTCATCCCTTTTATACTATTTTCTCTTCTCTTCTGAGAGTTTCAGCATTTTTCCCATTTCTCTAAACTCAATGAATTTCATTATTTCCCATCCTGATATCAATTTAATATTTTCAAGTAAGATTGGGTTGATCAGTGTATCTTTCAATATATACAGAACAACATGTGTGAATGGCTCCAAGCCTCTTCTTAAAAGATGGTCGCACAACACAACTGATGTGATTGGTTTCACTGAGTTGTACATGTGAAAAAATGTTGAACTGGCAAATATCAATATTTCTGTAATTAAAAGAAAAACTAGAACTTTATCAATTAAAACAAAATTTGGAAACTACTGAGTCTGTTACATACTTTGGCCTTTCAGATAATAAAGTTAAAAATACATACGGAACTCAATTACCAAAATTATATCTTATCAAATCTAAATAATCACATGAACTAATGTAAGTATCTAATTAATATAAACTGAAAATTAAAAAAAAAGACTACTAGTTTGATTCTTTCAAAGATTAAACATTGTAACTTGGAAATCCTTAGTAAAATGTATAGTGAGATTATCACAATTACTTCTTTGGACCAATTATTTTTTCTGCCTCCCATTTGAACTACCACCACCTGCCTGTCAAATTGTCCTATTGTGGTGGCTTTTGTGTTGTTATGATGCTGGAAGTTATGCCACCAGTATTTCAAATGCCAGTAAGCCATCCATGGTAGACAGGTTTCAATGGGACTTCCAGACTAAGACAAACTAGGAAAAAAGATCTGGTGACACGCTTTCAAAAATTAGCCAGTGAAAACTGTGGATCACAATAGAATATTGTCTGATATAGTGCCAGACGTCATCATGAAAGACTAGTCAATAGAGAAGGACATCATGTTTGGTAAAGTGGAAGGCCAGCAAAAACAAGGGAAACCCCAAAGAGATGGATTGACACATGGCCACACCAATGCACTAAGATATACCAATGATCATGAAGATGGTGTAGGGCTGGGCATCGTTTTGTTCTGTTATATATAAGATCAGCATGAATCAGAGTTATTCAATGGCAGCTAACAAGAACGAGTTGAACTAGGTCATCTGGCATAAGGCAGATGGAAAGATGAAGTTTATTTTTGGGCGAGCCTCACTTCTAATTTTGTGCTCCCTCATGGACGCCCTCTTCTTGTTCCATCGTCCTTTCTCTCTCTCCCTAACCCGCTCTCAGGAAGGGATAAGGTAGAACTTACTTACACTTCACAATGATTGTAGGCATTTGGATTTTCAGGCCTATTAGTCAGGTAAGGTGAAGAAAGTGGGGGAGTGTGCTTAGATGGAGGCTCTACCCTCTCCACTTGTCACCATTCCTGGAGCCAGGGGAGGCTCAAGTCTACAATTATTCTAGATTTGGTCCCATCAGGAGGATTTTATGGAGCATATGGGAACTTTTAACCTCATTGAGGATCTGCACACTCTTGTGTGATTTGGGGACACATTTTACTCCCACTTATATACCTTTGAAGGAGCCCTGGTGGCACAATGGTTAAGCACTCAGCTGCTAACTGAAAGGCTGGCAGTTCAAACCCACCCAGCGGCTCTGTGGGAGAAAGACCTGGCAATCTGCTTCTGTAAAGATTATAGCCTAGAAAATCTTATGGGGCAGTTCCATTCTGTCACAGGGGGTTGCTATGAGTCAAAATCGACTCAACAGCACCCAACAACAACAACATAGATGACTTAACACAGTGTGAGGAAAGTGAGAGAAAGACAGAGGATAGATAATGGTCATCA
Source organism: Elephas maximus indicus (assembly GCF_024166365.1). NCBI lineage: Eukaryota > Metazoa > Chordata > Mammalia > Proboscidea > Elephantidae > Elephas > Elephas maximus. The sequence continues at coordinate 27,409,864 of NC_064838.1, forward strand.
GACTCCTCCCCTCAGAGGTCTCAGAGAGGTGATGTGAGTTATTCAAGAGTACAGAGCTCATAGCTGGAACAATGGTGGGGAAGTGGACAATATTAGGAGCTGGTCAAAGCCAAGAATATTGTCCTCAGATCTGGGCACCATAGGGGAGAAGAACATAGGTGAGCACTCATTTCTCCGCAAAAGGACCCGAAATCACTTCACAGAATAAATGGTTGAAGGGAACAGGGATGTAGGACCCAAGAAAAGAGGAGTCTTTAGTATATGGAAGCTCAGAAGACCTGTGGAACAGAAGCTCTAAAACAGGCAAAATCTTCAGTGTTACAAGTAGAGACTGACCTATGATCTCAGTCTTCCCTGGCTGAGATGGAAACAGCAGAGAAGGAAAGTCTTTGTTAAGATCAGTTAAAAAGTAAAGAAAGAAAAGGCATGGATACTTCTAGCTTCATTCTTTTAATGTGAGTGTCAAATTTTCAAAAAAGAGAAATAATCTCTCAGGAGTTTCCCCTTGAATTGGATTATTTCAGGCATGGCCTGCGAATCAAGCACACAAGAAATTAGCAATATGAGTCGTGGTCCAGAGTGAAATCCCCCTGGCCAGGGAGTGACATCTCTTTTTTCCAGAGCACATGGCAGCTCAAACAACACTACTTCTGAGGCCACCTCCTCCCTGTGGGAGAATCTGTCTAGTATTACCTGTTGGTGTGACAGGCCCAAGGTTTAAAAACAAAATTTAAAAACACACAAAAACCTCACTATGGAAAGGGTAAAATTATTTAAGTCCTAATCTACTTGTTGTTCTATAAAACATGGCTAAAATGGACTATTTGCATTACTTTTGATAGCCTCTTCCTTTGGGAAGTATAACAACCTTACTCTATTTTAAAATTTCATTAACAACAACAAAAAACCCAAACCGATTGTCGTTGAGTTGACTTCAACTCGTGATGACCACGTGTGTGTCAGAGTAAAACTATTAGATTGCCAGGCCTTTCTTCCAAGGCTCCTCTGGGTGGATTCAAACCACCAACCTTTTGGTTAGTAGCCAAGTGCTTAACCATTTATGCTACACAGGGCCTCCTACAGTTCCATTACACCATATAAAAGGAGGTAGATAAAACCTGTGGGCCAAGTGTGGTGGTTTTGTTTTTAACAATTTTTCTCCTTCACTTAAAAAAAAAAAAGTATATATGTATAAAAAAATATATATATACGTGTATATAGCTTTATGGCTCTCTGGAGAGTTACTGACCTAGAGATAAGTCCTTTTTTTTTTTTTTTTAAAGCCTCAAGAAATGTTGTCATAAATATTTTGACAGAACCCCACACAAGTCCTCCAATTTTCAGCTGAAGGAAATAGCAGCTCAGTTTTTACGCTGACACATTTGAGATGGTAATTTAAGGGGTGCTGCAGAAAGCTCCCGCAGTAAACTAAAACTTGAATCCTCTCAGCATTCTCTCAAGCGTACGCACAACTGGTGGGATGCCTGTGTCTTCAAGACCATGTTTGTGGGATTGTGGCGTGGGTGAATTGCACTGCATCTAATGCAAAGCTGTCCTGACTGGATCCTTATAGGAGTCATTAGCTTTGAGACTAATGTGGTGGCTGCCAAATTCCCCGTGCCTGGCAACTGCTTCCCCTGGAGAAACCTTAATGGCATGATGGAGGCAAACTCTAGGTATGCCGTATCACCCCTCCAAAATGTCCTTTTCTGCCTTTGCTGCTCTTGCTTCCCAGTGATGCACAAGGAAATGAGAACAAGGGATATGCAGGGGCCATGATCCTACTGCCTTGGCCTATGCCTTCAACCCATGTAGAATAGCCCATCATCTTTCTACTCCTTTCTAAAAACTATGAGGACAGACATTGCTACAAAAACAGAGCTCATCAATGTCACCTCATTAAATTTGCTCAGAATTTCATGCTTAGAAAAAATCTGACACTTTGTACTGCTATTAGATTATGAAAGCACTGCTGTGTATTGTATTGGATCACAGAAATGAACTATGTGCTTTGTTTAGCAACTTTTACTAACTTCGGTTTTCTGTACAGTCCTTTTCCCCTGACCTTAATGAACATTGCTTTTGTTCTTTTATCTTTGTTTTTAATTGTCCTATTATATCTGCAGCTAGAAATAAATATATCCCCATTGCAGTTGCGTCAATTCCAACTTATAGTGACCCTACAGAACAGAGTAGAACTGCCCCATAGGGTTTCCAAGGAGCAGCTAGTGGATTCAAACTGCCAAACTTTTGGTTAGCAGCCATTGCCCTTAACCACAGTGCCACCAAGGCTCCCCTAGAAATAGGTACATAGAACCCATTTATTCTACATGTGGAATATTTAATCTGATGAATCTTTTTTTTATTGTACTTTAGATGAAGGTTTATAGAACAAACTAGTTTCTCATTAAATAGTACACATATTATTTTATGACACTGGTTAACAACCCCACGACATGTCAACACTCTCACTTCTTGACCTTGGGTTCCCTTTTACCAGCTTTCCTGTTCCCTCCTGCCCCTGGGCTGATGTGCCCCTTTAGTCTTGTTTTATTTTATAAGCCTGTCTAACCTTTGGCTGAAGGGTGAACTTCGGGAGTGACATCATTGCTGAGCTAAAAGGGTGTCTGGTGGCCATACTCTCAGGGTTTCTTTTCTCTGTCAGACCAATAAGTCTGATCTTTTTTTATGAGTTAGAACTTTGTTTTACATTTTTCTACAGCTCTGTCTGGGACCCTCTATTGTGACCCCTGTCAGAGCAGTCAGAGGTGGTAGCAGGGTACCATCTAGTTGTACTGGACTCAGTCTGGTGGAAGCCGTGGTAGATGTGGTCTGTTAGTCCTTTGGACTAATCTTTCCCTTGTATCTTTAGTTTTCTTCATTCTCCCTTGCTCTCAAAATGGTGAGATAAACATTGTATCTTAGATGGCCGCTCACAGGATTTTAAGACCCCAGACGCTTCTCACCAAAGTAGAACGTAGAACATTTTCTTTATAAACTATGTTATGCCAATGAACTAGATGTTCTGCAAGACCACGGTTCCCCACAGCCCTCAGCCCAGCAATTCGGTCCCTCAGGGAGTTTGGTTGTGTCTATGGAGTTTTCATGACCTTGTCTTATAATCTGATGAATCTTTACTGATAGAGCCATGGTTCTCATATGGGGAGCGAGGAATTTTTTTTTTTTTTTTTAACAGCACAATGAAAGTTTTATTCAGCATATATTCAAAGAAGCAAAAGTTGGAAACAGACAACCATGCTGCCAGAGCCATGTCTGCTTGAGACCAAGGAATGTTATAGAACCATCAATATATACTAACATTACAAATGGGTAAAACCACTGAGCCCTTCACTTTTTCACAGGTTGGCTAGAAACTGTGATCCTACATTTTGAATGGTCTTTCTTAATAATCATAGCACATGTTGCTTGATTAGTGTCCATGCCCCGCAGCAGTTGAGCTAACGAAACATACTCCAAGTCAGAAAGAGAGAAAATTTATTAGGAAGTGACACCAACAAGAAGTCCAACAGCAACATTGGCTGTTTTCGTGGAGTCCCAAAAGACAGTTTCACATTAAAGCTTATATATCATTATTTACACAGAGTCTTTAGGCATGTAGCCTACAGATGGCCAGATGAGTTATACATTACAAGAAAATTACAAGAACCTCCTCCTTATCAGACTAAAGAGATACATTTCAGAAATTTCCTCATGAGGCTAAAGAGATACATGCTGGACATCTGGGCTCTAATCCTTACGTTGGGGTCATAAGGTGGCCAGATGAAACAAAACAGAGTCATGAACAAAAGTGTGCAGAAAGGAGAAGACAGGCAAAAAAAAGTTATTTAGAGTATCATGGTGTTATATGAAGCTCTCAGTCACTAGTTTTCAAAAGGTGAAACATGTTGTGAAGTATTAGGGTCACAGCACAGGTTTCAGTAGCGACAGTGAGGAGGGTCTTCACTGGTCTGACAAGTTTTCTATCCACTAAATGCTCATAGAAGAAGATAAGAGTGGAAAGTCTCTTGTGTTCTGTTTGAATGGTTTATGTGAAAGGTTCCCTTAAAGGTATTTTCCAAGATTATCCTAGCTATTGTCTTTATACCTCAGGGCCCAGATGACGCATGCTTGTGAGTCCTCATGAGTCCAGCTCCAGCTGGGTCACATACTCTGTGCTCAAGGACAGGGAATAATGATTCAAATATTATTTTCTGAATCATGAGGGGGGAATCTTTTTGATTACATTTGCCACTCCTCTTTCCCTTAAGTATATCATGATGGTTGGTGATGAGAGGTAACTGCTAGGCTAGGTATGTGTGGTTTAGAAAAGATTCCTTGTAATTTTTATATTGTCCTTAAATACTTCCACCCAGATTGAGAGCTATGGGAGCAGTGAAATATTCTTAAACTTAGTGTTTGTTATGTATTCTGACCATTGGTCTGGCATAGGATCCAGGAATGTGTAATTAAAACTTTTTCTTATGGAAATTTTCAAGCAACACATTTGAAACACTGTTATAAAGATTCTGAGAAGTGATGACTAACCAAAGTGAAAAAAAAAAAATAGAAGTGGAGTAGGGGTGGAGACTGACCTTCATTCCACAGTTCAACATCAAATGCTGATTTCAGAATCATTTGGTCTCCATTGCCATAGGACATTCCCTGCCTCAGTGGAATTGCAGAGTAGGAGACCTGGAGTCTTGTCTTACTCTGACTGGTATCTTGATGACCTTGAGGAATCCACTTAATGGCTGCACCCTCAATTTCCTCGTCTCTAAAATAAATGGTAGGTCCATGACCGAAGAGGAATCCCTGGGTAGTGAAACTGTTAAGTGCTCTACTACTAGCTGAAAGTTTGGCAGTTCAAACTCACCCAGAGAAGCCTTGGAAGACAGGCCTGGCAAACTGCTTCTGAAAGGTCACAGCTTTGAAAGCTCTATGGAGTACAGTTCTACTCTGCATACATGGGGATGATATGAGTCAGAATGAACAAGATAGCAACTAACAACAACTACAATGACCGACAAGGCTCTGTGCATCCTGAAAATGCAATGATTCTTCCCCAACATCCAGGGAGATGGAGAATTTAGAAATGAGGAATTTTAGCGCTGCCAGATAAGCGATGAGCTGTGCAAATGACAGGAAAAGGTTTTTCTGTAAAAAGTCAATATGGTTTGATTGTCTGCCAGGAAAACACACATCCACTTCTGTTCCTCAGCATTATAGATGTGAAGACAACTCACAAGTGGTGCAAATAGCTGTGTCATCAACAGGAGTTGAAGCCAAGTACAATTGTTAAATATTCACAATTGATTGAACAAACCTGTAAACTTGATTTAGCTTGGAATAAGGGAACCTGGCTGAAAATGCTGGCTGTAAGGCGCTGAGCAGCCCCGGCAGCATGGATGCTGAGGGTGATAAAGCTCTGTCTTTTCCCACTCAGATCTATTTCAGCCAGGAATCATAATTCCCCAAGTCCGAAGATTAAAATTTCTTTGCTGCAATGACCACTTGAAATTAACGAGTTCATAATCCTGTGTCCCTCTTGGAAGCTGTTCTGATCAAGACTAATTACCTCCAGTATAAAAAAGTTTTTTAAAAAAACAGACTCCTTTTTCTTATTGCCATACCTTACAGTACACCACTACGCTTTAAATAGAGAAGATGTAATTAAATTAGAACTCATGGTGAAAAGCAGTGGAGGCTGATAATAATTGCTTCTCAGAGACTGCTGTAATTGGTGCTCCAAGGATTTTATTTCAAACCATCAAAGTCAATTTAAGATGTTTGCTTTATCTGGACTGGAGCCGCTTTGATGAAGACACCATGTATTCATGTGTCTAGGTTTTCTTAAACTTAACTAAACTGTTTTTTAATGATTATGCTAATAATTACTGCACCACTAAGCTGTTTTATGGACACTGGAAGATAAAATTCAAATTCCCCTTCTGCCTATTAGTTAAAGTTGTAACCACAAAATGTACACAATTCTTGCTTATTAACCATTTGACCATTTGATAAGCTCTTCAAATTCCGCAACCAAGCAAAGTACTTTTATCACTCGGTACCTCCCAAGCAGTATTTAATACATTAAATCAAGGCATGAGAAAGAGTTCGTTAATGAACACTCCCGTACACCGTTTGTTTTTGCTCATGCTGGTCCCTCTACCCGGAATGTCTCCCCGTTTTATTCTAGTCCAGTGGGTAAAATTCTTATCTTTCAAACTCCATCTCAAATGCCACCTGTTCTGTGAAGTCTTCCTTGATTACTACAAGAATTCAAGATCCCAGATCCTATAGCTTAAGCTTTGTCACCTGCAATATGGCGATCATAGGACTATGCTGATGATGAAATATGATATTTGTGGAATCTGAAAGAGTACTGCAATCACTATTATGAGCCTTTCTCGGCTTACCTCTCAAGACGATACTAGCTGGAAGGCATGGGATACAACCCAAAAGGAGGCTAAAGACAAGAGCCGTCAGGGCAAACTTTTTGCCTCTAGGTGTAAAGTACTAATTAATTGTCTACAGAATGAAAGAAAGCATTGGGATCCCTAAGTGGATGCACTACCTGCCTGTGTGACCTTGGAAAAGTCACTTGACTTTTCTGGGCTTTGATTATTTTTTGCAAAACAAATTTGTCATACTAAGTTACCTTTAAGATTCTTCTTGCCTCCAGAATTCTATGAGTATAATTACAGGTGGTACAAACCTCAAAATTGTGCCCAGGGTATTTATAGCATTAAAACTAATTAATAACCTGCCTAATCATGCCAATGCTCCTGGCTTCGTAAAGACAAAGCAAATCAAAATTTCTTTATCTTACCATTCCATGCAAAGTTGATTAGTTACGTGAAATATGCCGGATAATTAATAACTGGAAGTGGAATTCTCCATCCCATTGTTGCATTGTCATCTTGACAAAATACCAGAGTCCCTCCCCTTTTGCAGAGAATACACTGAATTCCGTAAACGCTGTGCTGGTTCTGTGGATGATAGAGAAAAAAAGACATCTCAATATCAGATCAAGTAACGGCTAGCATTTATTATTATTCCTATGTTATTATGTATATCTCCCACCGTGAGCTAGGTACTGTGCTATCACGAATACCTTTTCTTCTCTATTATACAAAATCTTTCTTTCTGGAACATGAAGTAGAATTTTATAGACATAAACTTATCTATTTTCCAGTAAGAAATAGTTTATGGTCTGTTTTGTCCTGATTGGCTATGGATAGTTTTATTTATTTCCTTGTGTTACCTTGGGCACTACTGATGGAGAATTCAGGAAGTTTCTGCTGTATTCCACTCTGGCAAATACATCATACTGCCTGTGACTTTTCTCAGTAAATAAGAGACCATGCTATCACACCAGTCTTCTTGGGAAACATCAGCCTTAGCTGGTCTCTCGCCTCACAGGAGAGAAGAACCAGGAAAGAAATCTTGACAAGGTACTATCAAAGTGTCTCTCCCAAAACCCATCATGAACTGTACTGTCAGTTCAACGGGATGCAACGTAATTCATGGCTGCTGGCTTACAGTTTCAATTATGTGCATTACATGGAATGGAAATATCAATCTAACCTATAGTTTTGTTCATGGATAATAGTTTAAATGCACATTTTGATGAGAGGATTACAAAGCATCTTGTAAGAAGTAACAGCAACATAATTATGGGACATTTCAATGTTGGTCAGTTGATGAGATAGAGTTTCAGCCTTTCTATCAATTTATTTTGTATGCTTCAGCTTAAGCATTCACTTGCTTTAAACTTGGGCCTGCTGGTTAGAAAAATAAAGACCAACTTAATAGATGTGATGATGGTGAGCTGAGGGGAAAAAAAGCCAACAGAATAGAAAGGGGATGCTTGAATCTGAGGTCTTAGAGCATATGCAAATAATAACTGTGGAAGTAATACTTGTAATAATGACGATTTTTGAAAAATATTACAGCTAGAATGCACACACATATAAATATACGTACATGAGTAGGTTAGTTTATGGGGAGAAAAAGAATAGAGAAAGAAAAGATACTCACTTTAAGGGAACGACTAAGAATAATAGTGTGTAGACTAAATATGCAGGCCTTATGTTATCCAGTTATATGTATGCAAAAGCTGGACAATAAATAAGGAAGACCAAAGAATGGAAGCCTTTGAATTGTGGTGTTGGTGAAGAATATTGAATATACCATGGACTGCCAAATGAAAGAACTTGGAAGAACTACAGCCAGAATGCTCCTTAGAAGCAAGAATGGTGAGACTTTGTCTCACATACTTTGGACATGTTATCAGGAGGGACCAGTCCCTGGAGAAGGACATCATGCTTGGTAAAGTACAGGCTCAGTAAAAGAGAAGACCCTCAACGAGATGGACTGCAACAATGGGTTCAAGCGTAACAACAATTATGAGGATGGGGCAGGACTGGGCAGTGTTTCATTTTGTTGTACATAGGGTTGCTTGAGTCGGACAGACTTGATGGCAGCAAACAATAACATGTTACCCAGCGTCTATATGACGTTGAATTCTAAGAAGCACACTCTTGGCAACTAAGGGTAAAAAAAAAAAAAAAAAAGAAATCCCAATCCTTATTTGTATGTCCTAAAAAACTTTGTCGTTGTTCATAGTTGCTGTCAAGTTGGCTCTGACTCACGGAGAACTTATGCAAAATAGAATGAAACATTGCCTAGTCCTGTGCCATCTTCATGATCCTTCCAGCCTAGATGGGCTCATCTTCCAGCACTATATCAGACAAAGTTCTGTTGTGATCCACGAGATTTTCACTGGATGATGTTTTGGAACTAGACGTAAAAATGGTGTAGTGGAAGTGTATGACTTCCTCTAACTTCACAATGCAGAAGGAGAATAAAGATCAACATCCCAAGGCTGATTGCTATGAGATGGAGGTCAGATATGCCTCCTCTCGCCAACCGTTTTACCGATTCTGACACCAGCTATCCCTCCCACGGCACTCTCTACTTCTCTGCTGGGTTCAATAATTCATTGCAGTGGCCACACAGAACTCATAGACCATACTCACAGTTGTGAGGTTTATTAGGGAAGTAATAGGTTACAATTCAGGATCAGAAATGACTCAGTTTACAGCTCTTTGATCAGTACAGCCTCTCTATGGCCCTCAGCTCCTCGGCCCCTTGATCTGGCCTCTGCTCTGCTTGGGCAAGTGTTACAAAGCTCCTTGGCTCTGCCGGTAAGTGCCCAGAGGTGCCCTACTCTGCCAGGAAGCCTCCTGCCTGAAGGCACTAAGCTCTCTCGCTCCATGGGTCTGCACACCCACTGTAACCACCTTGCTCCATGGGCCGGGAAGCCCACTATGCCATCTCCTGTCAGTCTCCTGGTTCTACTGCTACTGTTTCTCTGCCACCACTTTCCATTTTCTTGCACCATCTCTGGTGTTACAGGTCTCTTTCCCTGTCTCCTGGGCCTAGGAGGTTCTCAGCACAGGGGCCCCAGTCCAAAGGACGTGCTCTGCTCCCATCTATTCTTGTTGGTGGTAGTTGGGTCCCTCCTATCTGCCTCTGGGATGGCTCATTTTAAGCCTGGCAGAATGGCAAAACTGACCAATCCCCTTGTTAGGGTTCCTTACGTCTTATTTGCATGGTCCCACACCCACAAGGGTGCCATGCACCTTATTTGCATTATTAGCAAGTTATTCAGTCCCCTTGGTGGACCACAAGCACCTCATTTGCATAGTCCCACCTAATCTTTTGGTGGGAGTTAAAAGACCATGGCTGGAAAGGCTGTGTAAAAGCGACTCATTGCACTGCAGTAGATCACCAGGTCTTTCTTCCTAGCCTGTCCTAGTCTGGAAACTCCAATGAAACCTGTGCACCACAGGTGACCCTGCTGGTATTTGAAATACCGATGGGATAGACCCAGCATCACAGCAACATGCAAGCCACCACAGTACAACAAACTGACAGATGGTTAGTGGTGAAAAACATTAAAGGATGTTTTATAGTGTTGTTCATAATGTTTGCTATCATTTCTCAAAAGCTCTTTCCTGTAGTTCCCAATCCCTTATAAACCAAATCATCAAACTCTCTTTTAAGTCTGAGCCCAATGGGTTTTCTTCCTCTACTCTTATTCCTTTTGTCCCAGTTCTTTATTATGGAAGTCCATTCTATTAGCCTTCCATTTGCCTCTCTGATCTGCTTCTTGCTTTCAATTCTATTTCAGAAAAGGTCAGGAAGTTGGGGCCATTAAGACTCTTTTTTGTGGGTGGATGATGATTGGGGAAGTGTTTTTGAGTATATGTGTGCGCGTGGTGGTGGCGGTGGGGGTACCAGGAACAATAGCATGGCAATGAAATCCCATATGGAAGGTTTGGCTTGCTCTAGACTCTACCTGGAAGGGAACGTAATCACTTTTGTCCATAAAAAAGACTCTTCTCCTCCTGCCCTCAGTTAGAGCAAGAGCTCTTCTCAAACTTAAAAGTTGAGAAATTTAAGCATGGAGCCAGTCATGAGTGTTCAGACACAGTTCAGACACAGTGGGTCCCTGGGTAGCACTGATGTGGTTCTTGCTAAGCAGTCGTCTACTCAGCCAGCCCTCTTTCCCACAAAAGTTTCATAAAAGCTTTTTATTACATAATTATACTTCTTTGCTTTGTAGTTAAGTGAGGTAACCACTTACAATTAGCATGTTTAATTAGGAAATTATGTGTTAAAATTACAACATAAAGCACAAATTTGTCATAAGTTTTAGTTCATAAACAAATAGCTTTTTTTAAGGGAGCAAAACCACAAAATCAATGTTAACTTTTCTTTCTGGCAGATAGTGAGATTTAATTTATGTTTAGTGCTAAAAGGGGTGTATCCCATCTGTTTTCCAGATGGAGCCCGCCTTCCCCCTTTAGCTGGGAATTAGTCACTCTGGTATGTTAAGTGTCCCCTCAGCCACTCCTGGGCTATGCTAGGTTTTCTCTCTAGAGTATATACTGAGCTGATTTACTGGGAGATGTGGGGTGCACTGATTGAAACAGTTGACTGCTAACCAAAAGGTCAGCAGTTTGCACCTGCCAGCAGCTCCGTAGGAAAGAAGTGGCAGTCTGCTTCCATAGAGATTTACAGCCTTGGAAATTCTATGAGGTTGCTGTCAGTCTGAATCAACTCGATGGCAGTGGGTTTGGTTTTTCTGGTTACTTTGAGGCATGTATTACAGTGTCAATGCCCAATGATTCTGTTCGACACATGTTCAGAGCACCCTAGTGTGTGTTAGGCACTGTGAAGTCCTGGAGATGAGTTAATCAGCTTAGTGGGAGAGACTGTATTAGTTTCCTAGGGATGCCATGACAAAGTGTGACAAACTGGGTAGCTTACAACAACAGAAATGTATTGTTTCATGTTTCTGGAGGCTATTAGTTTGAAATCAAGGTGTGTTATGGATTGAGTTGTGTCCCCCCAAAAGTGTGTGCCAACTTCACCAGGCCATGGTTCCCAGTATTGTGTGGTTGTCCACCATTTTGTCATATGATGTGATTTTCCTATGTGTTGTAAATCCAACCTCTGTGATGTTAATGAGGCTGGATTGGAGGCAGTTATGTTAATGAGGCATGAGGCAGGACCCAATCTACAAGATTAGGTTGTTTATTGAGTCAATCGCTTTTGAAATATAAAAGAGAGACACCAGTAGAGAGACAGGGCGATCTCCTACCACCAAGAAGGCATGATGGTGCCAATCTTGGCTTTGCTGTTAGGTTGATGCATTTTTAAAAAACCTTCTAGTTTTAGTTCTACCTGTAAAATGGGATGATAACAATTAGTCTGCAAGGCTTCTGTCAGGATTAAAAAAGATCATGCACGTGGAAGCATCATGTAAACTCTGTAGACTCTCACCTACAGATACTATCTACATTACCACTACCCAAGTCTCTTCAGCCTTAGTAGAGATTCTTTAGCGGTTCCACGTGAAAAAGGATCCCTTTGTGCTCTGGGGGTCTAACCTCACATGTAGTGTGAGTGGAATCTCCCCCAATGGGCTCAACATTTCTCTCAAGGAGAGTTGGTCATTCACCTATCCTGAACTACACTGCATCACATGCTCAGATGTCTTTAAGGTCACCTTTTCTTCAGGCACAGCCCTGAAGCCTTTTATTTTTAGCTTCCTTGAACTACTTTTGTCTCAGTCTTTTGTCTACTAATACTGCCATGATGTTGTTCTTCATGATGGTGGCCAGCATTCCAAAAAATCCTCATTCTTCCAAAAGTGCTCAGGCTTATAGATAGGCGAACTATGTAGAATGACCCTTCCTTCACCAAATTAAGTGGGTGGAAGGTCTGTTTGTGAGCACAGGATAGAAACACCTACCCATTGCCATTGAGTCAATTCCAACTCATAGCAGCCCCATGTGTGTTACAGGGCTTTCTTGGCTGTAATCTTTACTGAAGCAGATCATCAGGTCTTTCTTTCCTCAGTGCTGCTGGGTGAGTCCGAACTGCTAACCTTTGGGTTAGTAACCCAGGCAACCCATTTGCACCTCCCAGGGGCCTTCAAAACTCACTAGGCTCTCAATCAGCTGTTGCCATGTGGCTCCCACTCTCATAAAACACATCGATCATGTGGTTGTTCTCTGGTTTCTTGATAGCAGCTGGACTCACTCTGCTATATTTTATACTTAGTGATCAAGACACTGAGTTCATTTTTAAAATGAACCACCTCTCCATTTAACTAATACAACTTAGATATTTAGGCCTAACCTACATAAACACTTGCCATTATTACAGATCTAGACCTTGGAGATAATGCAGAAAACTTCTTTCTTCAACCAGATTGACAAAGCATTTTTTGGACCAAAAGAAACCTGATGCAAGCAATTACTTATTCTTACATGTACCTTCTCAGGCTCGGCCAGCCAGTTTGGCAGGCGGAAGGTAATTGGAGTTTGTAGTAGAATAAATCTTTGCTTGAAGAACCTGGGTCAAAGATAAAAAAGTACAGTTCATACAACTCAGCAGCTGGTATTACAAACTCTTTGCATAGAATAACAATTTGCAACAAGTACAGATGTATTGTTAGTGCTTTTGGAACAATAAGCCTCTCGTGTGACTGCACTATTTTAAATGTTTGATGGAGTGTATTGTGATACCTAATTTAGTTGTTCTCGAGTGGCAGCATGGACGATATTCCTCATTTGTGTTTGCAGTTCATCAAACATCTGCCATTCTCCTGTGATGAGAAATTATTCCAGAGGAAAAAGGGAAGATACAGGGTGAAATACAGTGGAGGTTACCAAAGAGCAAAGTTGGCACAGTCAGCATGGCAGGTCCCAGGTAGATGACATTGGAGACCTGGCTGGTCATTGCTCTCAGAGGGATGTCTGCCTGGCTCTGCCCCAGAAACCAGCAGACTGTGGTTTTGTCTGCTTAGCTATTCCCATCTCCCTTCTGGTAACAGTACCTCCTTTCCTTTGGGAAACTTTTCCACCATTTTATGTGGTCTTTGTGTGGTTGTCAATCATGGCACACCTCCCTCTCTCCCAACACACCTGGTGAGGCCATGGAAACCAGGTTTGGCTGTGTGAGTAGACTTCTTCTGAGAATGATATTGGCTAGGGAACAGGCATGTGACCAAAGTCAAGCCAATCAGATTCCTTCCTTAGACTTTTCCAAATTAGTTGGAGGGACAGCTTGCTCTTGTTTTTGGATCATAAGTTATAAATACTTAGGCCAGGGCTATTAGTAACCACCTTTCCTGTCATGTGGAAGGAGCCTCCCTTCAGTAGGAGAGGACAAGGCATGTGTCCAAAGGAAAGCAGGGCCAGATGTGGAGAGATGGGAGATCACTCAGATTCTAAGTCCCTGCATCTAGGTATAAAACCCACCCTTGGTCTCCCCAGGTACACAAGCCAGTAAATTCTGTTGCTTCCATTTCTTGTGCAGCTGGTTTGAGTTGAGTTTCTGCCACTTGAAATGAAAAGTTCTGACTAATACAATTGTTAAAAGATGCGATTTCAGTGAAGGAGTCAACTAACTTTCTCCATAATTCATTTTATCATGATCCATGTCTAGACAGTACTCATGCAAGATTTCTGGTTATAGCATATAGGAAATAACCACTTGTAGCACATTTTTATGAGAGTGATAAAAATAAAGTTAGAATGAAGTCAGCCAAGAGACCATTTTTTTCCATCTGTGGAGGTAAATTGTGTAGAAACGTTGGAGCTAGGATGCCACCATTCGTCACTGCCATAACAGACCCAGTTGTATAAGAGTACCATCTTTGTGAACAAAGGTAAAAAGAGTTGTCTGTAAAGGTGATGGACTGTCATGGAGAAAAATAATCCCTTTCTCAACGCTTGCATCCTGCCCTCCATTTCCAATCACTTATTTTTTGTGTAACAGCTTTATTGAGATATAATCCACATACCACACAATACATCCATCTAAAGGGTATAATGCAATGATTCGTTGTATAGACACAGAATTGTGCAACCATCACCACAATACATCTTGGAACATTTTCAATAGCCCAAAAAGAAAGTCCTATACACTTTAGCAGTTATCTGCTGTAAAAGGCTCAAAAATGGCCCCCAAAGATATCAGGCCCTAATCCCTGGAACCTATAAATATTACCTTATAAGGAAAAAGGGTCTTTACAGATGTGATTAAATTAAGGATTTTGAGATGAGATTTTCCATGTGGCCCTAAATCCAATCACAAGTGTCCTTATAAGAGAAAGACAGAGGGAGATTTCAGACAGAAAGAGAGGGAGAGGGGATTACTTTAAGGAAATGGCTTATGCAATTGTGGGGGCTAGCAACTCCCAAATTCATAGGTGAGGCAGCAGGCTGTAGACCTTTGCTGGCTCATGGAATTGCAGCACTGGAAAATGCAAAATCTGTAGGTCAGGTGGCTGGCCAGAGACTTCTGAAGCTTTATGTCCCAAGATCCGGAGGTCAGGCAACGAGAAGAATGCAGGATTGAGAGAACGCAAGTGAGCTCTACCAAAACATCCATTCATATATTATGGAGGCAGACTACACTCCCAAGGAAATGCCTCTTTCAACTGATTGGTCACCTCAGATTACATCATGGAAGATGACTACATTACATTATGGAACAGTAACCAATTCAGTGTCTGCCAAACCATCAAGCTGACACATAAAATTAACCATCGCACTCTCCTCCACCCCCGTTTTCCATATAACCCCTTTTAGCCCTTGGCAACCCCTAATTTATTTTCTGTATGTATGGATTTACTTATTCTGCATATTTCATGTAAATGGAAGCATACAATATGTGGTCTTTTGGGATCAGCTTCTTTTATTTAGCATAATGTTTTCAAGGTTCATCCCTATTGTAGCATATATCAGTACTTCATTCTTTCTTATTGCTGAAGAGTATTCCATTGTATGGATATGGATATACCACGTTGTATTTATCCATTCCTCACTTGATGGACTTTTGTATCGTTTCTACTTTTTCACTATTATAAATAAAGCTTCTATGAATATTCATGTACAAGTTTTTGTGTGATCATATGTTTTCACTTCTCTTGAGTATATACCTAAGAGTGAAATTGTTGGGCCATATGGTATGAGTCGGAAACGACTCAATGGCACTGGTTTTTTTTTGGGTTTATAGTAACTCTATGTTTAAACTTTTGAGGAACTTCCAGACTGTTTTCCAAAGTGGTTATACCATTTTATATTTCCACCAGCATTGTATGAGGCTTCCACTTTCTCCATATCATCATCAACACTTGTTATTATCTGTTTTTGTTATTTTATTTTAAAGTCATCTGTCTTAGTTATCTGGTGCTGCTGTAATAGAAATACCACAAGTGCATGGGTTTAACAAACAGAAATTTATTCTCTCACAGTTTAGGAGGCTACAAGTCTGAATTCAGGGTGCCAGCTCCAGGGGAAGGCTTTCTCTCTCTGCTGGTTCTGAGGAAAGGTCTTTGTTATCGATCTTCCCCTTGTCTAGGAGTTTCTCAGTGCAGGGGCCCTGGGTCCAAAGGACACGTTTTTCTCCTAGCTCTTCTTGCTTGGTGGTATTGAGGTCCCTCTCCTCTCTGCTTGATTCTCTCTTTTACATCTCAAAAGAGATTGTCTCGAGATACAACATAATCCTGTAGATTTTGCACTACTTCATTAACATAACTGCCCCTAATCCTGCCTCCTTAACATCATAGAGGTTAGGATTTACAACACATAATTACATCAGATAACAAAATGGAGGACAACCACACAATACTGTGAATCATGGCCTAGCCAAGTTGACACACATTTTGGGGGGACATAATTCAATCTATAACACCATCTTAGTGGGCACAAAGTGGTATCTCATTGTAGTTATTTGCTTTTCCCTCATGGTTAAGGGTGTTAAACACCTTTTCATGTGCTTATTGGCCATTTGTATTTCTTCTTTGGAGCAATTTCTAATCAGACCATTTGCCCTTTCAAAAATTGGGTTCTATCACGTCTGTAACACTGGCAAGGGCACTTTGGTGAACAAAACTTGGCCTCGAGTTTTGGAACAACTATCTATTGCTGGGAAATAAATTCACTAGGATAAATGGAATCAGGAAGATAAACATGGAAGGGAATAGACCAGAGAGGAGACAAATATTTTAGTTCTGTCCTGGGGCAGGGGGTAAGACGGATGCATAGGGGTATATGTCAATATCTCTGGCTTCTTTACAACCTTCAGGCCTCAGTTTATGTGTCACAGCCTCAGAGAGGCCTTACCTGATTGCTTTCAGAGAGATCCCATGAATTCTTTTTTTTTTACGTTAGTCGTATTTTTTGTTTGTTTCCCTCATAACACTTATGAGATTTATAATTATTTGACTTATTTGTCTTCTTGCTCTTTATTTTTAACTCTGTCTCCTAGTTCTTTGAGGGCAAGGTTAATATCTGTATTACTACTGCTGTGTTCTCAGCACCTACTGCAATGCCTGGCATAGTGCAGGTACCCACTGTCGTTGCCATCAAGTCCATTCTGACTCATAGTGACCCCATAGGACAGAGTGGAACTGCCCCATAGGGTTTCCAAGGAGTGGCTGATAGATTCAAACTGCCAGCCTTTTGGTAAACAGCCGGGCTCTTAACATCAGCACCACCAGGGCTCCAGTGAGCAGATACTCAACCAATAATTCTTGGATAGAAAATAGCTCATGTTACACGAACCAATAGTCATATTAGTTTATGTTTCCCAAATACTGAGGAAGACTTTATGAGATAAAAAAAAACTATATGAGATAGTCCCTAGTAAAAGAACAATTTTCAAACTCACTTCTACTCCCCGCCACCACCACCAATCTTGGCAGAATCTTGGCAGAATCAACATGCTCACAATACTCAGTCTTGAAAATGATGAAGCACACTGGGCACTCTTTACATGTTCTTCATTGTGAGGGAAGTTTAGCTCACAATAGGCTGTTTTTGGGAAAAATGTATTTTATTATAAAGGCAATATTATCTATATTACAGTGCTACTGCACTGAGCCTGCGTGCAACAGAATTTGAAGATTCCAACGGGCTCCATCTTTTGTTCTGCATTTTGTGTAAGGAAAAAAAAAAGATACTCCTGAGAAAGAATAACACATCTCACCCTGTTTAAGCACAAGTTCTGAATTCCATTCCATTATTAAAGCTCTATTTTCATGCCACTCCTATATTGGTCGTGCTGGTGTAGAATAAATGGTTGAACCATATTCAAGAATAGGAGATAAAATCTCAGACTAGGACATAAGAAATCTTAAAATTGTGAATGATTTTAAATGCTTGCTCACATATTTACCATGTTGAAGAACTCTAGCTAAATGGAAGTGCCTTCCTCTCCCTTCTCTTTAATGCTCGCTCCTGAAAATACAAGTTAAGGTTTCTGTTGGTGGTTGACTGGGTGTTGAGGAAGAAGGAGGCATCTAGGATCATACTGAGGTGGCTTGAATGGACATTGGCACCTTAATTTGAGATCGGGAGGAGCAGTGTGAAAAGTGGGCTTGAAAGTCAGGCTGTCTGGGTTCAAATCCTGGCGCTGCCACTTACTAGTTATGTGACTTTCTGCAGGTTACTCATTCCCCCTTCCCCCTTCCCCATCATTTCTTTTTCTATAAAACAAGGATAGTAATAGCACCCACCTCATAGAACTGATATGAGGACTAAATGATTTAAGATACATAAAGAACTTAGAACTGTGCTGGAATTAGTGTTTATAAGTTTTTGTTTTCTTTTTCTTCCTCCCCTCCTTTTCTTTCATCTTCATTAATATCACGATCATCATTATTATAATCATCTACAAAATTGTAGGAGAAGGAGGAATTTAGGGGAAGGTAAACATATTATTTGCCTAGGGCTGCCATAACAAAGTAGCACTTATAAGTGGCTTACAAGAGCAAAAATGTATTGTCTCAATTATGGAGACTAGGAGTCTGAAATCAAGGTGTTGGCTGTGCTGGTTACTTCTGAGGCTTTGAGGGAGAATCTGTTCCAACCCTCTGTCCTAGCTTCTGGTGATGGCCAGCAATCCTTGCTCTTTGTTGGCTTGAAGCTCCAATCTCTGCCTCCATCGTCACATGGCCATCTTCCCACTGTGTGTCTGTCTCTGTGTCTTCTCTTCTAAGGGCCACACTCGGCTAGAATTAGGCCCCGTACTACTCCACTATGACTTCAGGTTAGCCTGATAATATCTTCAAAGACCCTATGTCCAAACAACGTCACATTCATAGGTACTGGGGGTTAGGACTTCAACATATCTTTTTGGGGGACAGAATTCAGTCCATAATAGTAGGTAAACTGTTGATAGACCCATTTTTGGACATATGAACTTTGGGGAACCTGTGGGATACCTAGGTAGAGACATCTAGTAGGTAGATAGAGAATTTGACACAGGGCTCAAAAGATATATCTGGGCAGCTGATGTGGCTTTTAGGACCATTAGCATATAGGTGACAGGTGAAGGCCTAAAACTAGATAAGAACACACAAAGAGCAGGTGGCATGAGAAGACAAGGAGGCCTAAGAACAATGTCTTAAAGGGAATGCAAATGAAAAGAAGCCAGTGAAAGATACTAGCGGTCATAAAAGTGGGAAGATGCTAGAGATAGTGCTATGTTGGAAATTAAGGGAGGTGAAGGTCTAAAAAAGGGGGTGGTACATAATATTAATTGATCCAGAAAGTTCGAATAATATTGAGGTGTAAGCAGCCTATTGAACTGAGTAATTAAGAGGTCACTGGTAATATTTATTAGTGTATTTTCAGAGGTGGTGGACTACCTCATTTAGCTGATGGTTAAACTGAAGTAGGAGACCATGACTTGGTCCATGAAAGTCGATGGCTGGTGTTAAAAATTTAAGGAGCTCGTCCCACCAGGGCTGTAAAAGTAAAATGTTTACATCCAAGAAAAAATAATTTTCAGAATCAGAAATAAGGTAAGAGTGTCACTTCGCAAACAATTCCAGTGCAGAACTTCTTTGACAAAAGCATGAATCTGAATGTCTGGCCTGGCCCTTGGTAAGCTTCTTACCATTATCCTGTGGAAGCAAGAAGTTATATAGGCAGTGGAAAGAGGATGCTTACAGAGCAGGGTCAGGAGGAGAAGAGGGAAGTGGGGCATAGGGCATGCCTGACAAAGCACAGGCATCCTGCTCACCAGTAAAATATGGCCCAGTGAGCACCTTGGGTGCTGAATGTCCACATGAACAGCTCCTTCTCTATTGGGGAAGGCCTAGTATCCCTCAAGTTCTCTCTATACGGGTTGGACCAGAAATGTGACATGAGAGGCCCAACTCTGCCTCTGCCTCTGCCTCCCCTGGCACTTTGACTTAGCTGAAGTTGGTGGTTACCAGGATATATATGCCAGAGGATATAATTTCCATATCCGGGCATATGTCCTACAGAAGCAATACTTTCCTGATTGTTTTCAAAGAGCTCAGATGAGAGAACACTTGGAAATTATTATGCTCTTCATAGAATACCATGAAATATTGATACATTTAATTCTAGGAACAATTTTAGGCAGAAAATATGAC
Source organism: Elephas maximus indicus (assembly GCF_024166365.1). Taxonomy (NCBI): domain Eukaryota; kingdom Metazoa; phylum Chordata; class Mammalia; order Proboscidea; family Elephantidae; genus Elephas; species Elephas maximus. Next base: position 27,429,860 of record NC_064838.1, read on the forward strand.
TGCCTTGTATGTCACAATATCAAATCATAACCACAAGCACACACATCCATAAGAAAGCATGCCGTTGAATTAAGAGTGACTGGCAGTTTGTGTTAACTTTTGCTTGCTACTTATTCCTTTGGACTGTTATCAGCTAGCACTCACCAGCAGCCAAGCAGTAGCAGATGCAAAAAGGCTAAAAAATTTTGGCAAAGAAAAGCTTAAAATTGAGAAAATTTTATCCATTAAGTTTTGTTTTCTGGAAATTGCAAGAACCCAGCAATCATTCCAATTTAGTGATGGAACACATTCGTTCTACAGAAACTGAGAAGCTTTAAACAGGTTCTAAAAATGTCCTACTACAAATGGTAGTAAAGCATGTGACTTGTCTATTAACAGGCACTACATTAACAAAATGAGTCATTGGTGGTTCAGTGGTATAATTCTCGCCTTCCATGCTGGAGACCCAGGTTTGATTCCGGCCAGTGCACCTCACGCACAGCCATCACCCATCAGTCAGCGGAAGCGTGCATGTTGCTGCGATACTGAACAGATTTTAGCACAGCTTCCCGACTCAGATGGACTAGGAAGAAAGGCCTGACAATCTACTTTCAAATATCAGCCAACGAAAACCCTATGAATCACAACAAAATATTATCTGATCCACAATCAGCCACCGGGATGGCACTGGATGGGGCAGCATTTGCTTCTGTCATAGATGGAGTCACCTTGAGTAGGGGGCTGACTTGATGGCAGCTAACAACAACATATAAATGAAAGAACTCAAATTTGCATTGGCACTGGGGTGAGAATAGCGAAGGGAAGCTGTAGTTCAGCTGTTTATACTCTTCATTTTCTCTTACTAAGTGCAAGTTGACCTTTCAATATCTTTGCCTTTTTTCATATGTAACTTTTCAAAATTTCTGTGCTACACGTGAAATAGCATCTACCTGGAGAAGAGACATGTGACACAGTGTGATGAAAGAGTCTCCCCTTCCTCCATTCAGCTCTGAGAGCTTTTTGCTACTTTATATATAACCTCCTAAACTGCATGAGGAGGTGAATTTTTTATCTCCACTAGAATGTAAGCATTAAGGCAAGGTCTCTGGGTTATTAACTGCTGTACTCCCAGCATCTACCGAGGTGCTTAATAAATATTTGTTTAATGAATCTGAAGTGTCTGTAGAAGCAGCGCGTTTAAGATGGCAAAGCTTCTGGAGTAGGACATACTTGAATTTGATCTCAGCTTCCACCTTAAGCAAGGAACTTGACATCTCACAATGTATTCACACATCTGCTAAATTGAGGCAATAATATTTGCCTTATAGTATTGTCATGGGGATTAAGAGTTAAGCTTGCATGTAAGATTTAATTAATAAATAGCAGTTATCCTTTTCAATTCATACATAAATTGCACTTCTTTCTGTAGTTCCGTAAGGCAGAACTTTAGGTTACCGATTGTAGATCTTTCTTCTTTTCTAATATATACTTTTAGTGCTATAATTTTCCCTCTGAGCATGGCTTTTACTGTATGCTATAAATTTTGATGTTTTCATTTTCATTTAGTTTAAAACTTTGACGAGAAATGAGATTTCTCACAATTTTATATACTTTACTGAATTGTATGATAATAAAGCAATTTGGATTAATTTTATTATAATGGAATTTTGACAATGTAATATTTCATTTTTTAAAAAAAAATGTCAATTTCCTTATTAAAATGCTTTGGCAGCAGTCCACATAGAAGGATACAATTTTTTAATCTAATTTAATCTTCTCATGTTAACAGTTAAAAACGAAGAACCCCATCAAGGAAACTCTAAAATTACTTGGTTGCAGAATGTGCAAAAGCTCAGGAACTGTAAGCGCATGTAAAAAAAAATTGGCATAGCAGCGCTTAGAAAAACACCTGGCGGGGAGGGCACGGTTGGCAAACAAATGTAGAAGGCACACACTCTTTCCTTAAAAATTCGGTATATCACTTCACTTTTAGGGCAGGTAGCTTATAACAGAGTTTCTGCAATTGTCTTTCCAGTTCCTGGTGACATTACTGCCATTCATATCACTTACCTACATGCTACACTCAGTGGAGTCCTGGGGTGGTGCAAACGGGTAAGTGCTTGACTACTAGCTGGCAGGTTGGTGGTTTGAACTCACCAGAGGCACCTTGGAAAACAGGCCTGGTGATCTGCTTCTGAAAGGTCACGGCCTTGAAAACAGGATGGATTAGTTCCACTCTGCACTCGGGGTGTCACCATGGTCGGAATCGACTCCACAACAGCTAACAACAACAACTACAGTCAATACATTGTTACTGTTATTTCCTTAAACAGTTATCTTTCAGATCAGTTAGGCATAAGGAAAATAAAATATTTTGTTTTACCTTTATTTAGGCTTTCTCTGATGCTCTTCCCTCTTTTTTTTTTTTTACATTTCCCACCTATATCATTTTCCTTCCATCTGAAGAATTTAACATTTCTTTCAGGGCAGGCCTGCTGGTGACAGATTTCTCCAGTTTTTGTTTGTCCCAGAAAGTCTTTACTTCTTCATCTTGTTTGAAGGGTAATTTTAAGGGATATAAAATTCTAGGTTGGTGGATTTTTTTTTTCTTCAGTTTAGATATTCCATTCCGCTCTCTTCTCGCTTGCATAGATTTTAAGGAGGAGTCTGCTGTAATTCTTATCTTTGTCCTCTACATGTAAGGTTCCTCCCATCCCCCAGCTTGCCCCCTGGTTTCTTTCAAGGTTTTCTGTTTGTCCTTGGTTTTCTGTAGTTTTAATATGATATGCCTAAGTGTAATTTTTTAATTTTTATTTCTTTTGTTTATCCTTCTTGGTGTTCTCTCAGCTTCCTGGATCTATGGTTTGGTGTTTGTCATTAACTTTGGCAAGTTCTTGGTTGTTATTCAAATATTTCTTCTACTCTGTTCTTTCTTCTCCTTCTAATATTCTAATTACATGTGTGCTATAGCTTTTAAAATTGTCCCACACATCTGAGATGTTCTGTTCTGGATTTTATTTATTTATTTTCACTCTTTGCCTTTCAGTCTGGGAAGTTTCTATTGACTTATTTTCAAGTTAAATGGATTCTTCCCTCAGCTGTATTGAGTTTACTGATGAGCCCATTTAAGGAATTCTTTATTTCTGTTACAAGGTTTTTATTTCTAGCGTTTAATTTCTATTCTTCCTTAGAGTTTCCATTTTCTCAGTTTATCTTACCCATCTGTTCTTGCATGACATCAACTTTTCCATTAGAGTTCTTAATATGTTAATCATAAAAAGGAACAGTTGCTGTCAATTCAATTTTGACTGATATTAATCATAACCAAACCACCAAACCCATTGTTACCGAATCAATTGTGACTCATAGCAGACCTATAGGATGGAGTAGAACTACCTCATAGGGTTTCCAAGGCTGTAAATCCTTCTGTAAGCAGACTGCCACATCTTTCTTCTGTGGAGTGGCTGGTGGGTTCAAACTGCTGACCTTTTGGCTAGCAGCTGAGCACCTAACCACTGCACCACCAGGACTCCTCATAATAATCATAGTTATCTTAAATAATTCCAACATCTCTGTCTTATCTGAGCCTAATTCTCTTCACTGACTCTTCAGAGTGTGTTTTCTCTTGTCTTTTGGCATACCTTGTACTTTTTTTTTTTTTAGTTGTTTTTGTTGAAACCCAGACATGTTGTATTGGGTAACAGAAACAAATGTAAATAGGATTTTAGGATGAAGATTTATGCTAATCCAGCTAGGAGTTGGACTATATTTAAAGTTTGCTGTACCTGTAGGTACCAGAAGCTTCAAATTCCTTTAGGGTCCTTGTTTTTACCTCCTCTCTTGGCTTTGAGCTTCTCTAAGATAGTGTCTGTGTCTTGCAGGTTTTTCATCTGTAATCCGCTGTTAATTTACTGGGGTCCTGTTGGCGTGGTGGTAAGACTTGCAGGAAGGAGAGTGTCTATAATATTCAGATAATATCTCAGTGTTTTAGCAGGCCTGAGTCTTGGGACTATGACCTTCATAAGTGTTTATCCAGTGGTTTATTCTCCTCCTGCCTGGTAGCCCCAACTCCCTTCCCTGGCTGCAGCATTCCCAGTCTATATCCTTGAAGCCCTGACCCCTGTTGAGTATGTTTATTTCTCTTTCTTCCTTAGGTGAGAGAGGAAGGCCCTGGGTGCTGGAGTTTGTGGAATGCCTTTCCTCTACTGGACAAGCATCCTTCCCTGGAGAGTAGGCTTTATTATGGAGAAGACTATGGGCATATTTTATAATCATTACTTTTCCCCTGCCCCTGCCAAAGCTATTCGGGGATTTTTCTTAGGTTTTCACCAGGTAAGAACATGGTGAAGGTACTGGAGGTAAAGCCTGAGAAAGTGTAGGCCCCCATAAAACTGTAGTACCCAGGAGATTCAAGAAGAGTCCAAAAAAAGTGACTGATTTTCAGTTATACCAGCTTTTTCTTGTTATAAGGATGGGAATGACAAACTCTCCCAAACTCTTTACATGTCAGAGATGAAACTAGAAATTCCAATCTCAAGAAATGGAGATGCATTTATTTACCTATGTAACAAATTTATGAAAAAGCAGAGGAATATCTGGCTTCAGGAACCCCCAAGACTAAGGCCTTGAATGCTACCAAGAGTGCTTCTCTATATCTTGGCTTCTCCCTGTGACACTGTCACTCATCCTATTGTTGATCTGTGTTCTCCATGACTGCAGGCAGCCCCGGACTCATATCCTAAGATCTCTGTTACCACAGAAACAAAGAACTTTCCCCTTTAGCTCCAAATTAAAAAAAAAAAAAAAATCCTATAGAAGGATTGTGTTTGGTTCAACTTGGGTCACAGACCCACTGCCCACTGAATTATTGTAGCTATAAAGGAGAAGGTCTTTGATTGGCCCACCCTGAACTAGGCACATACCCTTGGGGCCCGGGACGTTGGGTGATTATCAGAAGAGATGATAAAAATTCTTCCTAGGCATAAGGATAACCATTTTTGAAGAGGGAGTGGGGAAGGGAAAAGGAAGGCAAATTGGCCATGCACAAGAAGGGAAAGTAGAGGAAGAGAAGGCAAAATCTTCCCATTTCACAATTTCATCTGCTTAGAAACCATTTTTAATTCTTTGGGATGTTTATGAGAAGGGATGATTTCAAACCTTGCCTCTTAGTTTCCTTGGTGAAGTGGATAACTGAGCCTATTAATCTGTCAATACATTTAAACTGAGTTATTGTGACAAGGGACTCCATTATCCATGTCATCTAGTTGCAAACTGTCAGAATAAATCTCATGAGGGGGGAAGGACGAAAGCCGCTTTCTTTTGTTTGCCGTTTTTATATTCCATAAATATTTAGGTTCGATGTGGTCTAATGCACAAGCCCAGGACAAAAGTGCAAGGTGGTGATTTCTGCTGTAAGCTCCTTCACCCACAACCCCTACAATATAAACGAAGCAAGACTCTAAGATAACAGTTCCTGGCAGCTCAACCTGTACAAGCTTGCCCTTTTTTTGATTAATTAATGTAAGCTAATTTGAATTAAAAAAAAAATTTAATTCAAGCTTGAATTAAGAAAATTCAAGCTTGAATAAAAAAAAAATTTTTTTAATTCAAGCTTACATTAATTTATTATTATTATTAATTTATTTTTTTTAATTCAAGCTTAACTTGAAATGACCTGAATCTCCATGAATATTTTCATAAAAGGAACCCAAGTTTCAAGAAAAAAGCTACTGTAAAAATTAGAAGGTGTGTAAACCCAACTTGGGGCCCCAAAAAAGGAACTTTATAGCCTCACATTTAAAAATAAAACCAGGCGAAACATACAAACAAAAACAACAACAAACAACCGCAAGCACTTGATCTAGGGATTTAAATGATGTCAATCAGGATTTGGTCTTGCTCCATCTCTTGGTTTTGCTCTTTGAAATGGGCTTCATTTTCAGCCTACTTTCTTCTAAGTGAATGTCCAGTAGAAGAGAAAGCATATTCTCTTTCACAGTCCCATCCAACCTAAAGGTTGTACTTCATTGGTTTCACTGGGTCACATGCTCAAACCTCAGTCCATCATTGTGATCAGATGATGATGGCTCTAACTGGTGAGGCTGGAGTGAGGAAGGTGGAGTCTGAATTTATAGAAAATGATTTCTAAGAGTAAAGAAGGGGTGTTTCCTGAGAAAACTCAGATATTGTTACAAAAATATCAGTAATAGTTGTAACAATAGCAATGATAACAATAAAGGACATTTACAAAGTGCTTAGTATAGGCCTGAGGCCCTGGGTGGTGCAAACGGTTAACAGGCTTGGCTGCTAACCAAAAGGTTGGAGGTTCAAGTCCAAAGAGGTACCCTGGAAGAAAGGCCTGGTGATCCACTTCTAAAAAATCACCCATTGAAAACCTTACAAAGCACAGTCCTACTGTGACACACATGGGGTTGTCATGAGTTGGAATTGACCTGAGGAGAACTGGCTTGGTTTTTCTTTTGTTTTTTGGTTTTTTTGTTTGTTTGTTTGTTTTAGTATGTGCCCAGCAGTCTTCTGAGCACTTTAAATATTTTAACTAATTTAATCCTTAAAATAACCTTATGAGAAGGCAGAGAGGTTGAATAACTTGGTCAACACCACACAGCTAATGAGTAGTGAAACAGGAATTGAATGTAGGTAGTCTTGCTCCAGAGTTAATGTTTTTTTTTCAATGCTACCTTTTCACATAGGGCAATAAAACATGAAAAGGCACCCTAGAAGGCAAGATACAAGTATGGATAATGTTTAATAACCCTTCTCTGAAGACATTTCTTCATATGCTGCAAAACTACATCTCATGTGCTCTTCAGTTGCTTGTAAATTGTATCCTGATCCCAGATTGCCTGGCCCATTGGGAAAACGTACACATCTGGGCTCAAAGGCTAAAAATCTCAACTTGTAGTTTATAAACACTATTTGGACCCTATTTCTTTAGTCTTAGCCTCAGTAGTAGGATTTCTATAAAGAAGGATTACATTTGAAGTGAACCAGTTGTTTACATGTATCTGTATCTGTCTAATTCTGTTTCTCTGTATAAGAAAATGATCTCCAGTTTACAAATATTTAGGAGTCAACCTGCTCTTCTATTACCATGAACTCCTTTTCTGTTCTCTATCCCCATGGGAGCCCCACTGAGTTGGATGTCTGAAAAATTGATTTCACCCTCCATGGCTATGCAAACCACTTGCAGTGCCCTTTGACAGCAGATGAATTTTAAGGAAATCTTGAAGAGAATTTGCACTGGCAAGGCAAAACATCTGGTTTCAGCCCTTTTGAGATACATGTGGAGTTTATGGAAAAAAAATGTCTTGAGACAATTTAAAGCTGGAAAAGTCGATGGGAAGATACAGAATACTGAAATTTTGGGGTAAGGAACAGAGTAACCTGGTTTGAAAGAAAAAAAATCTTGATGAATTCAGTGAAAAATGTTTTATATAAGTGCCAAGTGTGTTTTTTTTTTTTTATTAGATATGTGGATATTTTACTGGGTTCAACTAGGTATTTTTTGTTCCTGAAATTGTTTATTCCGTGTAACAAACCATCCAAAATCCAGTGGCACAAAAGAACAATCATTTTATTTCTCATGAGTTTGCTGATTGACTGGGTACTGTCTCATATGGGCTGGGCTCTGCCAGGGATGAATCTGCTCCACATGTTTCTCATCCTTCTTCTGGAATCAACAGGTCAACTTGGTTGGACATGACCTTCTCATTAGCATGGTGGAGGATCAAGAGAGAGAGACCAACGCTGTAAGTACTTATTAACCTCTGCTTTATGTCTGCCATCTTTCCACTAGCCAAAGCGAGTCACAGACCAAGCCTACCATGAAGGTGTGGGAGGTATGCCCTACCATGTAGGAGGGCACTGCAAAGTTCCATAACAAAGGGAGTGGATATGGGGAGGGGCAAAGAATTGGGGCTTTTAGTGGAATCTACCATATCCTAACATCCAGCATCTATTGATTAGACTTACAGGTGGGCAGTTGACAAAAGATCAGTCGGCTTTAGGTTGACCAGGTTTTCAGCCATGGCTTGAGTGAACCAATCAGATACTTATAAAAGCAAACACCTATCTTATGCTTACTATATACTGGGCATTGTTCTGTTTTACATATATCATTTAATTCTCACAGCAATCTTATAAGATAGGTACAATTATTGTCCCTGTTTTACTCATTGAAGAAACTAAAACACAAGAAGAGTTCAGTAACTTGCCCAGTTAGTAAGTAGCAGAGCCAAGATTCAAACGTGGGTAGTCTGACTGCAATGCTCGTGCACCTAACCACCATAGTTTTCTTTCTTAGAGATAAACATAAAGAATTTACAAAAAAATAGCATAGCAGATGTTATCAGGATACTATGGCAAGCCAAAGACACGTGTTAGCTTAATTTAAGAAGGAGCAAGAAAGCATGTAGAGATTGAGAATATTAATAAGTAGAGAAAGAAAACAAAACAGATGCAGGAAGAAGTGAAGACGACGTGAAGACTTAAGAGCTGAGATGAGAAGCAGGAAAGTAGAAAAAGAAATCCCTAGTGTTGTCCAGATCTTGACAGGCTTCCAGTTCCAACTTTCTTCCCCTCAAACCTCTGCTATTATAATGACATAATGCTAGCAGGTCCCCGTTTCTTGGAAAGCATACTGCCTATAGTTGTTTGTTAGGTTTGGCTGTGATTCACAATGGCCTCATTTATAACAGAACAAAACTTTGCCTGGTCCTGTGCCATCCTCACAATTGTTGCAACCACTGTCTCAATTGTTTGTTACTAGGCATTCAGTTTGGGGGGGAAAAAAAAAAGTAGTAGGAAAAAAGATCATAAATGCTTTATGATTTAGAAACTCACTGCTTGCCCCCATGGTGTTAAACTTATGTAAATATAATCTTAGATTTCCAAAGTAGAAAACAAGTAAAAGCAGAACCATTCTGTTTTAATACCATTGATCTAAACCATGGTCAGTAAACTTTTTCTTCAAGGGCCAGAGAGTAAATACTCTAGGTATTTTTCGCTTTGGAGGTCACATTGTCCCTGTTGGAACTACTTTACTCTGCTGTTGTAACGCAAAAGCAGCTATAAAACGTCAAAAACGAAACCCATTGCCATCTAGTGGATTTCCACTCATAGCAACCCCATTCGAACTGCCCCATAAGGTTTCCAGGAAACCCTGATGGTGTAGCGGTTAAGTGCTATGGCTGTTAACCAAAAGTAGTTCAAATCCACCAGGCGCTCCTTGGAAACTCTGGGGGTAGTTCTACTCTATCTTATAGTCGGAATCCAGTTGATGGCAACAGTTTTTAAAATTTTTTGTATTTTTAACAAGGTTGCCAAGGAGCAACTGGTGCATTCAAATTGCCAACCTTTTGTTTAGCAGCTGTAGCAGGGCTCTAAAACCTAAATAACTGTGCATGGCTGGGTTGCAATATATCTTTCATTTATGGGCACAAAATCTGAATTTCATGTAATTTTCACGTGTTACAAAATGTTATTCTTTTTAAATTTTTTTTTCAATTATTTTAAAATATAACAACCACCGTTAGCATACAAAAGCAGGTGGCTGTATTTTGCTGACTCCTACTTGGACCTTCATCAAGGAACCCTGGTTGAGAGCTCTGCTGAAACTTATTTATAAGGAACAGGGACAACCTCATATATATGCTAAATTGGTGTGTAGCGTGTAAAATGTCAGCACTTGTGGTGGTTTCTAACTCTGAACGTCCCCCATACCAACTCATAGATATTTTTTATTTTATTTTTTTCTAATTTTTTTTATACTCCCTACTCCCACTTGCTCTCCCCCTCTTGAGTCAGCCCTTTCAGTCTCTCCTTTCGTGACAATTTTGCCAGCTTCCCTCTCTCTCTAGCCTCCCATCCCCCCTCCAGACAAGAGTTGCCAACACAATCTCAAGTGTCCACCTGATATAATTAGCTCACTCTTCATCAGCGTCTCTCTCCCACCCATTGACCAGTCCCTTTCATGTCTGATGAGTTGTCTTCGGGGATGGTTCCTGTCCTGTGCCAACAGAAGGTCTGGGGACCATGGCCGCCGGGATTCCTCTAGTCTCAGTCAGACCATTAAGTTTGGTCTTTTTATGAGAATTTGGGGTCTGTACCCCACTGATCTCCTGCTCCCTCAGGGGTCCTCTGCTGTGCTCCCTGTCAGGGCAGTCATCGATTGTGGCCGGGCACCAACTAGTTCTTCTGGTCTCAGGATGATGTAGGTCTCTGGTTCATGTGGCCCTTTCTGTCTCTTGGGCTCTTAGTTGTCGTGTGGCCTTGGTGTTCTTCATTTTCCTTTGCTCCAGGTGGGTTGAGACCAATTGCTGCATCTTAGATGGCCGCTTGTTAGCATTTAAGACCCCAGATGCCACATTTCAAAGTGGGATGCAGAATGATTTCATAATAGAATTATTTTGCCAATTGACTTAGAAGTCCCCGCAAACCATGTTCCCCAGACCCCCGCCCTTGCTCCGCTGACCTTTGAAGCATTCATTTTATCCCGGAAACTTCTTTGCTTTTGGTCCAGTCCAATTGAGCTGACCTTCCATGTATTGAGTGTTGTCTTTCCCTTCACCTAAAGCAGTTCTTATCTACTGAGTAATCAATAAAAAACCCTCACCCACCCTCCCTCCCTCCCCGCCTCGTAACCACAAAAGTATGTGTTCTTCTCAGGTTTACTATTTCTCAAGATCTTATAATAGTGGTCTTATACAATATTTGTCCTTTTGCCTCTGACTAATTTCGCTCAGCATAATGCCTTCCAGGTTCCTCCATGTTGTGAAATGTTTCACAGATTCCTCACTGTTCTTTATCGATGCGTAGTATTCCATTGTGTGAATACACCACAATTTATTTACCCATTCATCCGTTGATGGACACCTTGGTTGCTTCCAACTTTTTGCTATTGTAAACAGAGCTTCAATAAACATGGGTGTGCATATATCTGTTTGTGTGAAGGCTCTTGTATCTCTAGGGTATATTCCAAGGAGTGGGATTTCTGGGTTGTATGGTAGTTCTATTTCTAACTGTTTAAGATAACGCCAGATAGATTTCCAAAGTGGTTGTACCATTTTACATTCCCACCAGCAGTGTATAAGAGTTCCAATCTCTCCTCAGCCTCTCCAACACTTATTATTTTGTGTTTTTTGGATTAATGCCAGCCTTGCTGGTGTGAGATGGAATCTCATCGTAGTTTTAATTTGCATTTCTCTAATGGCTAACGATCGAGAGCATTTTCTCATGTATCTCTTGGCTGCCTGAATATCTTCTTTAGTGCAATGTTTGTTCATATCCTTTGCCCACTTTTTGATTGGGTTGTTTGTCTTTTTGTGGTTGAGTTTTGACAGAATCATGTAGATTTTAGAGATCAGGCGCTGGTCTGAGATGTCATAGCTGAAAATTCTTTCCCAGTCTGTAGGTGGTCTTTTTACTCTTTTGGAGAAGTCTTTAGATGAGCAGAGGTGTTTGATTTTTAGGAGCTCCCAGTTATCGGGTTTCTCTTCATCATTTTTGATAATGTTTTGTATTCTGTTTATGCCTTGTATTAGGGCTCCTAGGGTTGTCCCAATTTTTTCTTCCATGATCTTTATCGTTTTAGTCTTTATGTTTAGGTCTTTGATCCACTTGGAGTTAGTTTTTGTGCATGGTGTAAGGTATGGGTCCTGTTTCATTTTTTTGCAAATGGATATCCAGTTATGCCAGCACCATTTGTTAAAAAGGCTATCTTTTCCCCAATTAATTGACACCGGTCCTTTGTCAAATATCAGCTGCTCATACGTGAATGGATCTATGTCTGGGTTCTCAATTCTGTTCCATTGGTCTATGTGCCTGTTGTTGTACCAGTACCAGGCTGTTTTGACTACTGTGGCTGTATAATAGGTTCTGAAATAAGGTAGAGTGAGGCCTCCCACTTTCTTCTTCTTTTTCAGTAGTACTTTGCTTATCTGGGGCTTCTTTCCCTTCCATATGAAATTGGTGATTTGTTTCTCTATCCCCTTAAAATATGACATTGGAATTTGGATCGGAAGTGCGTTAAATGTATAGATGGCTTTTGGTAGAATAGACATTTTTACTATGTTAAGTCTTCCTATCCATGAGCAAGGTATGTTTTCCCACTTAAGTATGTCCTTTTGAATTTCTTGTAGTAGAGCTTTGTAGTTTTCTTTGTATAGGTCTTTTACACCCTTGGTAAGATTTATTCCTAAGTATCTTATCTTCTTGGGGGCTACTGTGAATGGTATTGATTTGGTGATTTCCTCTTCGGTGTTCTTCTTGTTGATGTAGAGGAATCCAAGTGATTTTTGTATGTTTATTTTATAACCTGAGACTCTGCCAAACTCTTCTATTAGTTTCAGTAGTTTTCTGGAGGATTCCTTAGGGTTTTCTGTGTATATAATCATGTCATCTGCAAATAGTGATAACTTTACTTCCTCCTTGCCAATCCGGATACTGTTTATTTCTTTGTCTAGCCTAATTGCCCTGGCTAGGACTTCCAGCACGATGTTGAATAAGAGCGATGATAAAGGGCATCCTTGTCTGGTTCCCGTTCTCAAGGGAAATGCTTTCAGGTTCTCTCCATTTAGAGTGATATTGGCTGTTGGCTTTGCATAGATGCCCTTTATTATGTTGAGGAATTTTCCTTCAATTCCTATTGTGGTAAGAGTTTTTATCATGAGTGGGTGTTGGACTTTGTCAAATGCCTTTTCTGCATCAATTGATAAGATCATGTGGTTTTTGTCTTTTGTTTTATTTATATGATGGATTACATTAATGGTTTTTCTGATATTAAACCAGCCTTGCATACCTGGTATAAATCCCACTTGATCAGGGTGAATTATTTTTTTGATGTGTTGTTGGATTCTATTGGCTAGAATTTTGTTGAGGATTTTTGCATCAATGTTCATGAGGGATATAGGTCTATAATTTTCTTTTTTTGTAATGTCTTTACCTGGTTTTGGTATCAGGGAGATGGTGGCTTCATAGAATGAGTTGGGTAGTATTCCGTCATTTTCTATGCTTTGGAATACCTTCAGAAGTAGTGGTGTTAACTCTTCTCTGAAAGTTTGATAGAACTCTGCAGTGAAGCCGTCTGGGCCAGGGCCTTTTTTTTGGGGGAGTTTTTTGATTACCGTTTCAATCTCTTTTTTTGTTATGGGTCTATTTAGTTGTTCTACTTCTGAATGTGTTAGTTTAGGTAGGTAGTGTTTTTCCAGGAATTCATCCATTTCTTCTAGGTTTGCAAATTTGTTAGAGTACAATTTTTCATAATAATCTGAAATGATTCTTTTAATTTCATTTGGTTCTGTTGTGATGTGGTCCTTCTCATTTCTTATTCGGGTTATTTGTTTCCTTTCCTGTAGTTCTTTAGTCAGTCTAGCCAATGGTTTATCAATTTTTTCAAAGAACCAGCTTTTGTCTTTGTTAATTCTTTCAATTGTTTTTCTGTTCTCTAATTCATTTAGTTCAGCTCTAATTTTTATTATTTGTTTTCTTCTGGTGCCTGATGGATTCTTTTGTTGCTCACTTTCTATTTGTTCAAGTTGTAGGGACAGTTCTCTGATTTTGGCTCTTTCTTCTTTTTTGTATGTGTGCATTTATCGATATAAATTGGCCTCTGAGCACGGCTTTTGCTGTGTCCCAGAGGTTTTGATAGGAAGTATTTTCATTCTCGTTGCTTTCTATGAATTTCCTTATTCCCTCCTTGATGTCTTCTATAACCCACTCTTTTTTCAGGAGGGTATTGTTCAGTTTCCAAGTATTTGATTTCTTTTCCCTAGTTTTTCTGTTATTGATCACTAGTTTTATTGCCTTGTGGTCTGAGAAGATGCTTTGTAATATTTCGATGTTTTGGACTCTGCAAAGGTTTGTTTTATGACCTAATATGTGGTCTATTCTAGAGAATGTTCCATGTGCGCTAGAAAAAAAAGTATATTTTGCAGCAGTTGGGTGGAGAGTTCTGTATAAGTCAATGAGGTCAAGTTGTTGATTGTTGTAATTAGATCTTCCGTGTCTCTATTGAGCTTCTTACTGGATGTCCTGTCCTTCTCCGAAAGTGGTGTGTTGAAGTCTCCTACTATAATTGTGGAGGTATCTATCTCACTTTTCAGTTCTGTTAAAATTTGATTTATGTATCTTGCAGCCCTGTCATTGGGTGCATAAATATTTAATATGGTTATGTCTTCCTGATCAATTGTCCCTTTTATCGTTATATAGTGTCCTTCTTTATTCTTTGTGGTGGATTTAAGTCTAAAGTCTATTTTGTCAGAAATTAATATTGCTACTCCTCTTCTTTTTTGCTTATTGTTTGCTTGATATATTTTTTTCCATCCTTTGAGTTTTAGTTTGTTTGTGTCTCTAAGTCTAAGGTGTGTCTCTTGTAGGCAGCATATAGATGGATCGTGTTTCTTTATCCAGTCTGTGACTCTCTGTCTCTTTATTGGTGCATTTAGTCCATTTACATTCAGCGTAATTATAGATAAATAAGTTTTTAGTGCTGTCATTTTGATGCCTTTTTATGTGTGTTGTTGTCAATTTCATTTTTCCACATACTTTTTTGTGCTGAGGAGTTTTTCTTAGTAGATTGTGAGATCCTCATTTTCATAATGTTTGACTTTATGTTAGTTGAGTCGTTACGTTTTTCTTGGCTTTTATCTTGAGTTATAGAGTTGTTATACCTTTTTGTGGTTACCTTATTATTTATCCCTATTTTTTGAAGTAAAAACCTAACTTGTATTGTTCTATATCGCCTTGTATCACTCTCCATATGGCAGTTCAATGCCTCCTGTATTTAGTCCCTGTTTTTGATTATTGTGATCTTTTACCTATTGACTTCCATGATTCCCTGTTATGTGTATTTTTTTTTTAATTAATCTTAATTTGTTTGTTTTTGTGATTTCCCTATTTGAGTTGATATCAGGACGTTCTGTTTTGTGACCTTGTGTTGTGCTGGTATCTGATATTATTGGTTTTCTGTCCAAACAATATCCTTTATTATTTCTTATAGCTTTGGTTTGGTTTTTGCAAATTCTCTAAACTTGTGTTTATCTGTGAATATCTTAATTTCGCCTTCATATTTCAGAGAGAGTTTTGCTGGATATATGATCCGTGGCTGGCAGTTTTTCTCCTTCAGTGCTCTGTATATGTCGTCCCATTCCCTTCTTGCCTGCATGGTTTCTGCTGAGTAGTCTGAACTTATTCTTATTGATTCTCCCTTGAAGGAAACCTTTCTTTTCTCCCTGACTGCTTTTAAAATTTTCTGTTTATCTTTGGTTTTGGTGAGTTTGATGATAATATGTCTTGGTGTTTTTCTTTTTGGATCAGTCTTTAATGGGGTTCGATGAGCATCTTGGATAGATATCCTTTCGTCTTTCATGATGTCAGGGAAGTTTTGTGTCAGAAGTTCTTCAACTATTTTCTCTGTGTTTTCTGTCCCCCCTCCCTGTTCTGGGACTCCAATCACCCGCAGGTTATCCTTCTTGATAGAGTCCCACATGATTCTTAGGGTTTCTTCATTTTTTTTTATTCTTTTATCTGATTTTTTTTTCAGCTATGTTGGTGTTGATTCCCTGGTCCTCCAGATGTCCCAGTCTGCATTCTAATTGCTCGAGTCTGCTCCTCTGACTTCCTATTGCATTGTCTAATTCTGTAATTTTATTGTTAATCTTTTGGATTTCTACATGCTGTCTCCCTATGGATTCTTGCAACTTATTAATTTTTCCACTATGTTCTTGAATAATCTTTTTGAGTTCTTCAACAGTTTTATCAGTGTGTTCCTTGGCTTTTTCTGCAATTTGCCTTATTTCATTTGTGATGTCTTGAAGCATTCTGTAAATTAGTTTTTTATATTCTGTATCTGATAATTCCAGGATTGTATCTTCATTTGGGAAAGATTTTGATTCTTTTGTTTGGGGGGTTTGAGAAGCTATCATGGTCTGCTTCTTTAAGTGGTTTGATATGGATTGTTGTCTCTGAGCCATCACTGGGAAACTAGTTTTTCCAGAAAATCCACTAAAAAAAAATGCAGTCAGATCCCTATCAGAGTTCTCCCTCTGGCTCAGGCTATTCGGATGTTAATGAAGCCACCTGGGGAGGGTGGGGGAGGGAACAGAGAGATAGGAGAGTAGCACCTCGGAATATAGCCAGAGTTGCTTGTCTTGCTTGGAATGACTATTATATCTGAGATTCCCGCGGGGCGGGTCGCCTATGTGTGCCGGCTGTGTGGAGATTGCCCCCGGGGGGTCTGGCCCGCTGGAGTCACGGTCAGATCCTCTGCTTCCAGCCCCATGCCCAGCGTCAAGGCTCCCCTGCTGGGACGGTGCACTCTCGACTCCAAAATCATTCGCTGCCTTCCAGGGACTTCTCGTCCCTCCAGCCGTGTTGTCGTGCCACCTCCGAGAACTGGTTGGGCCCCCTCCCGGGGTTAGTTCAGGTGGGTTGAGCAGCTCCCCGTGCTTGTGCCGTGACCGAGTGTCCCGGCTGGCATGCTGTTCTCCCCGCTCCAATACCAGTCGCTGCCTCCTGGGGACTTCTCCTACCTGCTGTGTCCCATGCTGCCCGCTCGAACCGGCTGGGCCCTCTCCCAGGGTTAGTTCAGGGGGGTGGAGCAGCTCTCTGTGTTTATGCTGCACCTGCGTCCAGTCCAAATCCCGGCGGGATGGTTCCCTGGCTGGGACGCTGCTCTCCCCGTTCCAAGACCAGTCACTGCCTCCTGGGGACTTCTCCTACGGGCTGCGTCCCACGCCGCCCGCGGAACCGGCTGGTCCCCCTCCCGGGGTTAGTTCAGGGGGGTGGAGCAGCTCTCTGTGCTTGTGCCGTACCTGACTGGCACACTGGCTCCAGGCTCTGGAAACAATCGCTGCTTCCCCGTATTAGTTTGTTCTCCGTCTCTAAATCTGTGTTTGTTGTTCAGGGTTCGTAGATTGTTATGTATGTGATCGATTCACTTGTTTTTCCGTGTCTTTGTTGTAAGAGGGATCCAAGGTAGCGTCTGCCTAGTCCGCCATCTTGGCTCCGCCCCCCAACTCATAGATATTTGCTGTGCTTTCCAACTCTTGACATCTTCTATTCCACAGTAAGTAAGGAGATTTAAAAACCTGTCTGAAATTCTGCAGGGGTGAGATGCTTTTCTGAGAGCGGGCTCTGTCTTGAGCAGCTAAGGAAGGAACAGCTGGGCTTTTCCATTCTTGAGGTTTTAAGATTCTACAACAGAGACAGAAGAAGGCGGGGCACTGAGGGCATTCTGAAGGCAGACCTGAGCTCAATGCAATGCCTTGCCTGGGGCCAGCCCTGGTGGCAAATGAGTGGGAGCTTCCTGACATAGAGTTCTGGAACAGTACTGTCACCTTTCAGTTTGCTGTGCCAATGAGCAAGCAGATGAAGCAAGCTTAGATGAAAAAAACCTAACCAACTTCTGGCAACTCTTTTACATCAAAGTCTCCTAAGTGCTTCTGGAGCATCTGTGGTTTCTTGCCCCGTATTTAGAGTCAATAAATGTAAAAAGGAGAAAAGAAAGAAGGAAACTTCTCAAGGGCTTTAGAAGGCTCCAAGGTATAATCAGCTTCAGAGCAATTAAGAATTGACTGTATTTTTATTATTAACATCTAAATCCCCTTTGAGGCTGATGTTAAAAGCTAATTTACTTTTGTTGTATCTTTAATACATGGGACTTACTTAAAAATAAAAGTCATTTGCAGAAATAAATAAATAAAAGAAGACAAAGCTTCTAACTTGACTGACCACTTTGTGTTAATTGCTTGGTCGGTCAAGTTAAATTGAGTTTAGCATCAAGTTAACCAAAAAAGTCATTTGTCCGTAGATGTAGCCTTAGAATAAATAATGGAAAAATAAATGGAAGTAATACGCGTACTCCTGGTTTTTACTTCCTTCTTACCTCCTACAGAAACATCTTACAATTCAAAATCCTACCCCTCCACCCACACAAATGACTCAATTGACTAGAATGCTTTGCTTCTTTTCTTTGCCTGAGCAAAACCCTAAATAAAATAACATATAGTATCTGCTGAAAACAGATAATAAGACTTGGGAAGGTATGATGAAATGGTAATTTATGGCCTTCCCCCTCCCCCCTTTTTTGTATGCACATTTGTTTATGTATTTATGTGTTTGATCAGGAGATCTGGTTTAATGAAAACCTTACTCAATTGATGATACAGGGAAGTGGCAAGAGAAAATAAAAAGTGCACATATTAGACTCCCTCTCTGTTGGAGAATCAGCAGGTACACTGACTAATTGTATTTCTGCAAATTCTAACTATTCTATAAAGTGATAAAAAATCTTAATTCATGGTTTTCCTTGAAGCTGCCATTTGGTATCAGTGGGTGGTCAGGAAGGCAAGAACCAAGCTTCAGTGCTATAGCGTCTCAGCGAGTCTTGGTTTTGATCAAGCCTCCAGCCCAGACAGGAAACAGTATGCTCATTGCTTTACTGCCATTGTGGATTGTTCATTAGTTTTAATTATTTTCTAAGATCTAGAGGGAGCCATCAAAAAAAATTAATCATGAATGGAAGTCGAGGAAGCCTTCTGTGGTCATAAAAACACATAAAGTGTTTTGAATTATAGACTTTTCATGATTTACACTCCAACTTGAGCTGAAGGGGGCATACGCTACATTACCATTTATTAAAGAAGCATGGGGGTTTATGATAAATCATGGGTTATTGTAAAATAAAATAAGTTGCCTTTCTATTGTGTTTTTAAAAACAAACTTTGTGAGTATGTGGAGGGGAGTCTTTTCCAAATTTTGACCCTGTTGGAAGGCTAAACAGAAAAATAGCATCTCATTGTTCAGGAGGGACTTTAAAGATTATGCCAATTATGTGATGTTTGCATTTCCACCAAGTGTTCCCACCAAGCTCAGAGAATCTTTACTTTGGTAGCAGCTTATTCCACTCTAGACAGTTCAGAAATTCAGAACCCTGTCTCTCCACGACTTCACACACTCACTTAGTTTATGACTGTAGTTCCAAGTTTCATAGACTAGACCATACAGTATTTCTTCTGTGATAGTCCTTCAAATATTGAAGCAGGTATTGAGTCCCGTTAAATCTTCTGTAGGGTTTAAGATTGCTGGTTCTGGAATCCATCTGCTCAGGTTGAATTCAGGTTACACCACTTACTTGATATGTGACTATGGCGATTATTTAGCCAATGTAAGTCTCAGTTTCTTCCCCATGAAAAATGGGGGCAATAATTATGCTTACTCATAGGCTGCTGGTAAAAATTAAATGAGGATATTCATCTAACGTGCTTAACAGAGTGTGCCAAATGGTAAGTGCTAGTTATTCCTGCTAATATTGTTATTATGACTGTTTCTGATGAAAAAGAAAAAATCCAGTATGTTCTCACGTGACATGGTTTTGAGTTCCCTCATTATTAACGTGATCAACTTGTCCCAACTTTAAAACTGGAAGTCCCACACCCAGGGAACCCCCAGAGACCTAGGCAAACCAAGACGGTTGGTCACCCTACTCACTAGAATTGTTACTCCCTTCAGATCTTCCCCCCAACCTCCAATAAAGGACCTTTAAGATGACCCTGGAAAAAGCCACCACATTGGAGAGTCCAATTAAAAACTGCATGGAGTACCAATAAATGCGTTTGGGGACACCTGTTTGACCAACTCTTTGATCAACTCTTGCTTCACCTTTGATGTAGGTACTGATGTAAAGGTGCTGTCTGGTGCCTTTAATGCTGTACCTGTAGTCTTCATATTTGGGCTCATCCTGGATCAGCTGTGACAGCCTCATTATAAATCTTCATATCTGACCCCTCACTTACCACTTACCTATTCAAGATGCTGCCTCCTATATGACAGATATCTAAACTAATCCTTACTTGTGCTTACCTGGTGTTGACATGGCATGCCCCTGGAGTCTGCCTCCATCTTGTCCTCTTACACTGGATAAATCACCCTGAGCCAAGCCGCAAGACACAGTCTTGGAAAACAGTGAAAATTTATTAATTTGCACCCTGAGGGACTGGCTTTTGAATTACTAATTAACCTTCTTAATTTGCACTTGTAAAAATGGCATAGCATCAGACCTCCTTGTCTAACTTCAGGAGGGGAGAGGAGAACCGTCAAGATAAGCAGCATCTGCCCAAAGCTGATTCCTATGAGGTAGAAGTCAGACATACCTCTACCCTTCAACTTTTTACCAAATCTGACACCAGCTGTCCCTCTCACAGCACTCTCTACTTCTCTGCAGTGATTGATAATTTGTGCAAGGCCACACAGAACTCACAGATCATAATCAGAATTGTGGGGTTTATTACGGAAGTAACAGGTACGACTCAGTATCAGAATCAATAGCTACAACTCAGGATGAGGATCAGGAAGCATGTAGGCAAAGTCTACCATTGTGAGATATAACGATATCCCTACAGATTAGTAAGCTCAAGTAAGCCTGTGCTTACTTTGCTTACTGGGTCAACCACCCCTGTTCCTGGGTCTAGGAGATTCTCAGTGCAGGGACCCCAGGTCCAAAAGACATGCTTTTCTCCTGGCTTTTCTTCTTGATGGTGGTCAGGTTCTCCTTCTCAGCCTCTGAGGTTGACTCTTTGTAAGCCTAGTGGGATGGCAAAACCAACCAATCCCCTACAAGGGTTCCATGCACCTTATTTGCATGGTCTCACCCCTGCAAGGGTTCCACGCACCTAGCAAAACTGTTCAATCCCCTTGGTGGGCCACAAGCACCTTATCTGCATAGTCCCACCCAATCATTTTGTGGGTGATGCAAGAACCATGGCTAAAAGGGCCATATTAATTCACTGCACTACAGCACTGTCCTCTTTATTTACAAGCATATTATGAAAGAGCTAAGTCAATGCCTTGGTGAAACTTTAACCTACGATTTCTCCTGCATTTATTTATTTATCCTCTCTTCTGGTTATCCTTTCCAAAAAGGAAATGAAACTGGCCTGGCATGGCGGCTGGTTCCATGATTACTCCTTCCTTGTCTAACATCTCTGAAACCATCTCTGTGCTTGCTGAAATGTATGTGATTCATGGAAGACACCAACAAAAACAGGAAAAAGGTATATTTTACTTAATTGCAAAAGAAAAGAAATTTACCTGTTTGGAGGTGACTACTCAACGCAGGAGACAACATCCTCTTGGCTTTTTAAGTTTCCCCAAATTCCCCATGGATACCTACAGCTACGTTATAGACTGAATTGTGTCCCCGCCAAAGTATGAGTTGAAATCCTAACCCCAGTACCTTGTAAATATGACCCTGTTTGGAAATAAGTGTTTTCTTTTGTTATGTTCATGAGATCATATTAGAGCAGGGTAAGTCCTAAGTCTAATCACTTCTGAGCTGTATAAGAGAAGAAGAGATACAGAAACATACAAGAAAATGCCATGAAGTCAGACATACATAGCAGATGCATCCACAAGCCCAGGCACTCCAAGGATTTCCAGTAGCTATTAGAAGTTATTTATTAGAAGTTGTATTAGAAGTTGAGATAGATGAAGTAGGACCTCTCCCTAAAGCCATGCCCTGAATTCAAACTTCTAGTCACCTGAACTGTGACAGTAAATTTCTGCTCTTTAAGGCTACCTACTTATGATATTTTTGTTATGTGATATTTTGTTATGAAATTAAGACAACCTGGCACCACCTTCATGCGGTGTTGAATTTGCCATGAACAAAAAGTCTGCACTACCCTATTCTCAAGTCTTTATATCCTCCTCGCCTTCCAACTGCCCTTGTGATTTTGGCTGTGCGCCACCTACTCACCAGGTGCAATTAATTAGTAGAAAACAGCTTCAGTACATTCCTGGGTGTTCACAGCCAGATATAGGTGAGTCTCAGAGGGCATAGCCTCCTTCCACAGGGCCAAGCCCCAGACCTGCACCTGCCTTAGTCTTTTCTGACATTAAGTTCTAGAAAATTTCCTGAGAATATTAATATACTGGTCAATATTGTACATAATCCACTTTTTTCCTTCTCTTTAGTATTCAGAACTAGATTTTCTAAACTTTGGGCTTCTTAAGAGGTTCCATATTGTTTATTTTCTGTTGAGACTTGGGACATTTCAGGGAGGAGTAAGGAAACACATCAGAGAGGGACAAAGAAGCTTTAAGGAGGATGGAGTGGTCTTTGGAAATACTTGCGTTTTTTGAACTTCTATAGGATGCCATTCTGTCCCTTCTAACACTCATATACGGTTTAACTCCCTTATTAGATTGGAAACTCTTCAAGAGCAACAAATAGATTTATCTTTGTATTCTACACAGTGCTTAGCACAGGGTCTTACAAACTGATAATTTTTTTTGTGGAAGAATATTTTCTAAGTCTAGAAATTAATCAGACATCCCCCTCAAAGTAAAAAACTACAGCTATATATAAACTGAAATTCAGCATAAGGATTAACAGATACCACTGAAGGGAGGTTGTTTAGTGGAGCTCCACAGAATGGTGTGTAGATTCATGTCCATGCCCATCCCTCCAAGCACAAACAATGCTAATGACAATAGTTTTCATTGATATTATGGTTGATTGTTCACAAAGTAAATGCTTTGTCCTAATGTCTATCTTTTGAATGGGCTATTAATACCCCAGTTCCCTGTATGGCTCAAATGGTTTGTGCTTGTCTACTAAGGTTGGCAGTTGGAAACCACCCAGTGGTGCTGTGGAAGAAGGGCCTGGTGATCTGCTTTCGTAAAGATTATAGCCAAGAAAACCCTACGGAGCAGTTCTACTCTGTGACACGTGGGGTCACCATTAGTCAGAATCTGCTTGATGAGAACGGGTTTAGTTTTTTGGTTTTTGATCAATAATTCCATTTTACAGTTGAAAAAAATAAGGCTCAGACAGTATAGCCATGGAAGTAGAGCTAAAAAGTTCAGAGATAAGACCTAACTCAGTCATCTGGCTCCTTCCACTCTTTCCAAGTTGGATTTCCATGTCTTTGATATTTTGCCTGTACTTTCATGGCATGGGGGAAGCAAAGGAAATGTAAGGGCAGCCACATTTAAAGCACAAACCCAGGGGTTAACCTCTCTCTCCCTCACCTCAGTATCCATTTCATTAGCAGATTCTCTCAATTTTTTCTACCGAATTTGTCTATTTCTCTCTGTCTCCACAGCTGCCACCTGAGTCTAAGCTACCATTATTTGTGCCTGAATGACTGCAATAGCTTCCTTAGGAATCCTTCCCCTATCACTCTTACCTCAACACCACCGATTCTCAATTTGTGTTACAGAACAAATTGCTGGGCTCCACCCCAGAGTTCCTGATTCAGTAGGCCTGGACGGGGTCTGAGATTAACATTTCTCACAGGTTGCCAGGTGATGCTGCTAGTACAGGGACCATACATTGGAAACCACCACTCTACACAAAAAGTTTCCCATGTAAAAGCCAGAGCAATCTTTCCTAAATTCAAATAAGATTAAGGCACACCCTTGCAAACATGCTTCCAATGCTTTCTCATTTACACCCACTATGAAATCTAATCCCTTACCATGATCTAGGAGGTCCTGATAGTTTCTCTGACCTTATTTCCTACATATTCACTGAGTATCAGCTGCACTCACCTTCTGTTCATTGCCCTTTACCCATACATCTTCCCATCTCTGAGCCTTTGATCATCTCTCTGCCCTGAATGCCACTCCCTCAAATCTTTGAATAGGTGGCTACTCCTTGTCATTTAGGTGTCAGTTTAGAGTTCTTCCCTGAACACTTTGTCAAGAATTGCCCTCCCAGCTCCTCTCTCATATCACTTCATTCTTATTTTCATATTTGTCTGGCTTGCTCGTTTTCTTCCCTGACAAGCAAAAATCACAAGAGGGCCACCATCTGTCTGCCTTATTTACAGCTATGAGCTCTGTGCCTAAAACCACGTCTGCCACACAGTTGTACTCAATAAATATTTGTTAAGTGAATGAAGGAGCCCATAGGTCTCTCTTAAAATACACAATATACTTAAGGTTAATAATTCCAAGTCTTATGTCAGGTAAATCTCTGAGGGCCTGGGGTTAGCTCTACGAGCTCTATAACATTTTCTGCCATTAGGGAAACAACTGTATGAGACCAAGTGCATCTTGCACCTGCCTGAGTCAGAAACACGTTGTAGTTTCATAAAAACAGCAACAAATAGAGCACCAGAATAATTTTTTCTCCCTACTTGGTCAAAACAGAAAAGATATCCTTAAGGAGCTAAGGAACCTTGAGAGAGATGGGGAATTGACTTCAAGTACTCCCATAGGTGCCTTTAGGTGCTGCTGTTGAACCCAGGGATTGGGTTTGGCTACATTCAGGAATAGGTGCAGTGGAGACTGACACGGTTGTGAAAATAAATGTGTGTGTGTGTGAGAGAGAGAAAGAGAGAGAGTAGGTAGACACATGGATAGATAGACAGACAGACAGAGAAAACATCTTTGGTCTGTCTAGCTGCCCTTTTTTTGGAGAAATCCCCAGTCCTCTCCTCCTGAGAATGTGGAACTGGCAGAGTTTTCCTTTCCCCCAGATCTTGGGCTGGGCACGTGCCCCAAGCCTGGTCAAACAGATAACATATTCCTCTGACTAGTGGTTGGTTGAGGAAATACAGCTGCATTATGTTGGGCCAATGAGAGTCCCCTCTGTGATTTCTCCTTGTGCTATCAGGAAATATACCCTTCTTCTCTGGAATCATGAGAACAATGTAAGCTTGGGGACCCCAGTGCCCACCTTGTCAGTGCATGGAGTGAGCCCATCTGAGAATAAAGCCAAATAGAGAAGGCAGAATCCAGATACAGAGAAACAGTCTGGATGACATCACTTAGCACCGGGATGCAGCTGTACCTGAATCTAACACTTGGGTTTCCTACTTAGGTGAACACATTATTTTTCATTCATACTTAATTGAATTTAATTTGGATTCTGTCATTTACATCTAAAAGAGTGCTGTGGAATACAACTTGTCCTTGCAACACTCCTCCCTGAATTGTTCTGCTGTGCCGTGTTATTTTTCTGTCAACACCTAGTCAGAAGGCAGTTGGAATCGCCCACAATACCACACTGAATCTACTGTGAATCTCGAGCCCACGCACTAGTGCCAAGACGGTATAGGGAATGTTATTAATAATAGATGCCTTGCATGTCTATGGAGTTTTCTTCTGAAGAGGACAACAAACCTAGCGTAGATTTCTTTTTCCTTCACCCTGCGCCTGTAGCGAAGAAAGAAAAACACATACTCCCAAGCTATGTGACCCTGGGAAGCTATATCAGCTCCCTGAGTGTTAGTTCTCTGAAGCCATAAAATAAAGTGGGGGGAGGAAGTTTCAGAACCAACGTTCACTGAGACTGGGAGACGGAACATGAAATAATTAGCATCTTGACTGCAGAGTTTAGAGAAACAGAATGTTGGTATTGAATACTGTCATCTGCAAGCAAAGTCTGAGGAAGTACATTCTAGGTCACAGGAGAATCTTTCAGTGTCACTCAGGAGAAGTATGGAAAAATCACTCTTATGCTTCCTGACAGATCTTTTATCTGAAAGGAGCACAAGGCGAACTGAAACAGTTTTAAGAGGTCCACTTACTTTATTTTACTACCGGCTTCTTTAGGGAAATAATATTGTCATTTTACCATAAACCATGGGGCATAAGCCAGTATAAAGTGCCCAAGAGTTAAGCTGTGAATTACAGAAGTCTTCATGTTTTCCCAAAGCAAATCTGACTCTGAGAAAAGATTATTATGTGGCCCACACTTGGCAAAAAAAAAATCTAAATCTTTGCTTCTTAAACAGTTATAACGCAGCTGATAACCTGTATTCTGCCCCCTAATTCAAAGCCCTACAGGCTGACGTAACTGAACCATGAGCAAATGAACAGTCACGGAACTGGCAGGGGATTTGCCTTGTCTTATGTGTGTACAGGAAACCCTGGTGGCATAGTGGTTAAATGCTGTAGCTGCTAACCAAAAGGTCAGTAGTTTGAATCCACCAGGCACTTCTTGGAAACTCTATGGGGCACTTCTACTCTGTCCTATAGAGTTGCTGTGAGTCGGAATCAACTTGACAGCAAGGAGTTTGGTTTTTTGGAGTTTTATGTGTGTACAATGGAGCTCTGATGGCTCAATGGTTAAGAGTTCAGCTACTAACAAAAAGGTCAGCAGTTTGAGTCCACCAGTGGTTCCTTGGAAACCCTACGGGGCAGTTCTACTCTATCCTATAGGGTTGCTATGAGTTAGAATCGACTTGATGGCAATAGTTAGTGTTTTGTTTTGTTTTGCTTTAAATGTGTGTACAAAACTAATTAGCCCTTTTTAAACACACAATGTGTGCACAGTTAAAAAATAGGCCCTATAGGAAAATATAAAATAAACATCTATCTGGCTTTAAGTCATAAAGCAACTCATTGGAAGCCCATGGGAGACATCAAGAGAATATTTCAATGAAACATTTAACTCTCCGCTAATTAATACAACAAATAGAATGGAAATTGAAAAGAATGAGAGATCTGGAAGAAATTAATAAGAGAAATCTTACTGGTAGAGTTGAACTTTATGAAGAGATTTTCTAGAAGGTAGAGCATATATATGTATTTGGAAGTATCTGATGAGGAGTTGTGTGTTTTTCGCTGGTGGTGGAGGGAGGCAGTTTATAAACGAGGGCCAAAAAACTCTATCATGTGGCATGCTGAATAATATGTCATAATACACTGTATAAAATTTCAGTGAGGTGAGATGGGTTACATCTATCTCTTTTAAAGAATGGTGTCCGAAAACATCAACAGAAGCAGTGGAGGCCAACGACACTTAGCACTTACTATGTGTCAGGCTCTGTTCTGGGCTCTTTACACGTTTTTGACTCACTCAGTCCTTACAAAAACCTCTGAGGTAGGTAGTATTACTTTATCTTCCCTTTTTCAGAGGCAAAAACTGAGACACAAAGAGATTAAGTAACTTGGCCAAGGTCAGAAGCAAGTAAGTGGCAGAACTAGGATTCGAACCCAGGCAGTTGGCTCCAGAATTTGTGCTCTTAACCACTATATAATTGTGCTGAGTGAGGTCTGGGCCACACAGTGACTTAGAAAACACCTCATCCTGAACCCTAGTGTTCAACTCTTGGCTTAGTCTTTACAGCCAAAAGTACCTGTTAAAAAAACTCATTGCCATCAAGTCATAGTGACCCTATAGGACAGAAGTGAACTGCCCCATAGGGTTTCCAAGGAGTGGCTGATGATTTAGAATTGCTTACCTTTTGGTTAGCAGCCAGATGCTTAACCACTGTGCCACCTGCGCAGGCCCTAGGAAAACCCACGGTTTGACCTGCAACCAATCATGGGGATGGTTCAGTGTTTCATTCCATTATGGGTAATAGCAATCTTGAAAAGAACCCTAGACGTCTGTACCTGGCATCTAGATACCATCCAATAGCTGGGTTTTGTAGGACTGGGTCCTCATCTTTCCACGCTCCTTTCATTAACTCTTCCCTGGTTCCATTACCGTTCCTCCCTGGTTAGCTCATAATAGTCATTATATGGTTGTATCACAATGTGGGAAGAGCGCATTACAGTACAACAAGCCATCATTTGTCCAGACACTCGCCTTGGCCAGGTATTCTCATGGCCATTTTCTAAGTGGTAGGGCCCCGTGGGAGTTGAGCAAGGGATATGCCACCACATGCCTAATTCATCGCAGGGATGCACTCACTAGGCTACAAGCCCATTCCTTTTGCACTATTTTATACCTGTCAAGCATTGTCCCCGAGATGGGCAGGGATCTTCTGATATATTTTCAGGCAGGAGCAAATACCACGCAATTCTACGAGACACAACTGAGAATTCCAGTGCGAAGATTTATGTCATTTAAGGGTGTTTTTCACTGAATTGATCTCTTAATTTGTACAATGTAAATTAAAGTAAATCATAAATATGCATCTTTAGTGTATTTTAAAATGATTAGATTCCTGTATTGACTTTTATGGCTTTCTGTACCACACTTTCAATTTGTGGAGTACTTAAGCATTTTACTTCTAGTAAGACATTTATTTCAATAAAGTGATATAAAATCCTTCGTCCATTCTTACTTACAGCTGAGGAATAAGCCTATTCATAATGACTGTTATATGAGGATTGTATTGAATACATCTCTATTGTAATCAGACATTAAATGAAATTAGAAACAATAGGGGACCAAAATCAATCAGCCTTGGCGGATGGATTGAGATAATAATGACTCATTTGACTGGGTTGCTTTGGAAAATTAATAACAACAGAGGTAATTATTAACCTGGGAGAACCAGACTGTTGATCATTCTTTTACATTTTTAAACATGAAGGATGTGAAACCCTTCACTGCAAAGTCCATATTTGCTTGGTGGAAGCCTTAGTTGCCTGGCTCAGGTGGTTTGAGAATCACATACTCTAGGTCTGTGGTTCTCAACCAGGGCTGATTTTTTTCTCCTGCCTAGGGATATTTGGAGCACTGGTGGCACAGAGGTTAAAAGCTCGGCTGCTAACCAAAAGGTCAGTAGTTTGAATCCACCAGCCGCTCCTTGGAAATCCTATGGGGCAGTTCTACTCTGTCCTGTAGGGTTGCTATGAGTCGGAATTGACTCCATGGCAACGGGTTTTGTTTTTTGTTTTTTTTTGTTTTTTTGTTAGGGATATTTGGTAATGTCAGGAGACATTTTGGGCTGTCCCAACTTGGTGGGAGGAGGAGACTCCTACTGGTATCTAGGGAATAGAGGCCAAAGATGCGACTATACATATCACAATGCACAGGAGAGGCCCCCATGACACAGAATTATCCAGCCTCAAATGTCAATAAAACAGTCCCTGAGTGGTATGAACAGTTAATGCAGTTGGCTGCTAACAGAAGAGTTAATGGTTCAAGTTTACCCAGAGGCATCTTGAAAGAAAGGCCTGGAAATCTACTGAAAAATCAGCCACTGAAAGCCCTATGCACAATTTGTTACATACATATTTACTACATATTTACTACAATATATAAAATAACAACGACAACAAACTTCTATGGAACACAGTTCTACTCTAACACAACATCGGGTCACCATGAGTTAGAATCAACTCAGTGGCAACTGATTAAATGTTAATAGTGCTGAGATTGAGAAACCTCAGCTGGAGGCCCTACCTCACAGTAATAAACTACCCTGAGACGGAGCTCAGAAGGCAGGTTGTGGGAGCACGCAGAGTAGGGGCGGAAATGATAGGACCAAGATGAATGACTCATCCTCCAGTTCCTTTGGTTGAGGACTCTATTCTCTACAAAGGGCTTGGAAAATCACTTCATTTTTCTTCTAGCTTTATCTGTTCTCCAGTTCAGGGGCATATATCACAGCCACCTGTCTGCTGACTGTGAGACACCACTGAAGGAACAGACAGCTTCATAGATCAGAGAAAGGGCCACTCTGGACACAGCTGGCCAACAGGATGGTCAATTGGGAAATAAGACCTTGCTCTTTTCTCTGAGCCCTGAGACCTTGGATGTTTGGGAATGACTTGGCCTTTGTGACTAAAGATATTTTCTGAGCCAGCTTCCAGGTGGCAAAAGATGTAGGTATGTAAGACAGAATGAGATCACTGAACAAGATGTGCTAAAAAGCATCTGCTTCAATGCCTAATATTGCTTGTCTATGTCTCAAGTCTGCCACTCGTCTGTCAGTTTTTTATACTGTGGTGGCTTGCATGTTTCCGTGATGCTGGAAGCTATACCACTGGAATTTCAGGCTGGACAGGTTTCAGTAGAGCTTCCAGACTAAGACAGACTAGGAAGAAGGACCTAATGATCTACTGCTAAAAAAATCGGTCGGTAAAAACCTGATGGGTAGCAGTGGAGCATTAAGTTAAAAAGCAAAGATGTCACCTTGAGGACTAAGGTACGCCTGACCCAAGTCATGGTAGTTTCAATAGCC
Source organism: Elephas maximus indicus (assembly GCF_024166365.1). Lineage (NCBI taxonomy): Eukaryota > Metazoa > Chordata > Mammalia > Proboscidea > Elephantidae > Elephas > Elephas maximus. The sequence continues at coordinate 27,459,733 of NC_064838.1, forward strand.
TCATATGCATGTGAGAGCAGGGCATGAACAAGGGACTGAAGAACTGACACCTTTGAATTGTGGTGTTGGCAAGGAATATTGGATATACCACAGACTTCCAGAAGAATGAACAAATCCATCTTGGAAGAAGCATGGCCAGAATGCTCCTTAGAAGCGAGGATGGTAGCAACCCTATATACAACAGAATGAAACACCGCCTGGTCCTGTGTTGTCCTTACAATTGTTGCCACACTTGAGCCCGCTGTTGCAGCTACTGTGCCAATCTGTCTCATTCAGGGTCTTCTTCTCTTTTGGTGACCCTCTACTTTCTCAAGCACGATGTCCTTCTCCAGGGACTGGTCCCTCCTGATAACATGTCCAAAGTATGTGAGATGAAGTCTCACCATCCTTGCTTCTAAGGAGCATTCTGGCTGTACACCTTCCAAGTCAAATTTGTTCTTTCTTCTAGCAGTCCATGGTATATTCAATATTCTTTGCCAATATATATATTAACATTAGACTGTACCGTTTTTTGATTCTATTTTAGATGAAGGCTTACAGAGCAAATTAGTTTCTTATTAAACAATTAATACACACATTGTTTTGTGACTTTGGTTGCCAACCCCACCATGTATCAACACTCTCCCCCTCTCGACCTTGGGTTTCCCATTACCAGCTTTCCTGTGTCCTCCTGCCTTCTAGTCCTTGCCCCTGGGCTGGTGTCCCATTTAGTCTCATTTTGTTTTATGGGCCTGTCTAATCTTTGGCTGAAGGGTGAACCTCAGGAGTGACTTCTGTACTGAGTTAAAAGGGTGTCTGGGGGCCATATTCTCAGAGTTTCTCCAGTCTCTGTCAGACCAGTAAGTCTGGTCTTTCCATATCTGTCATTATGGGAGCTTTCCGGCATAGCAGCAAGCTATGTGGAGATCTCTGGCTATGAGGTGGGTTTGACAGGGCAGAACTTTAGCATTTCTCAGATCATGCCACTTAGATGCCTTATGTAGCCATTGTGTGAAACCCTCTCAAAATCAAGCAACCATTTCTATTACTTTATCTCATCTGATACAGGTATTAACCAGGTACAGAGGACGTTTCCATTTCATACATTTTTCTCAGAGTGAATGTTTAATCTCAGCCTGAACTCTCCAATATATATCTGCCCAAGCTTCTCAAATATTTCACGCTCATTTTATCAGAAGCACAGGATTTTCAGAGATGCTCAGCTCTACCCTCCCATTTTATAGAGGAGGAAATTAAAGTCTAACGCCTTGCTCAAGTTTACTTTGCTAGATTGTTACTCTTCAAAGTATTTGCTATCTTATGGAAGGGTACTCTACTCCTCTGACATCAGGGTAAACCATACTATTTGCTTTGGCCAATGAAACATGAGCAGACGTGATATGTGCCATTTCCAAGCAGGAGCTTCAAAGCTTCAAAGCTCTGCCATGCTCTATACCTCCTTCTATGTGACAAGCATTCCTGGATAGGGGATGATCCTTCAGCCTGGGTTCCAGAAGAAAGACAAAGCAAAGCAGAGCCACACCCAACCCATAGCAATGTAGAGCCAATGGGAGACAAATCTTTGTTGTTATAAGCTGCTACTGAGAGCTTGAGTCCATTGGTCACCATGGCATCACATAGTCTATCCTGACTGAACCAGCCACCCAGCAAGTTAATAACAGAGCTGGTTGGAGCCCCATCCTGATTCCTAGACTAACTCTTTTGGCAACATACCACACCGAAAAAAATATTTTAGCTATATATGAGCTACAAAAAGAACATCTAATACTTGAGCAGAGAAGGCTTGGTTATTAATATTTTTAGTTAACTTGTGTTTCAAAGACCATTACAAGAAATTGGGGGATTCCCACGCCATGGATCAGCTGCATTGTGGGGTAATGGAGTGCACTTAAAAGTTAGACATTTTATAAGCATCTATTTCAGACTCTCTAGAAGGTAAACCTCATTTACATAGTGCCAAACCACAAAAGAAAAACTCCTAAAGTTCAGGCGGCACCAAACAGAAAAAGAAAATAGGAAGGAAAGGAGGGGGGGGGAGGGAGAGAGAGAGAGAGGAAGGGAGGGAGGGAGGGAGGAAAGAAGCGAGGAAAGAAGGAAGGAAGGAAGGCAGGCAGGCAGGCAGGCAGGCAGGCAGGCAGGCAGGCAGGGAGGCAGGCAGGCAGGCAGGCAGGGAGGCAGGCAGGCAGGCAGGCAGGAAGGCAGGAAGGAAGGCAGGAAAAACTATCATTTCACATAATCGTAAACATCATTTAGGTATATAAATTTACTTCATTACTTCCTAGTTAATGAGTTTTCAAATAAGCTAAGAACATACTGGCGATGTCTTTACTTAACATTATAATTTCACAAACTGTCAAGAACGAAGAACTGCAGTGGGGTAAATGAAGATATGCTTGAATTTTCTTAATTGCCACCTTGCTAAGGCTACGAGCGCATTGTTTAGCTGTGTGACAAACGGTTCTAAGCACTGTCAGGCAGTCGCCGGGAAAACTGGGTTGCTACACAGCGTGCCCATCTCATTACCGTGTTGCTGACAGCCTGGGACAAAAAAGGGAACAAAACTCCTTTCAAGGGTGGAGTTGCAGGGGCCAGGGTGGCAGTGACTGACAAGCAAGGGGAGCCCTCTTATTGCTAGAATGTGAGCTCCCCCACTTCCGGTCGTTCTCCCTGGGAAAAGTGTTGGCTTGAGGATAAAGACTTGGTGCCTTAGGCTGGCTCTACACATCACTCCCTAACCCGATGCTCGGCATGATATGTTCTCAATAAATTCTTGTTGAATGAATGAATGAGTGAATGAATGAATATTTCTTTCCTTCCCAAACGTCTCAGCTCCTTCCTTTCTCCTTTCCATTTAACAGAAAAATAAACCGGCATCCTCAAGTTAATTCGGACTCACTGATCACAGATCACCATAACAGATACAATAATAATGAAAAAGTTTGAAATATTGCAAGGATTACCAACATGTGACACAGAGACACGACGTTGAGCACATGCCGTTGGAAAAATGGCGTGGATAGACTTGCTGAACGCAGGGTTGCCACAAACTTCCCGTTTGTAAAAAACGCAATGTCTGCAAAACGCAATAAAGTGAAGCACAATAAAACGAGGTATGCCTGTATAGTCCCTCCATCGTGCAAATGGTTGACAGGTTTGGCTACTAACCAAAAGGTTGGAGTTCAAGTCCAGAAGAAAGTTCGTGCCTCAGAAGAAAGGTAATCTAACTTCCAAAAAAAAAAAAAATTAGCCATTGAAAACCTGGTGGAGCACAGTTCTACTCTGATACACACGGGGTCACCATGAGGAGGAATTAACTCAACGGCAACTAGTTCCTTGTTCATGGAATACATATGTATGTATTAAAAGAATTTTACATACGTATGTCTTTTTTTTTTAGACAGATAATCCATGTGATGTTGCAACACGGCTTGTTGAGAGAAATCTATATTTTGAGATTTTCCTCTCTTAGTAAAATAAACATTTGATAACTCTCTTGGTATTCACATAAAAAAAAATCTTTTAGTTACTGAAATCTAAAAGCCTGGGAAACGCTATTTTTAACAGTGGGCAACTCAATCCACTTGCAAAATCAATCTTGTGAAATATTAAACAAAGCGGCTAGTCTTAGAGAATAGGAAGGGAATTACTCTCAGAAAGGGCTTCAGGAGATCATTTGCTTTTTAAGATCGCAGAGCAGGGGTTGAGTTAATCATGCCCTTCTGTTCATGGTGAATTATCACTGATTGTGGGGGGCGTTTGCTTGATTTATTGATTCATGAAGTGTACCCACACTCCAGACCCATGCCTCTCTCCCCCAACACTTCAGTGTGTTAAATGTGTATTCTTTTTATTTGATATATAATAGTACAATATTTACTGTCGTTCTGTGTGCTACATGTAAATGTCAATGTGATGCATCTTACTCTGTTTCTCACCTTTTCCTTTCTCACTGTGCTTTTAAGATCTGTCCATGTTGCTCCATTGCTTAACAATAACAATAAGAATTGCCACTGAGTGGATTCCGACTCATATCGATCCCATAGGACAGAGTAGAACTGCCACATTGGGTTTCCGAGGCTGTAATCTTTATGACTACGCAAAGGAATTTCACTGTGTGGATCATAACAAATTATGGATAACATTGCAAAGGATGGCAATTCCAGAACAGTTAATTATGCTCATGAGGAACCTTTACATAGATCAAGAGGCAGTCGTTTGAACAGAACAAGGGGATAAAAAAAAAAAAAATTTATTGAGGAAAGGTGTGTGCCAGGGCTATAGCCTTTCACATACTTATTTGCTGAGCAAATAATCCGAAAAGTTGGACTATATGAATAAGAACGGGGCACCAGGATTGGAGGAAGACTCATTAATAACCTGTATTATAGAGATGACACAACCTTGCTTGGTGAAAGTGAAGAGGACTTGAAGCACTTACTAATGATGATCAAAGACTACAGCCTTCAATATGGATTGCACCTCAACATAAAGAAAACAAAAATCCTCATAACTGGACCAATAAGCAACATCATGATAAATGGAGAAAAGATTGAAGCTGTCAAGGATTTCATTTTACTTGGATCCACAATCAACACCCCTGGAAGCAGCAGTCAAAAAATCAAATGAAGCATTGCATTAGCAAATCTGCTGCATAAGACCTCTTTAAAATGTTAGAAAGCAAAGATGTCACCATGAAGACTAAGGTGTGCCTGACCCAAGCCATGGTATTTTCAGTTGCCTCATATGCATGTGAAAGCTGGACAATGAATAAGGAAGACCGAAGAAGAATTGATGCCTTTAGATTGTGGTGTTGGCAAAGAATATTGAATATACAATGGACTGCCAAAAGAACAAACAAATCTATCTTGGAAGAAGTACAACCAGAATGCTCCTTAGAAGCAAGGATGACGTGGCCATGTCTCACATACTTTGGACATAATATCAGGAAGAACCGGTCCTTGGAGAAGGATATCATGCTTGGTGAATTAGAGGGTCAGTGAAATGGAGAAAGACCCTCAATGAGATGGATTGACACAGTGGCTGCAACAATGGGCTCAAGCGTAACAACAACTGTGAGGATGGTGCATGACCAGGTCATGTTTCGTTTGTACACAGGGTCACTATGAGTCGGAACCAACCAGATGGAACTTAACAACAACACAAAAATCTTTAGGACAGCAGACTGCCACATCTTTCTTCCACGGAGTAGCTGGAAGGTTCGAACGTTGACCTTTCAGTTAGCAGCTGAGCACTTAACCACTGTGCCACCAGGGCTCCTTTTGCTCCATGACTTATCCTGTTGAATAATCCTCCACAATATGCATCCACAATGATTTATCCACCACTATATTCTAGAGATTGGAAACCCTGGTGGTGTAGTGGTTCAGTGTTATGGCTGCTAACCAAAAGGTCAGCAGTTTCAATCCACCAGTCGCTCCTTGGAAACCCTATGGGGCAGTTCTACTCTGTCCTACAGGGTCACTATGAGTCAGAATCAACTCGACGGCAACAGATTTGGTTTTTGGTTTTGGTTTATTCTAGAAGCAGACACCCAGGTTGTCTCCAATGCCTCACTAACCCAAATATTCTGAATGAACCTTCTCACACATGTCCTCATGTAGATCTGGGTCAGAATTCCCTGGGATACCTCCCGAATAGAGACTTTCTGGATTAACCATGAAGATACGTGAACCATTTTGAAAACCTTTTTCGGCATCAGTTGTCGTAATCATATGAGTTTTCTACTACTTAGCAGTGTTGTATAATTTCTGAGATACAGTCCACTTGTTGAGGATATATTTTCATACACTGTTAAATTCAGTTAATGTATTTTTATACTTATGTTCATAAATGAAATGTGCCTATAACTTGTATAGTTTTTTCCTTCTCTTATATTTATCTATATTTGGAATTAATAATACACTAGTTGGGCATTCTTGTCCTTTTTTTGTTTTCTGAAGTAAGTTTTATGTAAGTTAGGACTTAACTGTTCCTTGAAAATTTGGTGGAACTACATGTAAAGACATCTGAACCTGATGTTGTTTGGGAGGGTGGTCTTTGACTTCCATTTAAACATAATTATTGGTCAATTCAAGACATATTTCTTCTTATTCCAATTTTCTAGGAGTTTATCTATTACAATTATGTTTACAAAACAAATAGCATAGTATATGATTGTTCATAATCCTAAGGCTGGCCACCTGAGTGGTACAGATAGCTTGTGCTTGACTAGTAGCCCGAAGGTTGGTGGTGCCAAGGAAGAAAGGCCTGGCAATCTGCTTCTGTAAAGAGTACAGCCAGGAAAACTTTATGGAGCAGTTCTACTCTGTTAACACATGGGGTAGCCATGAGTCAGAATCCACTTCATGGCAACAGGTTTGGGTTTTTTTGTTGTTGTTTTTGATCATAATCTTTAGTATTTTTGTAAATTTTTATTGTTATCTCTAGTTACTTTCTCTTTTGCCTTCTGTATTTTTAATAGCTTTATTCAGGTATAATTTACACAGCATGAAATTCACTTGTTTTAAGTGTATAATTAAATGATTTTTAGTAAAGTTACAGAATTTTGCAACCATTACTACAATCCAATGTTAGAATATTTTCATCACGCCCAAAAACCCTAACTTGGGGCGGGTATAGTCACTCCCTATTCTTACCCCCAGGCCTCTATAGATCTGCCTTTCCTGGACTGCTTTCTCTACTTTTATTCGTTTATTTGCATTTATCTCTTTAAAAAGTCAGTATTTAACTCAGTTAATCTCCTCTATTTTTTCCCGCTTTATTTCATTGATTTTCAAAGAGTTCTCAGTGCATCTCTCAATGTCAGGGACCCACTCCAGGAGCAGGACTAATGATACAGGCCTGTTTAGTTCCTTTGACAATATTCTAGGCTTTGTCTGGGCACAGGCTCTGCAGAGCCTCCTGTCTTTGGAGCCCGTGCTCATTTGTCAACAGTGCCTTTAACATGCCCTGGGAAGGCTGCCCAAATCCTGGTTTCCCTCATGTCAAAGGTCCAGCTTCTGTCAAGGCAGACCCTGAAACACTTAGAACACGTAGTGGACAAAGGACCCTGAGTTTTCTGGCCTAGACATCTGTATTAGTTTTCTAGGACTGTTGTGACACAGGACCACAAAGTGGTGCCTTAAGACAACAGAAATTTTTTTTCTCACAGTTCTGGGGGCTAGAAGTCTGAAATCAAAGTGTCGGTAAGGTTGGTTCCTTCTGGAGGGCTCTGGGGGAGAGTCTGTTTCATGCCTGTCTCCTAGTTCTGCTGGTTTCCCACAGTCCTCGGTGTTCCTTATCTCTGCCTCCATCATCTTATTCTTGTCTGTGTGTCTCTGTCTGTCTCTATGTCTCTTCTCCTCTTCTTATAAGGAGACCAGTCATAGGGGATTAGGGCCCACCCTACTCCTGTATGATCTCATGCTAATTAACTAATTAACATTTGCAAAAATACTATTTCCAAATAAGATCACATTCAAAGGTACCAGGGGCTAGGGCTTGAACCTATCTTTTTAGGGGACACATTCAAACCCATAATAATATTCAAGTTCTAAACTTGTCTGGTATCTCTAAATTTAAATTGATAGTCATTGCATGCTTAAAACCAACAAACAAGACAAAATATGAAGTGGCTGGTCAGTGCGCACAGGGTAGGAGCCCTCTCTTATCAAAGCAATTCCTGGCTGCTAAGGAAATTTTTTTTTTTTTTAAGGAAACCCTGGTGGCATAGTGGTTAAGTGCTACGGCTGCAAACCAAAAGGTTGGCGGTTTGAATCCACCAGGCCCTCCTTGGAAGCCCTGTGGGGCAGGTCTACTCTGTTCTATACAGTCGCTATGAGTCAGAATTGACTTGACGGCAATGGGTTTGGTTTTTTTTTTTTTTAACGAACTAGAAGATTCCCAATATTGTCCCTGAAGTAAAAACCAGAAGGCATTTAAAGGACTAGAAGAAATTTTGAAGTCCTCATGTCACTTGCCTTGCTTTCCAAAAAGTGCCCACTACTGTCCATATATTGACTATTGATTGGGCTCATAGAGATTTCTCTAATCTTTGTGGATCTGCTGCCCCACTGATCACTGAGACTGAGGTGAGGGTTAACGCTGAGAACCTAATGTTTGCCAGGCACTTCACAGAATTTTCCCTTTGAATACTCACAGCAGCCTGTAGAGGTCAGTACTGATATCATTCTCATTTGAGAAACGAGACAACTGGGAGAGGTTAGGTGACTTGTCCAGGTCCATTCTGCACCAGGCACTTAGTCATTTAGTGACAGTGCCAGAGCCAGAATTAAAACCAAGATTTCTTTAACTCCAAGCCTTACCTTCCCTCTAGCCCACCGTATCTACAATGTTAGGCTGGATGGGAGTTTGGAGTTCATCAAGTGAAGCACTCCCCAAACTTCAGTCATGCAAATACCACTTCCACAATTTTTAACATAGTCCTTGGCATTTATACTGCTATAACTTAATATTTTTATTTAAATTGACTCATACATTTTGCTTAAAGTATACTTTTTTAAAGCACAGCAGATGAAAACATCAGTACCATTTGCCACAAACAGGAGGTATATTACTGAACTATTGTCACAGTAATTTTGATGACTAACTACCCCAAAACTCTGTGGCTTATCCTTATAACCACATGTGTTTATTCCCACATGCATGGGTCTACAGGTTGACTTCAGTTTGGCTGACCTAGTTGACGAAGCTCCAGGCTGCGGGTCTGCTCCACGTGTTTCATTTTGAAGCCCAGGGTTAAGGGACAGCAGTTACCTGAGGTTTGAATCTGACACATCTTCACTTCTACCCACATTCCTTTGGTCAAAACAAGTCACATGACTAACCCCAGCATCAGTGGGGAAGAGGATACCTCTTGCATGAACATAAAAAAAAAAAAAACAAACCCAGTGCTGTCAAGTCAGTTCCAACTTATAGCGACCGTAGCACTTAACCACTATGACACCCAGGGTTTCCATGAAAAAAAAAAAAAAAAAAAAGAAGATAGGGAACAATTAATACAATGAAAGCACTATGCTATTTTAAAATCTCAGTTAGCCGTCACCATTTTGCAGAAGTTGGGTGTCCAGATAAAATATAGAACGCTCAGTTAGATTTGAAGGTCAGATAAATAATAATGCATTTTTTTTAGTACTAGTGTGCCCAAATATTGCACGGGGCATATTTATACCCCAAAAAGTATTTTATATTAATCTGAAATTAAAATTTAACTAGGCTCCTGTATTTTCATTTGCTAAAGTCTGGCAACTCTACGTAGAAGGATCTTAGCCTAAGTATGCTTTTTTTAAAAAAGAGAGATTAGCAAATATTAAAGACATTCCAGCATCAAACTAAGACTTTTTCCTTGATGTAGGAATGACCAAAAGGGAGTGGGAAATAAGAGAATAACTTTCTCATGGCGTGACTCAATACTGCTTAAAGTCCTTTCACTCTGCCTTTTAAATCATCACGTATTCATCTAAGATTCTGTTGCATACACATAGAAATCATTTTCTCTTATTTATCCCACTCTCTGATCAACTGTTCATTTTGGAGATGAACAAACTGAAGGCCAGGGATTAGATGAGAAGCTCCCACAACCCTACACATCTAGCATCCCCTCCTAACCTTTGGGGTTTATACAAAACTCTGAAATCTGTCTCTTGCAAATATAGGAACAATTGAATGCATTTTTCTTTTCAGGATATTTGCTTAGGTATTCCAGAAGGTTCTAAAGATTAAGTTTATTATTCTAATTTCAGCTTTAAGATATAGTGAGTAAGGTGTAGATTTTTCAATAATTTCTGAAAGTTATAATTTACTTCTATATGAGCCTTGCTAATCCCCAACCCAAATATAATAGAGCTATGTGGAGATACTTTTCAATTTTCCCAAGATGCATGAGATAAATGGCTAGATGCAGAGTAGTTATTAATTAGAAGTCATGTACTGTGGACATCTTTTCAATGGTTCTAAAGCTGCTAATCACCTGCTCTGTCTACCGTGGTCCTCATGTGGGTCTGTGGAATTGAGTTGCTCAGATATTTAATGAGAAAATGCCAAGACTGGGCTTAATTTACTTGAAGTCTGCCTCCACCTCAACTCACACACAAGAGAAGCACAATTTTAGTGTGTACTAGTACATTGAGGGAAACCCTGGTGGCGTAGTGGTTAAGTGCTATGGCTGCGAACCAAAGGGTCCACAGTTCAAGTCTGCCAGGTGCTTCTTGGCAACTCTGTGGGGTAGTTCTACTCTGTCCTATAGGGTCGCTATGAGTTGGAATCGACTCAACGGCACTGGGTTTGGTTTTTGGTTAGTACACTGAGAGCGTCTTAAATCCTTTGGAATCTTCTTCAGTTGAATCATGTGCTTGAGGGAAGGTCCCAGACAATTCAGTGGAAAACAGCCTGCTTATTTGGAGGCTGAGTCTTTGTTCAGGTAGCTCTGATGGTCTGGGAGAGCTCCCTGCTTGTTCAGACTTGTCAAGGCCTAGACAGATAACTGGAAACTCTGGTGGCATAGTAGTTAAGAGCTACGGCTGCTAACCAAAAGGTTTAGCTGTTCAATCCACCATGCCCTCCTGAGTAACTCTATGGGGCAGTTCTACTTTGTCCTATAGGGTCACTATAAGGCGGGATGGACTTGGTGGCAGTGGGGTTTTTTGGCACAGGTATTAGCTCCTCCTTCTCCTCCACGGAGTCTTCCAGATCTCGCCAGCATCCAGGGTTGAACTCGAACTTGCCCTTGTTCCTTGTCCCATTTATTTGGTAATGGACTGAACTAGGCAATAAGATGTCACCAACATTCTGTGTGTGTGTGTGGAGGTATCAGGACACTGCCACATACTAAAAGTCCTTATCTTTATTCCCCTGAGGTTGGCAAACTGTTCTCTCTTCAAGAGCCACTATCTTGATATCACAAATAAAGGAAGTAATTTACTCTCTTATCTCTGGAATCCTTTTCCCTGCTCTTTTCTGACTAGTTTCTCATGTGTGGGGGCACTAGTGGTTCAGAGGTAGAATTCCCACCTTTCATGAGGGAGACACGGGTTTGATTCCCAGCCAATGCACCTCATGTGCAGCCACTACCCATCTATCAGTGGTGGTTTTGCATGTTGCTGTGATGCTGAACAGGTTTCAGCAGAGCTTCCAGACTAAGGCACGCTAGGAATAAAACCTTGGTGATCTACTCCCTCAAATTAGCCAGTGAAAACCCTATGAATCACAATGGAATGGATCACAGGAATGGTGCAGAACCAGGCAGCATTTCATTCTGTTGTACCTGGGGTTGCCATAAGTTGGGGACCGACATGACAGCAGTTAACAACAACTAACAATTCCTCTTGCTGAAGAGCTAGCTCCAACTTCACCTTCAGAAATACATCCTTCATCCTTAAATCTGCATCACGCCCCTCTCATGGGCCCTCCAACTACCTATATCAGAGGTCAGTTGGTAAACTTTTTCTGAAAAGGGCCCGAGAGTAAATACTTTCAGCTTTGCATGCCACACAAGGTCTCTGCTGCAACTGCTCAACTCTGCTCCTATGGCTCAAAGCAACCAAGAGCGTGGATGTGTTCCAATAAAACATTATTGTTGGACACTGAAATTTGAATTTTATTTCATTTTTTACATGTCATGAAATATACTTTTCTAAAACTTTTTTCAGTCAAAACCAGGTGTCAGGCTGGATTTAGCCCTCGTCTGGTTCCATTTGCCAACGTCTGACCTACATTGTTGTTTATGTGCTTGATTTTTTTAATCTCACTAAAAGCCCTTGAAGAACTTCCATTTTAGTACATCTAGGACCTGGCAGCTTACCTGGCTTGTGTGGTAGAGGCTAAGCTTTACCCACCTTAGGCTGTGTTGCTTTGTCCACCATGGTCCTCACATGACCTTGTGGTAACCAGGTGTTTAATGAGAAAATGCCAAAGTTGGATTGAAGTGAAATGCCCCCTAACACACATGGATGGGAAAAAGCATAAAATCAATGCAAACCCAAGAACATTAAAACCAAAAACCAACCCAGTTGCCATGGAGTTGATCCCAACTCATGGAGACCCCATGTGTGTCAGAGAAGAGTTGAACTCCACAGGGTTTTCAGTGGCTGACTTTTCAGAAGTAGATCACCAGGCCTTTCTTCCAAGGCACCTCTGGGTGGACTTGAACTGCCAACTTTTTGCTAGTAGCTGAATGCTTAACTGTTTGTACCAGAGAACATTAAAAGGGGCTTTAAATCCTTTAAACTTCTCTGCAATTGAATTATAAGCTTGCGAGAAGGGCCCCAGACCCAGTGCTAGACATTGAGATACTCTGCTTATTTCCTTCCTATCCATCCCATCTTAGCTCAATAGCACTGCTCACCTGGAAAACCCTTTCTGCTTGTTAAAAATCTTTCTAGGCTTGGATAATTTCTTTCTTCTTCTCCATGAAGCCTTACCAGGCCCAAGAGTTTTTATACAAACTGTTCCCTCTGCCTGGAACACTCTTTTTGTGGCTGATTCATTTCCATTTTTTAGGTCTCAGCTTTAATATCTCCTTCTCAGAGAGGCTTCCTCTGACCACCCTGGCCCCACTCTATCTCTTAGTACTTGGTCTTTTCCCTTCTCAACACTACCACAATTTGTAACTCCTTAGCGATTTACTTATTTCCTTTTTATCTCCACAGTCTAGCACAGTATCTGACACATAATAAGTGTTCAATTAATATCTTTTGAATGGATGAACAAGAACATGGCTCCCTGAGTCACACTGTTTATATTTAAATTCCAGGAACCCACTTGCTAGCTTTTCTTGAGCAATATACTTGCTATAACCTTTTTTTTCAGTCAGTAAAATGCAAACACCCAACTTCAGAGTGTCGTTATAAGTATGAAATGAGAGCAGCCCGTGTAAGTGCTTAGCACAGTACCTGGAACACAATAAGAAGAATACTAGCAACATCTATCTGTCTGTATAACCAAACCAGTTGCCACTGAGTAGAATTCTACTCATGGTGACTCCATGTGTGTCAGAGTAGAACTGTGCTCAGTAAGGTTTTCAGTGGCTGACTTTTCAGAAGTACATCACCAGGCCTTTCTTCCAAAGCACCTCTGGGTAGACTAAAACCTCCAGGCTTTTGGTTAGCAGCCAAGCATGTTAATCATTTGCACTACCCTGGACTCCTATTTATCCACATAGCTATGTATGTATCCGTGCATCTATCTAAGTATTTATGTATGTATCTATATATCTATGTATCTACCTACCCACCCACCCACCCACCCATCCATCCATCCATCCACCATCTACCTGCTTACTATCATCATTATTACCATTATATATCTCCTAGATGACTGAATTCATATTAGAGATAACCCTGCAACAGTTTTAAAACTGCCTCTGTTTCTCTGGCTAGCAGCACACTCTAGACCTCTATCATCACTTTATTCTGCTAAAAACCAGAATAAACAATCCAAATCATCAGAAGGAGATGAAGTCTCTCACATTTTGACTTTCCCACCATGTAATTGTTCTTGGGAAATACACATGGACAGTGCTTCCAATTCCAAATTCCAGATGATTTTCTTTCAGTGGTAAGGCTCAATACTGAGCCACAATATCACCCTCAGGGCCCTGGTGGCACTGCAGTTAAGAGCTCAGCTGCTATCTAAAAGGTTGGCAGTTCGAACCCATCAGCTGCTCCTTGGAAACCCTGTGGGGCAGCTCTACTCTGTCCTATAGTGTCACTATGAGTCGGAATCGACTCCATGCCAAATTTTTTTTTTTTTTTTTAATATCTCCCTCAGATGTTTTCCACACCGTGAAGAACATGATCAGTTAGATCCTGTGGGCACTGACTAGTGGGAAAAAATCCTTTTAGTTTAAATCTCTACTTCAAGTTTTAGTGCTGAGAGATCTCTATCAAACCTAAGCTTAGTACCAATGAAGACAAGACTCTGTTTTCCAAAACTATAAAGAGGTAGGAGAGTTAATTGTTGTAATTATCCATTGAGTGGACTCAGGCTGTGAATCCCTTAAAGGATGGATTGATAATTGCTACTAAATAGCAATTAGATTACACTCTCCATGTTTTTGAGATGAACTGGAGTTTAGTAAAAAAAAAAAAAAAAAAAAATTTTTTTTTTTTTTAAATTATCTGCCTCTAACTAAAGCGCAGGAAGGACACCAGATTTTGATGAACATTCACACACACACGCACACACACACACGTGCATAAGCACAAAACTTGCTTGAAAATTCTTTTTTTTAGTTCTTACTTCCCAAGTACATACAATATTTGTTAGACTATAATTTTTCCCTGTGAAGAGAAAATCTATGCCTTTTGACAATTATAGGCATAAACTACAGAAACTAGAGGCAGCATTTTAATATTAATGCTACACGTCAATATGTTTAAGTGGTGATTTGGTTGTTTTGCATTGACATGGCCCCTTTTTCTTTGAAGAGTTCATCATGGTTTTCCAAATTTTCTGTGGTTGGCAGCAATTGTACTACAAGATAAAAGAAACATTGTGAAGCAGAAATTAAAAAAAAAAAAAAAATCCCAGTAAATTACATGGATGACTTTGTATTTTTTGCTTTTGTTTCTTGGTTTAACTAGATATTACATGTATATTCTGAGAGAAAAGACTGTATCATGACACTTTTCTAGTCCCCACTACCTTTAGCACAGAGAAAAAAAAAAAACCAACGCTGTTGACGCTGAGTCAATTCCGACTCATTTGAACCTACAGAACAGAACAGAACAGAGCTGTGTCATAGAGTTTCCAAGGAGTGGCTGGTGGATTTGAACTGCTAACCTTCTGATTAGCAGCTGAGCTCTTAACCACTGCACCACCAGGGCTCCATCCTTAGCCCCCCCCAAAAAACATTGCCGTCAAGTTGATTCTGACTCATAGCGACCTTATGGGACAGAGAACTGCCACATAGGGTTTCCAAGGAGCACCTGATGGACTCTAACCACTGACCTTTTGGTTAGTAGCCACAGCTCTTAACCATTACACCACCAGGGTTTCATTTCCTAGTAAAAAGCCTACTGAATTAATAAAAATCGGTTGCCATTGAGTTGATTCTCATAGCAATCACATGTATGTCACAGTAGGTGCTCCATAGGGTTTTTAATGGTTGGTTTTTTTGGGGAAGTAGATCACCAGGCCCTTCTTCTGAGGCACCCCTGGGTGGACTAGAACCTCCATCCCTTCAGTTACCAGCCAAACACGTTAACTGTTTGTACCACCCAAGGACTCCTGAATTAATATGTGAATGAATAAATGAATGGGCAAATAAACACCATACAATGATATGAATGCAACAGTGTCCCACTCAATATAAGAATTATTATCCTATGACATTAATCTCTTACAAATGCTATCTCTAGATTCAAAGTAGGACTGAGAAATAGGTCTCTATCTCCTGAAATTTTCTGTTCAACAATATTCAGCTATGATACTGACCGTAGAGAGCTTTTTAAAGTATGCTTGGAATGTGCAGCCTATTGGCTTTGTGTCTGCATTAATTTTATCCCTTTATGTAGATTAAAACAAAACAAGACAGACTGGGAGATGTTTTGCTCTCAGTCTTTGGAAAAAAAAAAAGGAATATTTGCAAGCAAGGTACTTTAAAGCACTGTGTGCACAAGAAATCACAAGAAAGAAAAAAACATCCTCCATTATCTGCAATGAAACAGGGTTCTAGGTCTGACTTGAACTTACCTGAACCTGGGATTTCTGCTACTATTATCCAGGGTCCACCCAGCAGAATTGCATTTTGCAAGGGAATATTGTGGTAGGATGAATAATGGGCCCCAAAGATAACAGGTTCTATTCCCTGCAGTCAATAAATGTTACCTTATGTGGAAAAAGGATCTCTGCAGATTTGACCTTGAGATGGGGAGATTACTCTGAATCATTCCTGTGAGCCCTAATTGCAATCGCAAGAGAGAGATGGAGGAAGATTTGACACAGATATGATCACGGAGGCAGAGATTGGAGTGATGCAGCCACAAACCAAGGAATGAGAGCTGCCAGTCGAAGCTGGAAAAGGCAAGGGGTAGATTCTTCCCCAGAGTCTGTGGAGGTAATGTGATCCTGCTAGACACCTAGATTTGGCTCAGGGAAACTGACTTTGACCTTCTGGTGTCCAGCACTGTAAGAGAAAAAATGTGTGTTGTTTTAAGCCATCAAGTTTATGGTAATCTGTTGCAGCAGCAATGGGAAACTAATAGAAATAGAGTTTTGTTTTTATTCAGATGGCAACCAAAATCCTGATACTTCCTATAAATTTGTATTGCTACTTATTGCTGCTCCATGAGAGCTGATAGAAATGTAGAATCTCAGGGCTCATCTTTGGAATCAGAATTCGAAATATAACAAGATGCCCTGTTGATTTAAACACATATTAAAGTTTGGAGATGGCTGCTCTAAACGATTCTGTAGCTATGGGGTGAGAAGCTGCTTCTCACTTGTCTGAAGCTTTGAGGTCACCATTTGGTGGAGGACAGGTGTTGTGTGAACAGGCTGATGAGAAAGGGGCTATCACTGCAAGTTAAAACCCTCTCTCCAACTGGAATCCCTACACAATTAGCAAGAAGGACTGTATAAGTGGCCACCATCTTGGAGGTGGACCAGGTAAGACCTCAAAATTCTTTAAGATGATGCTCAGATGCACAAAAATGATTCTTATATTTACATGACCAAATCACACATTTTTCATTTATTCTAACAATTAACAGAAAGAAATTTCTAGTTGTCAGAGCCATCCTAAGAGTGATGAGTTTCTCATCACAGCATGAGCAACACATTGACAAGGATTCTGCAGGAACACAAGCTCTAAATGTGACTGGGTGACCAGGTGACCTTCAACATCTCTTCCAAGAGAAAGCCTGTATTCGTATGATTCATTGAACACCACCTAAAGTTGTATTTACACTTTTAACAACACTTCTTAACAAAGCAAAAGGATTGAATTACAGCACCCATAGCCAAAGAAGAACTCATTAAACAGCTTGGACGGCTTCCAAAAGCTGTGCAAGATTGTTCTCTGACCTATAGAAGGATCCAGCAGAGGATATTTACCTGTCAACTCCTGCTTTAATAGACAACAGCAAAATGCTGGAGTCAACAACACAATCTATAAATGTGCATGGCAGCTAATTTTTAATTGGCACTTTCTCTTGCACCTGCCATAAGAGTTTCACACATTTATCAACATATTGAAAATGCTTACTTAGTATTTGTAATTTTGTGCTTCTTACCCTGGTGGCGTAGTGGTTAAGTGCTACAGCTGCTAACCAAGAGGTCAGCAGTTTGAATCCACCAGGCGCTCCTTGGAAACTCTATGGGGCAGTTCTACTCTGTCCTATAGAGTCGCTATGAGTCAGAATTGACTCGACGGCAAGGGTTGTTTTTACAGGTGATCAACAATGTTGAAATTAGTGTCCCTCTGAACACCTGAAGATATCTGAAATGAAGAGAAGATCATTTTAGAGTTGG
This sequence comes from Elephas maximus indicus, assembly GCF_024166365.1. Classification (NCBI taxonomy): domain Eukaryota; kingdom Metazoa; phylum Chordata; class Mammalia; order Proboscidea; family Elephantidae; genus Elephas; species Elephas maximus. The sequence continues at coordinate 27,477,223 of NC_064838.1, forward strand.
AAGGGATCTTAGGATTATAGGTCTAACGCTTCCATTCTAAAAACAAAAAAATAAAAATAAAAACAACAATAAAACCTGAAGTTGGAAGACTTGAAGTTACTCATCCAGGGCTAGTGGGCTGAAGCTTATGTTTCCAGTTTCAGCTCTCAGTAGTCCTGGGAGTTGCTAGGATGAACACGAGACAGCAGCAGAGACATGACTGGAGAAAGGAGGTGAAGAAGCTATGGCAAGAATATGAAACCTCCCATTCCCACTTACAATAGAAAATAATGACGATGATGCTGATAGCTTATGAGATGGTTACTATGGGCTAGGCACTATGCTGAATTCTTTCATTGGTTGTTTCATGTAACACTCAAAACGATCCTGTGAGGAAGGTTTTATTATCTTCATTCTACACTCATTTGCCCTAGGAACCATAGCAAGTAAGTGGCTGAGCCAGGGTTTGAACCCTGTAATTTTCCATAAGGCTTGTGCTCTTCACAACCACACTCTACTGTCTCCCAGTGATGATGGGCAAACTCAGTGCTCATGGAGCCAAGTTTGGCCTTTCTCTGCTTTTCTGCTCCATTAGCTCTGCCTACTCCTTGAAGTTGAATCCAGAACTTTCAGAAAAATGGCCAAATTCTCAATTGCTAAAGCATCAGAAAGCAAGAAAAAAAATTGTAGTAGGGAATTCCTGCAATCATCTCATTTGTAAACATTTGTAGTGCATAATATCTTATTATCTAACACTCAGTAGCTCTGACTGCATGGTACTGCTGCCAAGAGCCACCCAACTGTGAGTTTTATGTACACGGTGGCTTGCATATTGCTACAATGCTGGAGGCTATGCAACCAGTATTTCCAACACCAGCAGCGTAGCCCATAGTAGAAAGGTTTCAGCAGAGCTTCCAGACCAAGACAGACTAGGAAGAAAAGCCTGGTGATCTACTGCCAGAAATTGCCACTGAAAACCTTATGGATTGCAGTAGAACACTCCAACTCGTTTATTTTGGACTTGTCATCAGAAGCGATCAACTGTTCCCTTACCAGTAAGGGTGAGAGAGACCTTCTGTGAGACAGATTGGGCACAATAGCTGCAATGATGAACTTGACCTTGTTGTTGATTGTGAGGATAATGCAGTACTGGGCAATGTTTCACTCTGTTGTACATAAGGCCTCTGTGAGTTGGAGTTGATAGCATCTAACAACAACAACACTACCAATGGAAGAGACAGAGGCAGAACAATTATTCTTTTCCAAGTGGGAGCATGTTTAAAAGCCACCTGAGGGAGCTGAACAATATATTAAGTCATGTGGAAGCTATGCCACCCGTATTCAAACACAGGGTCACCCACTGTGGACAGCTTTCAGCATAGCATCCAGACTAAGACTAGGAAGAAAGGTCTGGGAACCTACTTACAAAAATTAGCCAGTGAAAACCTATGGATCACAACAGAATATTGTCTGATGTAGTGCTAGAATATGAGCCCTCTAGGTTGGAAGGCACTCAAGATACACAGTGGACGCATACCAATGATTGTGAAGATGACACAGAACTGGGCAATGTTTTGTTCTACTGTACATGGGATCACCATGAGTCAGAGCTGACTCAGTGGCAACTAACAACAAGAAATTTGAATCTAACAGAATCACGTGCAATTTTACAAGTGAAAAAACTGAGGGCTAGAAACGACAAGGCACTTATGCAATATTAGAGACAAGTTAACTAAAGAGTTGGGATTAGAAATCAGTTTTCCTGACCTTGAATCCAATGTTCTTTATCATGTTCTTCTATCCACCTATCTACTCTTTTGTTGGTTTGTTTGTCCACCTGTCCATCGGTTCATCACACATATACATGTATATACTGATACAGCCAGGTACCCATCCATTTATTCATCCATTCATCCATCTATCCACCCAGTTACCCATTCAGTAATTATTTAGCACCTAGTGTGGATAGTTAAGCCCTGGTGGGACAATGGTTAAGCACTTGGCTACTAACTGAAAGGTCAGTGGTTTGAACCCACCAGCAACTCCACAAGAGAAAGATGTAACAGTCTGCTTCCATAAAGATTTCAGCCTTGGAAGCCCAACGAGGCAGTTCTGCCCTGTCCTATAGGGTTGCTATGAGTTGGAATTGACTTGACTGTGATGGGTTTGGTTTTTGTTTTATGGATAATTTCTGAGGGTACTGAATGGGGCACTCTCTCTGTCCTCAAGAGCTTAGTAACACATGACACTTGAATGCTGGATTCATCACTTAAGAGTTTCCAGAAAAAGTGCTGGTAGGAGAATACAGGTAGAGATTAATCCGAGAGTGTGATCAGCTGTTAAAAATTGTTCTCACTGCAAACCTTTTTCATGTGGGCTCTAGTGAGCACATGGAGTTCCTCCCTGGGTGGTGCAAATGATTAACATGCTCAGCTGCTAACCAAAAGTTTGGCAGTTCAAGTCCACACAGAGGTGCCTTGGAAGAAAGCCCCGGTGATCTTCTGCCAAAAAATAAGTCACTGAAAACCCTGCTGAGCACAGTTCTGTCCTGACACGCACGGGGTTGCCATGAGTCAGAACTGACCCTGCCACAACTGGTTGCTTTTAGCACCCCAATTTTTTCCTTTCTTAGCTTCCTGAAATCAGGTGACCATTTTCAGAAAGATGTAGTTACCGCAAAGTCACCAAAAAATAATGGAATCACGGGCTCTGCCTGGAAGAAGTTATGGAACTAGTGTTTTCTTTCTTTCTTTTTTTTTTTTTTTAGTCTACTAAGTTATCCTTCAAACTGCAATGAAGACACTGGCAAAAAACAAGGCTCCAGGAATTGATGGAATACCAGTTGAGATGTTTCAACAAATGTAGTACCGGAAGTGGTCACTTGTCTATGCCAAGAAATTTGGAAGACACCTACCTGGCTAATTGACTGGAAAAGAGCCATATTTGTGCCCATTCCAAAGAAAGGTGATCTAACTAAATGCAGAAATTATTAAACAATGTCATTAATATAACATGCAAGTAAAATTTTGCTAAAAATCATTCAAAAGCAGTTGCCACAATACATTGACAGGGAACGGCCAGAAATTCAAGCTGGATTCAGAAGAGGGCGTGGAATGAGGGATATCATTGCTGATGTCAGATGGATCCTAGCTGAAATCAAAGAACACCAGAAAGATGTTTACCTGTGTTTTATTGACTATGCAAAGGTATTCAACTGTGTATTATCATAACAAATTATGGATAACATTGTGAAGAATGGGAATTCCAGAACACTTAATTGTGCTCATGAGGAAACTGTACATAGATCAAGAGGCAGTCATTCGAACAGAACAAGGGGATACTGCGTGGTTTAAAGTCAGAAAAGGTATGTGTCAGGGTTGTATCCTTCTACCACACCTATTGAATCTGTATGCTGAGCAAATAATCCAAGAAACTGGACTATATGAAGAAGAATGGGGCATCAGAGTTGGAGGAAGACTTATTAACAACCTTCATTATGCAGATGACACAACCTTGCTTGCTGAAAGTGAAGAAGGCTTGAAGCACTTACTGATGAAGATCAAAGACTAGAGCCTTCAGTATGGATTATGCCACAACAAAAATAAAACAAAAATCCTCACAACTGGACTAATAAGCAACATCATGATAAATGGAGGAAAGATTGAAGTTGTCAAGGATTTCATTTTACTTGGATCCACCATCAACACCCATGGAAGCAGCAGCCAAGAAATCAAACAATGTATTGTGTTGGGCAAATCTGCTGCAAAAGACCTCTTTAAAGTGTTAAAAAGCAAAAATATCACTTTAAGGACTAAAGGTGTGCCTAACCTAAGTCATGGTATTTTCAATCACCTCATATGTATGCTAAAGATGGACAATGAATAAGGAAGACAGAAGAAGAATTGATGCCTTTGAATAATGGTGTTGGCGAAGAATATCGAATATACCATGGACTGCCAAAAGAATGAACAAATCTGTCTTAGAAAAGGTACAGGCAGAAGGCTCCTTAGAAGCGAGGATGGCGAGACTTCATCCCACATACTTTGGACATGTTGTCAGGAGGGATCAATCCCTGGAGGAGGACATCATGCTTGGTAAAGTAGAGGGTCAGCGAAAAGATGGATTGACATAGTAGCTGCAACAAGGTGGACTGACACAGTAGCTGCAAAAATGGGCTCGAGCGTAACAATGATTATGACGATGGTGCAGGACTGGGCAGTGTTCTAATCTGTTGTACATAGGGTTGCTATGAGTTGGAACCAACTCAACAGCACCTAACAAGTTATGCTGCATTTGGTCATGTATGCATTTTTAAAGGAGACTATTTCATATGATCAAATGACAAAAAAAAAAAAAGTGTTTTAGAGAAGTGTTGTTCCAGAGGAGAAACTCCGAACAATCACATTCAGCGTTGCAGTTGGCTTTCATTGTCCCCTTTCCATTTCCTCCCAAATGAGCTATACAAGCGGGCACTTAAATCATGGGAAAGTAATCACGACTTGCTCTCTCAAGCATTTGTTAATCTCATCATGTGCTAGTCATGGCAAAGAAAGCACATTAAAGATACAAACCAGCTTTGGCATTCACTGCTTGAATTTCTTTTGTACCATGATTTGGTTTGCATTTAAATGCTTAGGGTGCTACTTGGTCATCACTGTACCTGCCTGAGATATTCTTTGTGACAGACGCTGTAGGGTATAGTAGAAAAGCCTCCTCAGAGGGACTCGGAAGGTGGGGTTTTGAGTGGTGACTCTTCTGTTTACTGCTGCTGTGGCCCCAAGCAAGTTACTGATTCATCAACTTTTAAGCCAGAGGGACTTCTACAATGATCTAGTACCAACATTTCTACAGATGAAAATACTATGATGCAAAGGGGCTCAGATGTGTTTGAAGTCACACAGTTAATTAATGCCACAGCTCATTCACTTTCATGCAAGTCTTACCCCCGCTTGCACACTGGAAATGTTTCAACTTTGATATTAACTTTCCTTTGCTCCCAGGTTGAATGGTTTGGATTCACATCCCATCTGTCTCTTATGAGGCATGTGTTGTTGTTCTGTACCATTGACTTGATTCCAACTCACAGTGGCCCCATGTGACACAGCAGAACCGTCCCACTGGGTTTTCTAGGCTGTAATCTTTACAGAAGCAGATAGCCAAGTCTTCCTCCTGTGGAAACACTCGGTGAGTTTGAACTGCCAACCTTTAGGTTAACAGCTGAGCGCTGAGCTGTTGTGCCACCAGGGCTCCTTACAAGGCTTGTAACCCAGGGCAAATAATGTATCCTCCCTGCATCTCAATCCTCAACTCTAAAATGAGGAAAATACAAATAATCTCTGTCTTGTAACTTTGTAAAGATTAAATAGTAGAATTCAGTGAGAGTAGTTCACATAATACATGGCACTATATTAGTGTTACAGGTTTGAATTATATCATCTGTCATCTGTGAGGCCAAAACCTTCATACTTAAATTTTTGAAGTATGTCACTGAAAGACTGAAGCTTTGTTTCAGATGAGACAAGTTTTTGTATAACCTATGTGTGAGAAAACCATGGAGCCAAAGGGTGAGAAAGAAAGATGTAACAAAGTGTATTTAAAGGCAATAACTGAGAAAAAGTAAAGATGTTTCCTGATTAAATCCTGTCAACATGTTAAAATCCTGAAGTGATTCATCAATATCCAGAGAAATATATTGAACTCCTCTAGGTCTTAAGGTCATAAGACTAGGTCTTCTTATAACTGGGAGGAAAGGCCTCCGTATACCTTACACAGGACAAATGGCAGCTCCTGTTATGACCAGAGCATTTTAAGGGCAAGAAAAAGATCCTTTCTCCTCTGTTATCACAAAACACACAGTAATAAGGGGCACAGGAGAAGTAAAATTCATACTTTCATACTGACTTGAGAAAAAGGTTGCTAAAAATGGAGTATTCACTATTCGTAATATTGCAAATTCCCATTAACAATAGAATGGTTACATAAATTGTGACATAGCCGCTCTATGGGATAAGAATGAATCAACTATTGTACAACTACATGCCACGAAATGGATGAATCTCACAGTGCGATGCCGAGTGAAAAATGTCAAATGGAAAAATGCATACTACATGATTTGATTCATGTAAAGTCATAAATAGGCAAAATCATGCTAGAGTGGTAGAAGTTAGGAGAGTGGGAGCCCTCAGTGAGGGGCAGTGGTTGAAAGGGGCATGAAGGGGCTTCTGGATATTTGTAACATTCTGTTTCCCAATCTGGATATGCGAGTGTGCTGAATTTGTGAAAATAGTACATACATTTTCCATTTGTGTACTTTTATATACATGTGCCATAATTCAATAAACTTCAAAAATTTCTTTTCGACTGAAGATAAAAGCAAGTTAACTGTTAGAAGTCGGAATAGGGGTTATGCTCTGGCAGGGGATAGTGGCTAGAAGAGGACTCCTGATGTTCTGTGGGGATGTTCTCTTTGTGAATATTCAGCGAGCTCTATACATACATGATATGCACTTTTCTGTATATAGAACTCAACTAATTTTGTATTAAGATAAAGGAGTACTTGATTCTGAAAGTTCAAACTTTATATCCTAAAAAAAAAAAAAAAATCCAAACAAAATGCTGCCTGTTAGACCTTCTTTTTTTTTTTTTAACTTGAACATTTAATAAAGTAATCCAGTTGGCCTTTTAATAAAACATACCAGCAATATTTATGGATCAGAGATCAGAGATTCAGCCTTTTAGATCCACGAAAAACTTCTTTGAATCTCTTATTATGTTTTTCCATTGGCCTGGTGGTGCAAACAGGTAATGCCCTGGGCTTCTAGCCAAAAGGTTGGAAATTGAAGTCCATCCAGATGTGTCTTGGAAAAAAGGCCTGTCTTTCAAAACACCAGTCACTGAAAACCCAATGGATGTGGTATATACATACAGTAAAACCTGTGAAAGCCAGAACCTATGTAAGGTGGAAACCTGTCAGGGAAAGAAAACTCAAATATTTTCTACTAAAATGAGCAATAGAAAAAAAGTGGTAAGATTGCAGCCTGCCAAAAGTGGAAAACTTGCAAGACCCAGAAAAACAAGGCAGTTCTGTCAAACCCCAGCTCTCACAGATTTCATTGTACGTTGAAATGTTACTCAGCCAATAAGAGAAGTCCTATGCATGCTACAATAAGGATGAACCTTGAAAAACATTATGCTTGATGAAATAAGTCAGTCACAAAAGGACAAAAGCTGATCTCACTTACATGAAATAGGCAAATATATAGAAACCAAACTTATTAGTAGTTATCAAGAGTCGAAGAGGGGGGAAAGGGGAAATTATTGCTTAGAGCACCGAGTTTCTGTTAATGGGGGAAGAATAATTAGGGAAAGGATACTGAAAAGGGTTGCACATAAAGAATGTCACTAAATTATACATGTAAAAATTGTTGAATTGGCAAATATTTTGTATGTGTATTTGAACAACAACAAAAAAAATCAACCAACCCTATGGAACACAGTTCTACCCTGCCACACACAGGGGCACCATGAGTCAAAACTGACTCAATGGCAACTGGAAAAAAAAGTCATATTGATGTTTGAGATGTTAAAATTACCGTTTTGTTAAGGTTAGTGACAACTGTATTTTGCACACATTTAAAACACCTGTAAACTTTTGTTGATCACGTGACATAGCCTCAGGGCTCAGAGTCTTCCTGAAAGTCTTGTTGTTAGGTGCCGTTGAGTCGGTTCCAACTCACAGCCACCCCCTGTACAACAGAACGAAACACTGCCTGGTCCTGAGCCATCCTCACAATCATTGCTATATTTGAGCCCATTGTTGCAGCCACTGTGTCAATCCATCTCATTGAGGATCTTCCTTTTCTTCTCTGACCCTCTACTTTACCAAGCATGATGTCTTTCTCCAGGGACTGGTCCCTCCTGATCACATGTCCAAAGTATGTGAGACGAAGTCTCGCCATCCTTACTCCTAAGGCTATACTTCTTTGAAGACAGATTTGTTTGTTCTTCTGGCAGTCCAAGCCTTGTAAATAGACAGAATTGAAAACTCAAGCACAGCATCTCTGGGAAGACCCACACCCATGCAGGCAAATTGTGAGGTAGTTCACAGCTCTTGAAAACCAGGGAAGCACCTGGAACAACAGATGGTACATCAATGTGACAATCAAGGGCAGGTTTGATTTCCTTAGATTAAAGATCCCAGGCCTTAATCTGTTAATGACAGAGAGACAAGGAGGGAAGTGAGAGTCATTTTACCAGATAACTAATAAGATTTGGTAAATAGAGTCATTTTTCCAGATAACTACATACAAGATCTAAAACTGGCAACGAATCTGTCAGTTGTTATTGGGTAGTTACCATTTTAATTATGCTATCTTCTTAACGAGGAAAGTAGGGAAATTATGCTATTCAGAATATAGATAGGCTTTTGTGAACATGGATAGAAAAGATAAATACTGCAGGTATCTTATTAACTTTTCCATCTGCAAAGCTAAATCTGCTTAATATGTTGCATTTGAAATCAGAAACTGCAGCATGTATGAGAAAAATGTTGAGTCACAGGCCCTATTTCACTCACAATTACACTGAAACAGTCACAGAAGGACAAAATGGTACACTGTAAAACAGAAATGGTGCTCTTAATTACTGAGCAGTAAATAAGAAGGAATTATGGGAGGAATGCCAAAAAGAGAAAGAAAATTCTTTTGTTTCTGCTTTAAGCAAAATGTGTATGGCAGGCAGAGGGAATTTTTGATTTAATGACAGATCTCATGCCTACTGAAATAAGCTCAATACCAAAACCAAAAAAAAAAAAAAAAAACTCAAACCCATCGCCGTTGAGTTAATTCTGACTCATAGCGACCCTAGAGGACAGTAGAGCTGCCTCCACAGGGTTTCCAAGGAGCGGCTGGTGGATTCGAACTGCCGACCTTTTAGAAGGAAGTAAATCAGCATATATGAATGTTCCTCCCACCATCTTGATTTTGACTGTTTCTTTTTAAATAAAAATGTTACTTTAAATTTATGGTAAAAAAAAAACTAACCAGCCAGGAAAATGCAATATTAGAGGAAGAGTTTTATCCTCACAGGAAAAAATGATAAGAGCAAAAATCTCCTTTCTCAAGTTCTCAGGGCCGTGAAATTTACAGAAAACAATAGTTCAAACAGTTACTATGTCTATTATCAGGATACCCAGTGTGATATGAAACAAGGACAAACCCCATTTGCCTGGGCAAAGGGCCAGGGAGGAGGTAATTGCTAGTTGAGGAGCAGCTGCAGATAGAGTTTGCTCAAATCCAGAGATCAAATGCTTATTTCATTTTGATAAAAATCATTAAATCATGAGTCAACTCATCCCAGGCTCCTATATACTCAGGAAATGACTATGTATACCATCTGCATGCAACGGTCAATTAATGCATTACAGTGATGACAGTGGCTTTCATTATGAAATCCCTAGATATAGACAGTTTATCAAAATGCAAGTCGTCATCATTCACATTTTATTTAGCCATCAGAAGGAGATTCCACACTTGAACACATTTTCCAAACAAAACCCACATTTGTTAGAACTAGGGCTCTAAAACAAGAAGTTAAGTTTGCTACCAACTTTCTGGATACAATATTTCTTATTTGCATTTTCTTTATTCACATTGTGCTGACTACATGAAAATTTCTCAAAGGTTATTGTAAATTCTGTGGTAAAAAATAGAATACTAAACTGACAAAGAACTATTTTTTAACCTTGAAAACATTTTCTTCACCCTGAAAAATATTCATAAGTTGTCTGCAAAGCAAAGAGGTGTCTGATACATTGAGCTCCAGAAAATAGGAGCTGAAAAACCAATTCCATATTATTTTAAATCCTAATAATTGGAAATAGTTGGAAAGTTTGGGGGTGTTTCCTCCCAAAGACAACATAAGAAGTTGTAGGTTTACTAATATAGAGTTGAATGTATGTTGTTGTTGTTAGGTGCTGTCAAGTCACTTGTTCATTCTTCTGGTGGTCCTTGGTATACTCAATATTCTTTGTCAACACCATAATTGAAAGGCATCAATTCTTCTTAGGTCTTCCTTACCGGTTGTCCAGCTTTTGCATGTATATGGGGCGACTAAAAATACCATGGATTGGGTCAGGCACACTTTAGTCCTCAAGGTGGTATCTTTGCTTTTTGACACTAGAAAGAAGACTTTTGCAGCAGATTTGTCCAATGCAATATGTCATTTGATTTCTTGACTGCTGCTTCCATGGGTGTTGATTGTGCATCCAAGTAAAACGAAATCCTTGACAACTTCCATGTTTTCTCCATTTATCATGATGTTGCTTATTGGTCCAGTTGTAAGGATTTTTTTTTTTTTATGTTGAGGTGTAATCTATACTAAAGGCTGTAGTCTTTGATCGTCATCCGTAAGTGCTTCAAGTCCCCTTCACTTTCATTCAGCAAGCAAGGCTGTATCATCTACATATCGCAGGTTGTTAGTAAGTCTTTCTCCAATCCTGATGCCGCATTCTTCTTCATATAGTCCACCTTCTCAGATTATTTGATCAGCATACAGACTGAATGAGTATGGTTGAAAGGATACAACCCTGATGCACACCCTTCCTGATTTTGAACCACACGGTATGCCCTTGTTGTGTTCGAACAATTACAGGTTTCGAATGAGCAGGATCCATCTGATATCAACTGTGATATCCCTTGTTCACGTCCTCTTCTGAATCTGGCTTGAATTTCTGGCACTTCCCTGTTGATGTACTGCTGCAACCGCTTTTGAATGATCTTCAGCAAAATTTTACTTGTGTGTGATATTAATGACATTGATAATTTCCACATTCTGTTGGACTACCTTTCTTTGGAATGGGCACAAATGTGAATCTCTTCCACTCAGTTGGCCAGGTAGCTCTCTTCCAAATTTCTTGGCATAAATGAGCAAGTACCTCCAGCGTTGCATCCATTTGTTGAAACATCTCAGTTGGTATTCTATCAGTTCCTGAAGCCTTGTTTTTCGCCAATGCCTTCAGTGCAGCTTGAACTTCTTCCTTCGATACCATCAGTTTTTGATATATGCTACCTCCTGAAATGGTTAAACATTGGCCAATTCTGCTTGGTCCAGTGACTCCGTGTATTCCTTCAATCTGCTTTTGATGCTTCCTGCGTTATTCAATATTTTGTCCACAGAATCCTTCAAAATTACAACACAAGGCTCGATTTTTTTTCTTCAGTTCTTTCAGCTTGACAAATGCCAAGTGTGTTTTCCCAACTCCAGGTCTTTGTACCTTTCATTATAATATTTTGTCTTCTCAAGCTGCCCTTTGAAATCTCCTGTTCCGCTCTTTTACTTCATCATTTCTTCAATTCACTTTAGCTTGTCTATGTTCAAGAGCAAGTTTCAGAGTCTTTTCTGACGTCCATTTTTGTCTTTTCTTTCTTTCCTCTCTATTTAATGACCTTTTGCTTTCATTGTGTATTATGTTCTTGATGTCATTCCACAACTCATTTGGTCTTTGGTCATTAGTGTTCAATGCATCAAATCTATTCTTGAGATGGTCTCCAAATTCAGGTGGGATATACTCAAGCTTGTATTTTGGCTCTTATGGGCTTTTTAAAATTTTTCTTCAGCTTCAACTTGAACTTGCATGTGAGCAATTGATAATCTATTCCTCACTTGGCACCTGGTCTTGTTCTGACTGATGATATTAAGATTTTCCATCATCTCTTTCCATAGATGTAGTCAATTTGATTCCTGTGTTTTTCAGCCAGTGAGGTTCACATGTACAGTCACCATTTATGTTGTTCAGAAAAGGTATTTGCAATTAAGAAGTCATTGATCTTACAAAATTCTATCATGCAATATCTGGCGTTGTAGACCGTATGATTGTCTCATTCAAAATGGCAAATACCAGCCGATTTTCAACTCACCAATGAGTAGGGTATCGATCTTTATACGTTCCATTTCATTTTTAACAACTTCCAATTTTCCTTGATTCATACTTCATACAGTCCATGTTCTGATTATTAACTGATGTTTACAGCTGTTCTTCTCATTTTAAGTCACACCACATCAGTAAATGAAGGTCCTGAAAGCTCTACTCCATCCACGTCATTAGGGTCAACTCTACTTTGAGAAGACAGCTCAAATATAAAAAAATATATATAAAGCAGTAAACTGCTACCACTTTGTCTCATGTACCACCCTCAGTTACCACCAATGTGCAAATGACTCACAAATTTATCTCTAAAGTCCCTGCCATCTTCCAACACCCAGACTCTACTTTGCATCTCTTCTTGGGTATCTCAAAGATGTCACCAACTGAACTTGTTCCAGACTGAACTCAAGGTCTCCCATACTTCTCCTATTAACCTTTCATCTTTCTACCACAGGATCTTTGCTCATGCTGCCCTCTGCTTGCCTGGTCCTTCCTCACTTAGTTAATGCCTACTTATCCTTCAGAGGGCTGTGGTAGTTCAACGGTAAAATTTACACATTCCATGTGATAGATCTGGGTTCGATTCCTGGACGATGCACCTCAAGCACAGCTACCACTGGTCTGTCAGTGGAGGTTTGCATGTTGCTGTGATGCTGAAGGGGTTTCAATGGCACTTCCAGACTAAAATGGACTAGGAAGAAAGGCCTGGCAGTTTACTTCCACAAATCTGCCAATGAAAACCCTGGAGATCACAAAAAAATCCCATTGTGCATGGGGTCACCATGAGTCAGGGACCAATTCAATGGCACCTAAACAACAATAACAGATCTCACTTCAAATGTCATTTCCCTAGGAAAGCCTTCCATGACTTCAAGGCTAGATTAGATTTCTCTATTACACTATGAAACTTTCCTTCATAGCACTTAACACAACTATAATTTTATTTGTGCCATTACCTGATTTGTGGTTATACCATTACTTGATTTCTGATTGACTTTCCTATGAAACTGGCATGGCATCTTGCACATACATGCACAATAGATGCTTGTTGAATAATGAGAGAATGAATGCATGCATGCATTAATGAATTGTGCTGTCTTTTGATCTGTGGTAAATATGAAACAGGTTGGTTTTTGTATTTGGTCTCTGTAGCAACCATGAAAATACTCCTTCAGATCTCTGACAGTGACTAATGGACAGTGTAATTAACTGATGGCCCCAGGTGCTGGACTTTGAAATCTATAACTGTGTCTATATCCAGGCTATGCCTCCCACAGGCTGCCCAGCCAATGATGGAATGATACCTAAGGCAGCCCCATTCTTGAGAGATGCAGGACCTCTCTGAAAGCCAACAGTGGATGGAAGACTCCCTATTGGCCTTGTCAAATTTCCTTAGAACTACACTGTAGTCTAACACTCTGCTACTCAGTCCTCTTCCTTCCCTCTCTCCTTTACAAGGGTCAGACCTACATTGTGATCTTCTAGCTCTCCCAGCCTCCCTTCCCATTTATGCTCACAGACTTTTTCCCTAGTCAACCTCCTGTGTGCCTAATCCCATCATGGTGTATGCTTCTTATAGGGCTCAGACTAACACAGTCTGACAAAGACCATATCTTTGGGAGGAAAGCAAATGTGCTAACATCATGTGGAAGGTGCCGTGGTAAAGGTAGTATGCTTTGTTCTAATTTATATTCCTGTGAATATGGATCCATTGTATCTATTCAGCACTTCACACATGTTTACTGTGTGATATTAAGTTGCATGGTATCTGTTTTGCACCCCAGACAGAACACACATAGTACTGTGCAACTGAGATATTTAAGATAAAGAACTCAGCATAGTGCCTAGAGCATAGTAACAACAAAAACGGCAACAAAAAACAAACCAATTGCCATGGAGTCAATTCCAACTCAAAGTAGAACTGTGCTCCATAAAGTTTTCAAGGCTGTGAGCTTTCATGCCAGGCGTTTTTTCTGAGGTGCCGTTAGGTGTATTCAAACTGCCAACCACCTAGGGACTTCTAGCACATAGTAAGAGCTCAGTAAATGTGAGCTATCACCACCACCAGCATTACCAGCATCATTATCACCCTTTTCCTCCTCAATGGGGTTTGCCCTTCTTCAAAGGGTACAGTTAGGCGTGCAAAAATAACTACCTATTTAATCATCTGGCTTCCAGAATATATACTATGATTATTCCTGCTAGGGAGCACAACTTCACAAAATACCAGTCAATGATAAGAAATTTGTTTCTTTCTTGCAAACAGCCTTGCTGTTTCATTCTATAGTTTACTGATAGAAGTCCAGTTGAGAAGAATTTTTTTATTGTTCACCTTTTGCCAATTTGAGCTGATCAAAATTTATGGTTCTATTAGGCAGATAATAATAGCATGGACACAGGAGGGGAAGTCTTGTTAGGATTCACCTTCGTATAGAACATATTTCCTGTGGTTTAACCCTGACTTCTGGGAAATCATATCTTGCTTTTGGAACATTTGGTCACTGTGGAATATTTCCAAATGTATCTCTCTGGCTGTGCCGGAACACTGTTCAATAGCTTTAGTTTCTAAAACTTGCTTCTAATTTTGTAATCTATTTTAGTAATGTCAGAAGAGATGTCACACCTTAGATAAAAATGTGAAAATGACCATTATTTCAAGTGAGAGAATCTCAGTGAAAAGATTTCAGTCCTTTAACGTCCCCTTGATCTTCTGCCTTCATAGCCTCCTGATAAAGTTTGGTTTGTTTAAAAAAAGTAGTTCTTGGATTTGTTTTTCACTCTGCTCTTTTCCAGATTTTTTTTTTTATTCCTTCTTTATAATTTCTTTGTATTCATTTCTAACTCCTTTGCTTTTTATTTCATTAGGTTCAGCTTGGGGGTTTCTTTTTGAGTTTTTATGCCAAAAACGTAATTCATTTATTTTCAGTCTTTTTTGCTTAATAATGTGTCTGTAACTTTTTCTCTGATAATAATCTCATTTTTATTTACAGGTTTTGTGTTTTTACTATGAGGACTACTCCTCTCAAAAGAGCCAGAAAAATTACACAGTGCATTGAGCTACTGGTCATACAGGGAAAATTTTCTTTATGCCATTTGCCTATAAAATGTGAAAGCATTAATTGCATTTTTTCTTCTTAAAATCCCAGGGAAATGAAAACATTTATAGTAATTTCTCCTTCTAATTGAAGAAGATGGTGACTGTGAGCATTCAGGAGGAAAAAGATAACTGGATTTATAAAATATAAAGGGAAAGAGATTTGTCTCAAAGATTATTCCTCTTTGTTAGGAACATTATATAGATGATGTTAATTGAATCTTTGAGAATGTTAAAATTAGTATCTATGGGTGGTAGAATAATGGGAATTTTTTTTTTCCTTCCGTTTTTCTGTTTTAACATACTAGTCTGGGAGATAGCAGACTAGAGACTGAATGGAAAGAATTGGTAGTGGGTCTAGGAACCAGAGATTAATAGGGACTCAAGCTGCCAGGTGAAATTTTCTGGTCTTGATGCTGTAAAAAAGAAAGCTTAAAGTATGACTTGTCTGAAACAATAGTACACGGCCCTGCTAAGTATCATCTCCAGTCTTGCCTTGTGGCCAATGATATGTTTTCTTTCTTCTAACACCTTTAATTATGAATTGTAAACTATTTTCACTGAAACATAAAACTCAAACTCTGAAGAGCAGCAGTCAATTAAGACGGCTGGTTTTTTAACACAAGACCTGTTGCTCAGGTGAGGAATGTATCTGACTTCTAAACTTTTTCTTTAAATGACATTCATGTTGGTATATGTAGACATAAAGTGTTCTGTGCTTCTATTTCCACAAAATTTTACTTATGTTTTCATATTATCCACTCATTAATTAGGTTCAAGCAAGATGAATCAATAAAACTTTCATTATAGACCTTTTATTTAGAATAAAGTATTAATAATTAACCTCTTGGAAAATGTAACAATTATCTCTATCGCTTGGTTCAATGAGAAAATTAAAATAAAATCAAAGATTACCTAGATCATAATAAAAACACAAAACCTGTAAGTAAAAATGAGACTATGATCAGAAAAAAATTATATACAGGCACATTATTAAGCAAAAAAGATTGAAAATGAATCAAGTTTTTGGCACAAAAATTCAGGAAAAAAAACCCCACATACTAAACCTAATGAAAACAAAAGTAGAGAAGTTACAAATGAATAAATCATAAAGGATGAACCAAAAAGAAGAAATTTGAAAGAGGAGAGTGAAAAACAAACCCAAGAACTACTTTTTAAAACAAACCAAAGAATTATGACCAACCAAAGAATAATAGCAAGTAGATAAAACACTGAGTATGCTAATAATTTATAAAAGGAGAAAGTATCAATAGACATCAATTAAGAGAAAGGAAATGACCCAAGGTATAGTGCAAGTAAAGAAAATTACACGATATTAAAAAAAAAAAAAAAATTCTAAGTGAAAAAAACTTCTTTGGTATATGGCTAAAATGAAAGATTTACTATTAAAACATAATATGCAATATTAAACTTATTGACCCAAGAGAGGTCAATGAGTTTAACAGGCCCAAAGTAATGGATATAATTTAGAAAAATTATCAAAGATGCAAAAATCTTTGATTAATGAATAGGAATCCATATTAAATTTAAACAATGATGATTCTCAATCAAGTAGAGTTTATCTCAGGAATGCAAGATTATTTTAACCTAAAAAACTCATTAATAGGAGAAAAAAAAAATACCACCATCTCATTAAGCATCAAAAAGCCAATTAACGCAATACAACCACTATTCCTGATTTAAGCGTGTGTGTATATGTGTGTGTGTATAATAAACTACAAATGCAATGCTCTTCAGTTAAAACATTAACACTCATATTTTTTATCTTGACAAAATGATACTGAAGATCGTTTGGAAAATACATATGTGAGAATATTCCGGAAAAGTTCTATAAAATAAACAAAGTAATAGGGTTTATCTTACCAAGTAGGATAGCATTATGGAATGAGAATAATTAAAACAGTTGTGTACTATGAAAATAGCAGGCTGAACAATGAAAGTGAATAGAGTCAAGAAACAGATAAACATACTTAGTAATTTAGTATATATTAAGGTAGATTAAAAAGATGGTGCTGTGGCCACTGGTTGACTAAGTGGAAAAATATACTGTATTATTCTCTAATTTTGCTTCAAAATAAATAACTTGAATCTCAAAGATGTAAATATTCAATAATAGAACTATAAAGATATTAGAGAAAAATAAGTAAAAATGTCAATGTGAATTTTGAGACGGCTTTGAAGGCATCCGGAATAATTTATTCATGAGCTACTTTGATTTTAAAAATTACGTTCAATTAATTTTAGTTATTCTAAAAAAAAAAAAAAAGCAAACCCCTAGTCATCGAGTCAATTCCGATTCAAAGCGACTGTATAGGACAGAGTAGAACTTCCCTATATGGTTTCCGAGGAGTGCCTGGTGGATTCAAACTGCCGACCTTTTGGTTAGCAGACATGGCTTTTAACCACTACGCTACAAACTAATTGTTGCTGTTCATACAGAACAAGGGGATACTGTATGGTTTAAAATCAGGAAAGGTGTGGGTCAGGGTTGTATCCTTTCACTATACTTATTCAATCTGCATGCTGAGCAAATAATCCGATAAAGTGGACTATATGAAGAAGAATGGGGTATCAGGATTAGACGAAGACTCATTAACAACCTGTATTATGCAGATGACACAACCTTGCTTGCTGAAAATGAAGAGGACTTGAAACACTTACTGATGAAGATCAAAGACTACAGCTTTCAGTATGGATCACACCTTAATGTAAAGAAAACAAAAATCCTCACAACTGGACCAGTAAGCAACTTTATGATAAACGGAGAAAATATTGAAGCTGTCAAGGATTTCATTTTGCTTGGATCCACAATAAAGGCCTATGGAAGCAGCAGTCAGGAAATTCAACAACTTAATTACATTGGGCAAATCTGTTGCAAAAGATCTCTTTAAAGTGTTCAAAAGCAATGATATTATTTTGAAGACAAAAGTGCTCCCGACCCAAGCCATGGTATTTTCAATCACCTGATATGCATGCGAAAGCCAGACAATGAATAAGGAAGACTGAAGAAGAACTGATGCCTTGGAACTATGGTGCTGGTGAAGAATATTAGGTATACCATGGACTGCCAGAAAGATGAACGAATCTGTTTTGGAAGTACAGCCAGAATGCTCCTTAGAAGCAAGGATGGTGAGACTTTGTCTCACATACTTTAGACATGTTATCAGGAGGGACCAGTCCCTGGAAAAGGACATGATGCTTGGTAAGGTAGAGGGTCAATGAAAAACAGGAAGACCCCCAGTGAGATGGACTGACATAGTGGCTGCAACAAGGAGCTCAAACATAGCAAGGATTGTGAGGGTGGAGCAGGACCAGGCAGTGTTTTGTTCTGTTGTATCTAGGGTTGCTATGAGTTGGAAATGAGTTGGCACTTAACAACATAACAGGAGGAAGTTCTTCCTGAAGCTTTCAGGATCAACATAAAATGATCTCACTAGTCTATTAATAAATACAGAGCTTTTTAAGGAGTATTTTGCTTACAAACTTAAGCTTTCTTAACATTTTAGGTTGCATTCATAAATTAAATATATCCAACTTGATATTTAGAATCTCAAGAGTCTTATAAACATATGAAGCCTTCATGAGTATTCAAATAAATCTTGTAAATATAATAAACTTAAGTGTGGCAAGCTATGTGCTATTGCCAATGTTTCAAATGATCTTACTAAAATTTCCACTTAAAGTTCCACTTCCAGATCAATTGATGACTCCACTAGACATTTTATTGGAACCAAAAGGCTAGGTTACGATTCTACTGGACCAGATCCATGCAGGTTATTTCGTAAAGCCAGAACATTATTATCGTAAGTTATATTTGCTTCATCATTTCTAAATTTAATTTTACTTTACCAGAGTTATAACACACATTTTTTCGAAGAAAACAATGTGTCAATAAAAAGCTTTTGAGGGGATATCTTTTCAGCTGGCTGAGGGTGGATACTGACCGGAGATTTGGAAGATCTAAGAGCTGCAGAGGCTCAAGGTAGAATGATTCCCACCCCCAACCCCCCCGCCCCCCCCCACCCCCCCCCCGCCCAGGATAATAAGGAAGAATTGAAGGCCCATTTGAAAGTCTTTAGACAGGAAATCCAAGTTTGTGCCCTCCAAATGGACTGGTTGGCAGCCAACCCCTTAAGATTCAATCTATTCAATATTAAATCTCAAGTGAGATGAGGCTGCATTCTTTCAAAAACCCTATAGCTGATACTCTTCACCCCCCTTCAAATGGATTTTGCTTTTCTTTAGCTCTCTTGTGATATGTAAATGGAATCCATTTGGATCCTCCATATCTCCTTTGGATTTGTGTGGTTTCATTTCGCTATTCCCTAGTCTATGCACTTCCCATTCTCCTGGAGCACCATTTTATACCTTCTCCTCCATACGCAAACCCCAGCACTTGCTCCACCAGCTCTACTTAGAGCTGAAGAGTATTCTTTCCACTTGTTAGGAAAATGATCTGCCTCTATGCCTCCCATCTGGGCTGCCTAAGTAAAGGCCTTGAGTCCAGAGCATTTTCTGATAAGGAGGCTGGGAATTTGGTTGACTTCTGTCTCCTGGTTCCTTCTCCTTATCAGGAAAGTCTTCCCCCAGTTCTGGGCACAAAGAACTCTCTTCTGTCTCTTGCACATGCGCAGACACCATACTGTACCTGACCAATCCCAATTCGCTATCTGTTCCTGGTGGGGAAGGAACAGGGTCTCTTACTAGCTGCACAAGATAGAAAATGTGCCAGGTTGTAAAAGCTGGCCTGGGGATGTGGGGGGGGGTGGGGGGGGGCTAAAGGGGAAACAGGCTTTGTGAGGTCAAACATGGGTACCCCCACGTAGTCTGCTAGTTCACTACAATTTGCTGAGTCATTCTTATATAAGCCCCTAGCTTGTAGCCACTATTGTCTGCTACCCCTATAAAACCCCTGCCCTCCAACTGCAGGGCGTGGAGATCTGCTCTGGTCCTGCAACCATCTAGGGCTTGCTTCATGTGTAAACCCATTGCCTAGTTGAGCCGATTCCAACACATACCGACCCTATAGAAAAAAAATTTTTTTTTTTTTCTATAGGACAGAGTAAAACAGGGTTTCCAATGAACAGCTGGTGGATTCAAACTTCTGACCTTTTGGTTAGCAGCTGAGCTTTTAACCACTACACCAACAGGGCTCCCCTCATATGTACGTCTCCCTAATATGCTCCTTTGCTGCCACACTGGAGTTGCCCGCCTCTTTCTTTGGTCTCTTGGCACCCTCCATTTTTGGAGACAAATTTCACATTACTGGTCCATGCCTGGACACCACTTTATTGAGAAAAAAATGAAGCAATCAGAACTTCCAGACTCCCAACGCCACACTACCCAAATTTCAGCAACTGCCTCTACGTTCTCAGATAAACTGTTCATGCTACCATTCAGTGCTACACCCTCCCTTCTTCTCTATTCAGTGATATAATTCCAGCAATTTTTCCTTCTCTCCCTCTACTAAATACATCCATTGTCATTTTAAAATGCTGTTATTTTTCCCATCATCAAAAAAAAGAAATGCTCTCTAAACCCCACTTCCTCTGCCAAACTGATTATTTCTGGTCTTTTGCAGCAAACCCCTTGAAATAATTTATACATGCCATTTGCCATTCCTTCCCCTCTTATCTCCTCCTAAACCCACTCTAACCGTGCTTTTGCTTTCACTGTTTCATTTAATCTACTCTTGTCAAGGTCACCAATGACCTTCACTTTGCTAAATCCAGTGAGCAATGCTCAGTGTGCATCTTACTTCATCTATTAACAGAATTTGACACAGCTGACCATTCTCTGATGCACTTTCTTCACTTGGTTACAGGGTACCACCTGCTTTTGGTGTTCATTCTACCTCACTAGTTGCTGCTTCTCAGTCTCCTTTGCTATTTCCTCAACTTCTCCTTAACCTCTTAATGTTGGAGTACCCACTGCTCTGTGCTCTTCTTACATTGATCTAGACTCACTTTCTTTGTGATATCATCCAATATGTTGGCTTTAAATACTATTTTCCATAATCTGACTGTGTCAAAATTTATTTCTCCAGCCCAAACTACACTCTTAATCTTCAGACTCATCAATCTAACTTAATACCTGTTATCTCCATTATTCGTAGGTTTAACAGACAGCTAAAACTCACCATGTCCAAAACTGAACTGCCAATTTCCCTCCAAAATCTACTCCACCCACATCCTAGGCCATCTCAGCTGATTGTAACTCTGTCCTTCCAGTTGCTCAGGGCAAAACTGTTGAACCATCTTTGACTTCTCTCTTCATCTTACACCCTAAACTTAATTGATCAGGAAATCATACCAGCTCTACCTTCAAAATATATCCAGATCTAAGTATTTCTCTCAACTGTCCCTGCTACCACTCTGTTCCAAGCTACTGGGTGGATGATTGCAACAGCTGTCTCCCAGCTTCTATGTTTGTTTCCCTACATTTTATTTTTATTCTATTATGTTCCTAATGGAGCCCTGGTGGTACAGTGGTTAAGCACTCGGCTGCTAGCCAAAAGATCAGGAGTTTGAACCCATCAGCCACTCTGTGGGAAGATGCAGCAGCCTGCTTCCATAAAGATTTACAGCCTTGGAGACACGATGGGGCAGTTCTACTTTGTCCTATAGAGTCACTGTGGGTCGGAATCAACTCAACGGATAGGGTTTTTTTTTTTTTCTTTTGATGTTTCTAATGGTAACCAGTCAGATTGATGGCTCCTCAATATACTCATACTTTATGTGATCTACCAGGGTTTATGTGATCTTCCCTAGTCTCCAAAACCCTTTGACTATTTCCTACAAGCCTACACCTAGGCAACTCTGCTCCAGTTACACACTCTGCTTGGTATTTCTGGGACCTGCCTTTTGCTCTGATCTGCCTTTTTGAGTGGACTGCTCTTTCTCTTGGGAGTCCCTGGGAGGTGGAAACAGTTAACACACTTGGCCGCTAACCAAAGGGTTGGAGGTTTGAGCCCACCCAGAGGTTTCTCGGAAGAAAGACCTGGTGATCTACTTCTGAAGAATCAGCCACTGAAAACCATATAGAGGCGAGTTCAACTCTGATACCCACAGCATCACCGTGAATTGGAATCCGCTGGACAGAATCTGGTTTTCAGCTCCTCCCCGATGTCCACTTGGTTAACCTTCTCATATCCTACAGGTTTCTGCTCAAGTCTCACTTTCTCAATGACCATCTGTGATCTGCTTTTACCATGACCCCCACTCCGTACCCTTAATCTTCCTTACCTTGCTCTAACTTTCCCATTTTCCATAGTACGTGCTTTCTACTATGCATATAATTGATAGAAAAATATTGTGCTTATTGTTATTGTTCCCTACCTCATTTGAATATCAGCTTCTTGAGAGTAGGAATATTTGTCCTTTTTGCTCTCTGAGGTATCCCATGCACCTAGAACAGTAACTGATACATTAAAAAAAAAAAAAAAATCCAAACCCATGGCCACTGAGTCAATTCTGACTCATAGCGACCCTATAGGACAGAGTAGAACTGCCCCAAAGGGTTTCCAAGGAGCACCTGGTGGATTCGAACTGTTGATCTTTTGGTTAGAAGCAGTAGCTCTTAACCACTATGCCTCCAGGGTTTCCCACCTGTTACACAATTTGTACTTATTTTTTTTTTCTGAATAATGAATTAATTCTAGTGGCAGAATACATGATACATTTAATTTATAAAAAATTTAAAATTTTTTGGTAAAAAAATAAAAGTAAAAATAAGAGGACTATGACAAGTTGGTAGGGCATGTAAAGGGCTAATTTCCTTTTAATACGTAAAGAACTATTATAAATCCAAAAGAAAAAGGCAAGCAACCCAGTGAACAAATGAGAACACAAGAACAAGATGTCATAGAAAAAATATAAATGGCCAATGAATTAACAAAAACATGCTCAACCTCACTCATAATTAAAAAATGAAAAAAAAGAAATATTACTTTTTTTCCTCAGCAGAAACAACAAATAATGTATTTCTTTAGATTACCAAGGATCTCATATATAAAAATAAACAGTCGAAAATAAGTGTGTTTCAATGCTTACTACCACCCCGCCAGTTGATGTCAAGTCAGCTCCAACTCATGGCAACTCCAGGTGTGTCAGAGTAGAACTGTGCTCCACAGGGTTTTTAATGGCTGATTTTTCAGAAGGTGATAGACAGGTCTTTCTTCCGAGGTGCCTCTGGGTGGACTCAAACCTCCAACCTTTGCTTAATAGCTGAGTGCATTAACTGAACCCAGGGTCTCCTTTAATGCTTACAGAAAATGAGAAAAAAAAGAAAAAGCTTATTAAGGAAACTATCAAGTAAAGCAAAATGTCTGCAGTCAAAGAGTGGGAGAAGCAGCATTAGTAGTGCCAGAATGCAGAGAATGTGTTATAGGGCTGAGAACCCACAGAGGCCTTGACTAAGGCAGCTGAGCAAATGTTACTGAGGTAGCAACTGGGGAAAACATTTGATAACCAATCTGAAGAAATTACAGGAAATGCAGCACAGAGAGAGCAAGAAATACAACATACAAAAGAAAAGTTAAGAGGCATAGAAGATATTTTCTCTTTCAGTTAATTTGATAGACTCGGTATTTGGACCAATTTCCTTCTAACAAGTCATTAAAAGTGATGGATAAAACATTTTAAGAATATTCATAAAAGAAACGAGCTGACAAGAGATTAGTGAATTATCAGGCCAAAATCTAAGCAATGGCAGAAATCCAAAAAGTGAACAGCGCTCTGAGGGTGTGGCCAAACCCAAGGAGTAGGGCTAAGATTTTCAACAGTCTCACAGGGTTTAGGATCCAGTGATCAAAGCTCAGGGGCAATAAAGTCGATGTCCCAAAGGGTAGTTTATTTAGCTAAGAGTGACCTGAAGGAACTCTCCTAACTCTGCTCCAAGTGACTGCCAGGAGAGTTGTCTTGAATCTGAGACTAGGGAAATAAATGTTGTATGGAAACCATTTTACACGAAAGTAGGGCCACAGGTAGACCTGGAACTAATATGAAACTGAAATTCACATCCTCTGTGCAGTCTTGCAAACTTCAGGCAGAGTCCAGGTAAAAGTGGTCCTTGACAGAAAGCGGCCCTTGTTGCCTGGCGGTAACAAAACACAAAGATTATATAGATGAAAGAACTTCATCCTAAGTCAAGAAGGATGCCCACAGGTAATTTTCTATGAACAATGAGCAGTTCAGAGTTAAAAATAAACCTACAGGGAAGCAAGGAAGAATCTGCAAAATAATTGATAAAAAAATAAACCAGCAGAAACAAATTCACAAAACCTTCAGAAAATTTCGTGAGTATGCCTTTTAAATATCAGACAAGCAAATATGTAAAAGATTGATTAATCCCAGAGTTAGTAAGGCTGAGGAGAAATAGTATTCTCAGACAATGTAAATTGGTTATACTTTTTTGGAGGGCAATTTACCTATATCAAAAACAATTTTAAATTTAAATTTACATTCTATTGACTCAAAACATTCAAAGTTGCATATCTACAAATATAAATATACAAAGATATTTAGAGCAATATTATTCCAGTTTTCTGTTAATTCAAAAAGTTAATGAATCTAAAATAAGTAAATCTATTATATACACACATAGTTTGGAATCCTTAGTAGCCATTATAAGGGATATGGCAAATCTATACATATTGTTATGGAAAGATCTCTAAAACTAGAAAACAAATAAATTAATTCTACTTTAAAAAAGGATATAACTCAAATGTATATATACATATACCTATGCACACAAACACATATGGGTATATACACATATTTGCATATAATTTTTTTCTAGAAAGACACAGAAAAGTTCTAACATTCTTACTTTCCATGAAGTGAGAATAATGGTAGAAGCAATAACATTTATTTTTTAATTTTTATACTTGTTTGTAGTTCATTATTTGCTGTATTTATTATTTTGATAAATTTAAACAGCTGTAATATTAAAGTAAAGAAGAAATGCATAGTTTTCCTTCCCAATACATGTATTCATGTCAAGCATTTTGCTAGGCACTGAGAATGCACCAATGAAGAAAACAATCATGGTGCTGGGAATAAATTAAATGAAATTATGGTTAAGAATTGTATCATTATGGCTAAGCCAATAGATGCCTTTAAAGTGCGTAATAGGTTTGTTTCCCTAAATATCCCCTTTTATAAACACATTTTCTCATGGTAGAATGAATCATACAGTAGAATTCTTGTCATTAGAAGTCAAGTATCAATCACATTATATGTATCTATTATCTAATATCCTAAACTTTGGAAAATCTAAATATACGTGGTTTTACTATGTAAATGAGTGAGATATCTAATCAGCAGCTCTGCAACAACCTGCTTGCCATGTGTCCCTGTCTTAATCTTGGCAGCAAGCTTGGCTTCTGCATCCATCCAAGACTAATCAAGAGATGAATAGAAAATGACTACCCTTTACAATCCATTGTTTAGTCACATCCTTAGGGTCTCATTTTTAGCTGGCCTCAAGCTGAATACCCAAAAGAACTAATTACATACTTTTGCTTTCTATAATTATTTACAAAATGTCCTGCAAAATAATTAATACAGATAAAGTTTCTTTTTTAAGATCTAAGTTGCAAGAATCCACTGAATAGATCATGTTGTTCAAGTTGCTAGTTCTACAATAAAGCCTCTAAGATTTAGAGCTGAAGTGGTTTGTCCAAAATTGCTCATTTATGACTAGATAAAGAAGGGGGTCCTGACTCCCAGTCCAGTGCTCTTTCCCCTACAGCATGCTAATAAGCCGGTGCCCTTGATCTAGAGTCAGGCAATGGTACCATTTATCAATGATCCAATACCCTTTCTCTATCAACTGTTTAGGGGTATTTCTCACATATCACATCCTTTCTGTGGATGTACAATTCTCTTCTAATTTTTTTTCAATTAGTCTGTGCAAAACATAATTACTCTCTCATTTTCTCTTTCTATTTTTGTACAGGATCCAGGCTGATTTTTACAGGTGTAGACCAAAAAGCTCAGTTGGGAAGAAAAGCAAATAATTTTTTTATTTCTAAATACCTTCACACATGTGGGCAGATTTGTGATGTTGCTTGGAGTCCACTAAGTAAACTAGGCAGCTCCATAATCTGGAAAATTCGCGACAAATATTTTTATTAATGAGAAAATGCCCAGATATAGAGTGGGGGAAAAATTTCCAAAGCTGAAGCACTCCTCTCCTTTTGTTTAATAACCAACTAAGAAAGCCACCCATTTCTTGACTTTAAATTTTAACTGTATAGAACACTGTTTAATAATATAGCATAACATTTGAAAAATAAGATTTTTTAGAAGAAAAATTAAAGTTGGCATTATTATACCATTTTCGATTCTAATATATTATACGTAGATTTGGAATATGAACACAGAGAAACACACAGAGGAATTATTTTACTCACGTAATGATGTCTAAGTGTTTTCAGGGTCAATAATGTGGATAAGTGAGGCATTATTCCTAAAAAATGTGAACTGATTAAAAATTATATCACTACACCAATGCAGACTTTATTTTTGTTTTCCCTGCCAATTCTATGTCCTATCTTTCTATGTAATTATGACAAGCCTAAATATCTTGGGGAAGGGGGGAAAAAGAAAACAAATGTAACTACACCTGAGTGGTTAAACTAAATGACCAATGCTACTACAAGAATTCAAGATGTTTCCTGAGCACTTAAGCAGTTTGGTGGATATATACATGCTGAAGTCTGTAGAGATGGACAGTTAAATAATAGCAAATGTCTCCACTATAAGGAAATCACATTGAAGACAGTAGATATTGTTAGCATCTATGGTTTCCCATCTTGTTTCCTCTCCTGTCATTTAGGAATATCAGCACTAGGTCAGGGAATTAGAGAACAGGCTTACAAATGCAGAGCTACCATTGAGATTTAAATTGTTTTTCTTAAAATCAGAAGGGAAGGTGAATGAGCCTAGATGTGTAACTCAAATCTTATCACCACCTGCATTTGGTTCCTCTCTTTATCTGACATGTGCACTCTTTCACCTGTGTTTTCCTATCATCTCTAATGACTGACAGAAAGCAAACAAAAGCAATGAGCATTGGGGCTGAATGGTACCAGGTGCACTATTTCATTAAAAAGAACAAATGAATCATTGTAACACACAATTCGTCTGATTGTAAATAACCAACGTGTGATTATAGAGCTTTAGGCAAATATTGAGTTTTCTGCAGGCAAATGCTAATATGACTCAGCTTCTCCAAGAGGTAACATTCATGTATCTGGTAAGCCATTTTAATGCTAAATCGCTTTCACAAATGACTTTTCCTCAGAGACAGGCACAGCAGTGCTCCCGGATAATGAATGACTCAAACCCTGCTTTCTGCCCTCTCATTGGCCCAAGAAAGCAGCAGGAGTGAAAAAGGAATGAAGTTAAATTTTTTACGCTCCAGATGTTGTGAGATAACAGCAGGGAATCCAGTCTGTGAGAGAAAACCATCTCTTCCCAGAACCTTAAATCAAAAAACTGAGGCAGGTCTGAAGTCTCCTTCTCTATGAGTCCTGAGCTTATGCATTATCCCAGTATCAACTGGTTTGTGTTTCATCTCCAGAGACTGGGGTTGGGATGAACTCTTTGCTCTCTGGCTACCTCTACTAGCATGGTAAGGAGAAGGGAAGAAACTGAAGAAACTCAAGGCAGTGCACGTGTTAAAAAAAAATTTTAGCCTGAGGTAAAAATTTTAGTGCCAAAGAATCACTTAAGTATGCTTGCTAAATGCAGATTCCTAGCTATTTTTCAGTTGTAGAGTTATCTGATTTTGTTCTATAGTTTTCAATTTTAAGCACATTTTCCATTTTGTTATTGAGACATTTTTCTGACAATTCCCTGACATTGATATTTTCCCTGTAGTCCTTTCTTACTTTTTCTCTGAAAGAATGTAATAGCATCCAAAGCCCCAAAGTACCTTTAAAGTTTTTCATAAATAATATTCAACATTTATTAAAAAATAAAAATAGGCATATCAGGTTGAAAGACCTATTTAAGAACATTAAAAAATGTGCTTAAAACTATAAAACAAAATCAAATAAAAATTCTACAACTGAAAAGTACAGAAATGAAGAGCTCGGAGTATGAGTTTAACAACAGATCAGACATAGGAGAATAAGGGTTAAAAAAAAAATTAGTGAACTAGAATTTAAGTAAGAAGAAAATGCCTAGACTGAAGCACAGAAGGGTAAAAAATGTAGAATAGAGCATACGAAAAACATGAGAGACAATGAAAAAATCTAGAATGTATTTAGAATCCCAGTTAGAAAGGACAAATAATGGGGAACTAAAATAATGTTTGAGAAGATTATGATTGAGAATTTTCCAAAATAGATATCTCAAGCAGTACTAGAATCTCACAGATTTAAGAAGTGCTAGTAACACAAAACAGGATAAATACCGAGGCTATGGAAACTTAAAAAAAAAAACAAGAGAAAAATATTAAAAGCAGCAGAAGAAAAGCAAACCAAACACAGCCTTCAAAGGAAGTAAAATAGACTGATATTTGACTTCTCAAAGAAATAATAGAAGCTAGGCAAGAATGGAATAACATCTGCAAAATGCTAAAACTAATAAATCAAATTAATGTTTTAATATTTAAGGTAACCACTAAAAGAGCCACTAAAACTTGCTCTTGAATGTAGAGTAGCTAAACAAACGGAAGAAATGATGAAGTAAAAGACCTAAACGGAAGATGTCAAAGGGCAGCTGGAGAAGAGTAGGTATTATAATGACACGTGCAAAGACCTGGAGTTAGAAAACCAAAAGGAAGGAACATGCTCCATATTTCTCAGCTGAAAGAACTGAACAAAAAATTCAAGCCTGCAGTTGCAATATTGATGGGCTCTGTAGGCAAAATGTTAAATGACATAGGAAGCATCAAAGGAAGATGGAAGGAATACACAGAGTCCCTGTATCATAAAGAATTGGTGGACATTGAACCATTTCAGGAGGTAGCATATGATCAGGAACCAATGATATTGAAGGAAGAAGACCAAGCTGCCCTGAAAAGGCATTGGTAAAAAACAAGGCTCCAAGAATTGACAGAATACCAATTGAGATGTTTCAACAAATGGATGCAGCACTGGAAGTGCTCATTTGTCTATGCCAAGAAATTTGGAAGACAGCTACCTGGCCAACAGACTGGAAGAGAACCATATTCGTGCCCATTCCAAAGAAAGGGGATCCAACGAAATGTGGAAGTTATGGAACAATATCATTAATATCACATGCAAGTAAAATTGTGCTGAAAATAATGCAAAAAATAGTTGCAGTAGTACATCAACAGGGAACTGCCAGAAATTCAAGGAGAATTCAGAAGATGATATGGAATGAGGCATATCATTGCTGTTATCAGGTGGATCTTGGCTGAAAGCAGAGAATAACAGAAAGATGTTTACCTGTGTTTTATTGACTACACAAAGGCATGCAACTGTGTGGATCATAATAAAATATGGATAACATTGTGAAGAATAGGAATTTCAGAACATTTAATTGTGTTCATGCAAAACCTGTATATAGACCAAGAGGCAGTCGTTTGAATAGAACAAGGGGATACTGTGTGATTTCAAATCAAGAAAGGTGTGGGTCAGGGTTTTATTCTTTCACCATACTTATTCAATCTGTATATTGAGCAAATAATCTGAGAAGCAGGAGTATATAAAGAAGAATGCGGCATGATGATTGGAGGAAGACTCATTAACATCTGTGATATGCAGATGACACAACCTTGCTTGCTAAAAGAGGACTGGAAGTAGGAGCCAAGAAATCAAATGACATACCGCATTGGGCAAATCTACCGCAAAAGATTTCTTTAAAGTGTTAAAAAGCAAAGATGACTTTGAGGACTAAGGTGTTCCTGACCCAAGCCATGGTATTTTCATTCGCCACGATATGCATGTGAAAGCTACACAGTAAATAAGGAAGACCGAAGGAGAATTGATACCTTTGAATTATGGTGTTGGCAAAGAATACTGAATATACCGTGGACTGCCAGAAGAGTGAACAGATCTGTCTTGGAAGTAGTACAGCCAGAATGTTCCTCAGAAGTGAAGATGGTACAACTTTGTCTCAAATACTTTGGACAAGTTATCAGGAGAGACCAGTCTCTGGAGAAGCACATCATTCTTGGTAAAGGAGAGAGCCAGTGAAAAAGAGGAAGAACCTCAATGAGATGGACTGAGACAGTGGTTGCAATGATTGGTTCAAACACAGCAATGCTCGTGAGACTGGCTTCAGGACCATGCGGTGTTTCATTCTGTCGTACATAAGGTTGCTATGAATCAGAACTGACTCAATGGCACCTAACAATAACAACATTTATATGAATGAACTGCTGTCAGACAAAATAACATGGATGAGGCTCGCAAATAGTGGTGAGTGAAAGGAAATAGACACAAAAGAGTATCTACTGTACAATTCCATTTATTTAAAGTTTAAAAACAGACTACAGTAATCTATGGTGTTAAATATCAGGACAGGGCTTACCATAGGGAAAGGTCACAAGGGGGACTTCTGGGATTCAGACGATGTTTTTTCTTGATCTGAGTGGTTAGTTAAATATCAGGACAGGGCTTACCATAGGGAAAGTTCACAAGGGGGACTTCTGGGATGCAGACGATGTTTTATTTCTTGATCTGAGTGGTTAGTTACATGGAAGTATTTGCTTGGTGATCATTCATCAAGTTGCACACTTGCAATTTGTGCTTTTTTCTACAGGTGTGTTATATTTTAATTAAAATTCTATTACGAAAAGGAGCGAAAGTACTAGTTGTCCTTGCTTTGTACAGTCTTACAGGATTGTAAAAACAGCCATGTGAGAACTTTAAACATTTTTGTGAGAACATTAAAAATTCTCTTAAAGTTGTCTTAATGTATAAAACCAAAACCAAAACGAACCCATTGCCATCAAGTCGATTTCTACTACAGCGAACCATTGGGACAGAATAGAACTGCACCATAGGGTTCCCAAGGCTATAATTTTGCAGAAGAAGACTGCCACATCTTTCTCCCATGGAGTGACTGGTGGGTTCAAACTGTCGACCTTTTAGATAGCCGCCGAGCGCTTAGCCACTGCACCAGCAGGGCTCCTTCTATGAATGTATAAGGACATTTAAAAAATAGTAAAACTAATATTTATTTAGTACACTTCAATTTAAAAATTAGAAAAATTGAAAAATCAAGTGTTGTATTTCTTTGTAAAAAAGAGTATGTTGTTTGAATAGTACTTGACTTCTTCCTTCTGTGTAACTTAGGATACAGAGCAAGCAAGTTTCTACGTCTGAATCAGCTTCCAAAAGTTTATCTTTTGTGCTTTCACTGTCGTGAAATACCTTCAAGAGTTCCTTTCATATGAAGTTTTGTTGACTGCCTTACCTCCCCTCAGACATTTTTGTTCTTTTTGTCATGACCACTCTATTACTGTTTTGTGTCTTCATCATTTATGTTGATAAGTTCACCTTCACTAAGTTCCTCTGGGTGCATATCTACAGTCAACATTCCCTTGGTCAGCTACTTCTTTTATAACTCCATTTATATTCAAATTTGAATTTCACTTTCAACATTATGACTTTCATTTCTTTGCTGAACTTTCATCGTTGTTAGCCAATTCCATCTTTTAAAAACCCATTTTTTGTAAAATGTCACATGGGTTTATCATTTAGAGATAAGGAGGCAACACAACTATATACTTTGCTGTCTGTGTGTGAACTGAATAACAGATGTGCAGTGACAATCACTGACAGACTTCGAAAAAAGTGACATGATTGGTCACTGTGTCAGACATCTTTGTATTTGATGCAATTACTCACAGTTAGTATACTGTGGTAATGGAAATTTGAATCATGCTGTTGGGGGACTTGTGCTATTTAACTAAACCTTGGTAACAGAGATGTGTACATATCAGAGCCATGCAAAGCGAGGACTCCCTGTGATTAGAACATTTCCCTTCTATGTTCCTTGGTAAGTCCCACCATGTTTTATTGTAATTACTCATCTGTATCCCTATCTCAGCTGTTACATTGTATCCATGTGCCTTGTGTAATATCTGGCATATAATAAGTGCTCAATAAATATTTGTTGTATTAATGACCTAGGGCACGGATATTCACTTTTAAGTTAATTTCATAATAGTAAAATAGTAATATAAGTTTAGAATATCAGTATTTACTAACAGATTTTTATGAAATACCAACCAAAAGGGTGAGACATTTTGCTAGGTGATCGGGATTCAGATTTCAACAAGACAAACATTGTCTCCTTCCTCAGGGAGCTTACAGATCGATGGGGAAATAGCTGTGCTACCAGAGCCTCCATGATGAAAACTGCCTTTGCCTCTATTCAATACTAAGATTCATGCAAATCACTTTATGCTGTCTTAAGAAAATAAGCTATACTTTCAGTTCTTGCTGAGCCTCCCAATGAAATGAAGAATGATGCTGTTCTTGCCCAGCATGAAGAACATGGTACTATCTTTCATCCATAGCCTTGATCCTTCACTGTAATTCACTCACAACATTCTATGGGCCTACCCAGTGCTCACTAAGGCTCCTTTCTAACTGGAAGATCACTGGGGCAAGAAGAAGAGGTGCTAGAAATGCAAGTTCTAACAATGCGCACCACACAGCCTTTTCTTATGCTGTCCCCTCCTCCTCAAATGCTTTTTTGTAATATGCCCTCCATCCGTTTCATGTGAACCACACCAACTTATTCTGTACAGCTCTGAACCCTGACCTTCCAAGCTAGGTCAGAAATTCCTTGTACAGCACCATATACCTTTCCCTCATAGTACTCGCCACAATTTGTAACTATATATTATTTGTGTGAAGATTTGATGAACGTCTGTCTCTCCCAAGAAATGCTCAGCTTCACAAATTCAAAATATCTGGCACACAAAGTAGATGCTCAACAGATATCATAGCTAAATAAAAGAACTTGACTTGTGGTTAAGCCAGGTTTTAGACATAGGAATGTGATAAAACAGTAATTGTGCTTTGTCTTTCAAATTTCCTTTCTGATTGTTGCTATTTAGCCAGGTACAGCTGGTGTCTGAAGAGGTTTTGTCATTACATCATTTCTGGCCTTTATCCCATGACCTTATTTCTTCCCCTCTGCTCAGGAGAACATATTGTATAAGGTCAGCAGGATAGATCTGGAGCTCTCCTTTAAAGTCTTCCCTCTCCAAAAAAAAAAAAAAAAAAAAAAAAACTGCTTCTGCTCTGGGGCAACACCTGCTTCTTCCTTCCCTGCCAGGTCTGTAAAGTGAGGCTAATTAGAATTGCTCTTCTTTCGAGAGCTAGTGGGATGAAAGCCTCCGGTTCCTTATGTTCTGACTCTCTCTACTCCATTCAACAACAAGTATTCAACGGGCACTTACCGTGTGTACCGCGCAGGGCTAAACGCAACAGGCAATGGAGTTGCACTAATTATGTTCCTAGGAGTCCCCCGTCACTTCCATATTCAATCAATCAAAAAATCCTGTTGAGTGAAATTCCCAAACACCTTTTCCATCAACTCACTTCTTTCTGTTTTCATGACCATTTCCAAGATTAAGCTACCGTCTTTCTTTGCCTTTGTCCCCTAACTGGTGTCCTTGCAACCATACAAGCCTTCTCTATCTGTTCTCCTTACCGAAGCTTCAGTTACATGTTCAAATGGAAAATCTGATCTTTTTGCCCTCCCCCATACACAGACATGTTCAAAGCCCCACAGTGGTTTGCCATTGCTCTTAGGGCACACACACATCATTCCCTATGAGGCACTGCATGGTCTTACCCCTGCCTACTCTTTTGACTTTATCTTATACCACTTTCTCCCTTATTCTCTGCTCCAGCAGCTGTGGCCATCTTTAAGTTTCCAGAAGGAGCCATGCTCCTAACCACCTCAGGGCCTTCACGCATGCTGATTTCTCTATCATGAACATTCTTTCCATCCTCAATCCTTCAGCTAATTAGGTCTTCTTTCTCTTTCAGTTATCATCTCAACTATCAGTAATAAGCACCAGAGCCAGAATGTAAATCCAGGTCTGTTTGTCTCTAAAATTGGTAATCTTTCCACCACGCTTTACTTCCTCTCAGGAAAGAAATAGAACATGGTGGGCAAGATACATGGGCCACATGCTAGTTTAATACCTAGGCTTCTGGTGCTGTAGGTTATTCCCCAGGATCTTCTTTTATTTTCTCTTGACAACATTGGCTGCTAGCCTAACCATTATCTTTTTCCCTCCTTCAGCATCTTCTTTCCTGCCCAGGAGTTTCTCTGCCCAGAATCATGGCAGGACTGAGATTTAATGGAAAGAACACTGGATTAGGTTTCAAATAAACTGGGCCCAGGTCCAGTTGTGCCACTCACCAGCTGTGAACATGCTTAAGTGATATAAAGTTGCTCAGCATATGGGTTGGGTCCTCTAAGAAACAGACACCAAGATAAATTAGACATGTGAGGGATTTATTGAGACGAACACCTATGAAGGTTAAAGAGTAGGAGGCAGTAGTAGTTAGAGATAAACTTCAGACTGCAGTGCAGGTCTGATCCTATGAAAGGATAGGGGGAAGGAAGGAGGATTGCATCAGGATTCTAAAAAAATTTAAACCAGGCTAGTGGGGAATTCTCAAGAAAAGCCACTTATTATAGGAGTCCTGTGTCCCACAGGAATGGACTCACACTAGTATCACTTCTGGCTCAGTCATTGGCTGGGAGAAACTGTTGGCACAAACGTGGTGGTGGATCCAGAGGGCTGGCAACTGGGGATGTCGATCAACTATGCTTCCCACAGTGGAAGATGTGAATGGCACATTATTATGGAAACCACATTTAGTAATGTGTATTCATTGATTCCCGGTGTGATTTCTAGCTCTGAAATTGTAAGATTCTCCACATTTTCATATCTTCTTGTTTATATAATATCAGCCAATTTTTGAAGTATTTTTGCTGGTAGTAATCAGGGAAACAAAAATAAACAACCTAAATAAAGGGATATTTAAATAAATCTGAAAAAAAATTTTTTTTTCTTGATTCAATTCTTAATATAATGGTAAGGACTTTATGTCTTGTTCATTCATGCATCTCCAGAACCTAGCACAATGAATGCCATATAAAAGATGTTCAATCACTTTTCCTTGGCTGAATGATTCAAGCTGAATGGGACTAGTCCCACTACAAGAAGACCTGGTAGTGCAGTGGTTAAGTGCATGGCTGATAACAAAAAGTCAGCGATTCAACCCACCAGTCACTCCATTGGAGAAAGATGTGGTAGTATGCTTTTGTAAAGATTAACAGCCTTGGAAACCCTAAGGGGAAGTTCTATTCTGTCCTGTAGGGTTGCAATGTATTGGAATCTGTTCAACAGCATACAACAACAACAATTTGATTATAGCCACATTCATTCAATTGCACTTCTATGTTTCCCCACTTGGAAGTGACAAGTAGATAGCCTTTTTCTCTTGGTTTTACAACTGGGAATCCTGAACTGACCTCTACCCCAGAAGCATGTACAACTCCCTCACGCTGTTTTCCTCATAAAGACTCAAGTATCATTATTTTCCTTTAAGAAAATCTCATGCCAATCTCAATATGCTTCTGCATTCCCTCTCCGCATATATGGTCCTTGGTCTCAAGGAACTCAAGTCTAGTTGGAAGATAAGATGCAAATCAGTAACAAATATGAGATATACATCATAATTTTGATCATAAACACAGTAATAATTATTGCCGGGCACTGGATAAGTGATCTACTAATAGCTGTGGGACAGATGATATAAATGAGCGAAGGGAGCTGGATGAGGACTATGGACATTGAAGCCACCAGTCTGCTCCAGCTGACTTCTGCCATAGGGAGATGCAGGTCCAGACTTAAAGATTTTCCTTTTGGGGGGAAGAGCGGGGAGAAAGAAATCACAATTTAAATATGAAATCTCTCCATTTTATAATGCTGGGAACTCATACAAAATTTTTAAAACAGGGTAGAGACAAAATGGAGTGTCTGGATAGTGCAAAGGTTAACATGTTTGGCTGCAAGGTGAAGGTTGACAGCTTGAGTCTACCCAGAGGCACCTCAGAAGAAAGGCCTGATAAGCTACTTCTGAAAAATCAGCTACTGAAAACCCTATGGAGCACAGTTCTACTCTGAAACACATGGGCCTCCGTGAGTCAGAATTGACTCCATGGCAACCGGTGGTGGAAGATAGACAAAATAAACACATCTGCTAAGCAAATCTGGACGGATCTGTGGTATAAACGACATCATTTAATTATCACTAAGTCCTAAATATAGGCTTCAAGTATTAGAGAAGTTGAAGAGCAGGAACAATGATTTGTCAGAGAAGGTTAAACAGAAGGGGTTAGCCCTTAAGCTGAGACTCGAGTATCATTTAGATAGGGAGAGGGCAAAGCGAGCAGTTTAGGCAAGAAGTAAGATATGTGAGACCAAGCTTTCACTAGTAGGAATGAGCATGACATCTTCCTAGCAATGAAGGAAATGTGACTGGATGGATCGAGCTGGAAAAGATGAAGGAGGACACTGTCACTGTAGCCTGCAGAACATTATCTTTGGAACTGGCAGTCTGTGAATCACCTATCACACACGGACTAGCTGTTTGACAAATATTGGCTAAGCATCTGGGCCGGAGGATGCTTTTCCTTTCTACAGCCTCTTTTCTCCATTTTGACACACACCTCCGTATGGAAGGGTGGGGAATATCTGAAGCATATGGAGGTGTTGAAATAGAGAGAGGAGGTTGTTCTGCCAGAGAGCCAGGGGAACAGGGAGTAAATTTCTGCTGAAAGGAGAGGCCACCTCCACTCCAGATGCTCAACCAGTATTTGTCAAACAGAATTAAACCCGAAGGGAGCAGGGCACAAAAGACAAATTTCCCCCTAAGATTGCTTTATAACCCACTTGGAGTTTGTTAATTAAGTGTCTTAGTAGCAAAAAAGTGGGAAAGGCAATCAAGACCCCTAAGAAAGTATAAAAAATAAGATTGGTGTGGGTAGGTCACAGGGAGGAAGAAGGGACTGTGAAAATGAAGAAAACAACAGGAAAACACTGGAGCACATTCAGGTCCAGTTTTTGATGGTGTGATCCTAAGCACTGGAAGTGGGATAGGACAGGATGATTTGACTTTTAGCATATGCCCATGAAGACAGTTAAATTCAAAGATTCCTGTATGTGTGTGGACGAGTGGATAGGAGGGAAGAAGAGAAGGAGAAGGAGGAGGAGGAAGAGGGCGAAGGAGGAAGGGAGACAAGGAGGAGTAGAAAATTGAGAGTAAAAGAGAAAGAAGAAAGAGAGCAAGAGAAGGATAGAGTAAGACTGAGAATGATGCAATAATGTGGGTGATTCCAATGGCCATTCCCTGAATGAACATAAGTCCTCAGGTGAAGAGGAGAGGTGAGGCGTCCATGTGCTTGTTTTGCAGTTGGTTTTCATTCTCCCTTGCTTCCCATAGTGTGAGCATTCTGCTATGCAAGGTGTGATTTTTATGCAATGGCTGTAAAAATGAAAAATTAATTCATCTCATGTCCAAGTGAAGAAATAGCAATCTATTTCAACACTGGAGGAAACTTTGGTTGTGTTGGGGCTATTGAGAGCAGTATGTTGGTCTCCAAAGTGAGATTTTCAAAGGTAATTTTGACTCAACATGATTGTTTTTCTTTACATAAGGACTCAGAACACAATCCCTTTATAGAATGCAGCTCCACTGATGAATAGAATGTTCACTTTAGTAAAGCCAGCTAGGGAAAACTATGTTCTGGTGAGCAGTCACACAGAAGCAGCAACTGGCTCAGAGTGGCCATGCAATACTCTCATAAGGATTCGAGTCTGCAGGGAAATTAAGGAGATAAAGATAGGGCTTTAGTGGTTCAGCAGTAGAATTCTCACCTTCCATGGGGGAAACTTGGGTTTGATTCCCACCTCATGCATAGCCACCATTCATCTATCAGTATAGGCTTGCATATTGCTATGATGCTGAACAGGTTTCAGTGGAGCTTCCAGACTAAGATGGACTAGGAATAAAGGCCTGGTGATCTACTTCCAAAAATCAGCTCACGAAAACTCTTTGCATCACAACAGTCCAATTCACAACCGATCATGGGGATAGGGCAGGAGCAGGCAGCATTTCCTTCCACTGTGCATGGGGTCACCATGACTCAGAGGTGACTTGACCACAACTAACAACAGGGAAATTTAACTGCTAGGGAGAGAGAATGACTGAGTCAGCAAACACAAGAGGAATAACTCCAGTTCAACCGGGAGGAGCCAGAGAGAGCCCTACAGACCAGAAGTGCTTTGCCAGCCTGTCAAGTGTTGCTAATGAGAGGCAGAGAAGATATGCTGGGGAGTGAGTTCGTCCATCATTTATGGCAATGACTGTCCTCACTGAGAGTCTATGGAGAGGTAGAGGAGCCACTTCCAGGGAAAGGGGAACACACTCTTTGGGAAGAAGAAAATATAAAGAGGAGATTTTGCTTTTCACGGGAGAATAATGCACGTTGGTTAGAAATAAAACAGTTTGATAGCTTGGGCTATTTGTTATGCAGCCCACTGTCAGTTTAGCCAAAGCTCATCTCTCTCACTGCTCCATCAAGCAGGAAGGCAGCCAGAGCCTTTTTCCAAGTTGATAGGATGGAACTTCTTCCATTTGCCAATTACCATGACCTTGGAAACCCAGTGAACTCTATCGTGCACATGCAAGCAGCTTAATCATGAGGAACGCAAGAAAGAAAATTGTACAACCAGAAGATATGCTGGGTGTGAACTTCCTAAGTCATTTCAAACAACCAGGGGAGAAAAGGCCTATAGAGGACATATGGCAAGTCCATAAATGGTAGCTTTTAAAAATTTCAAGTTTTGTTAAATTCTGGTCTGCCATACTTAATTTTGAAAAAAGTAAAAAATCTTAGTCTGCAGAGCACATAGGGGCTTTCATTACAGTAACATGTGGCAGGGACTGAATATAGTGTTGGACTGGAAATGCCCTGGGATGAACTTCAGTCTCTCTCACAGGGATACATGTCTGAAGTCATACACCACTCAGTGAAAGTGGGTCTACTTCTGCCCGAACTTCCAGTCACCATAAGTCTCAACATAGCTTTATTAATAAGACAGGAAAACAAACAAACAAAAAAGCAATTGCTGACCACCCAACTCCAACTCATGGTGACCCCACGTGAGTCAGAGAACTGTGCTCCGTAGGTTTTCAAATGACTGATTTTTGAAAAGTAGCTTACCAAGTCTTTCTTCCAAAGAACTTCTGGGTGGGTTTGAACCACCAATCTCTGTTTAGGAGCCAAGTGTTTAACTGTCTGTGCTACCCAGAGACTCCTAAAACAGAAAAAGGAGGCCTAAAGAATGATTTTATAACACCACATGCTAGCAGTCAGTGTGTGGCAGGGATCACGTAGTCGCCAGTCTCACAGGGGGAGGTGAAATAGGAGAGACCCTGTGTACAGGCTTAATCAATTGCTTAAGAATCTGAGTGTTGGCCTTGCAAGGACTTGGAGTCCAGCTACATTGAGGTACCACCTTGTGGCCTGCAGGTAACAAACTGTCACTGCCATATAATAACAAATAACACACGAAGATGAAAGGCTGCTCGACTGATTTCTTTTGTTAGTACCTGGACTACAGTGACTACTGTAGGGATGTAGTATTGAATGGTGAGAATCTCAAACCTGGCAAAGGCTGCAAGATAGTGTCTCTGAATCCCGATTTGCTTAGAGAACAGCCTCCAAGTTTGACAGGGAAGAGCTTCTATTAAATGAAACTGGGTTGTGAAGATTTGGGAAAAACTCTTCAATGACTACACCTAAAGATCTAAAGAAAACTAGGAATGAATGAGTTAAATGCTGAAGAGAGAAAATAGTCCCTTCGCTTGGTATTACATATCTATTCATCCTTCAAACCCCAGCTGAAATGCCACCTACTTAAAAACCCGTTGTTGTCAAGTCATTCCAACTCATAGTGACCCTATAGCCGAGCTTTACCCAATCTTCCTATTCCAGAATTATTTGCTTCTTTTTTTGTACGCTCTTGTGCTCCTGCGTCATGCTGCATATGCCTTTGTTAAAGCACTTGAAGAAATTCTATTTTGGACTCGAGTTAATTATTTCCTTGCCAGTTTCCTTTGCTACTGGAGTCCCTGGGTGATGCAAATGGTTAAGTGTTCTGCTACTAACAGAAAGGTTGGTGGTTCAAATCCACCCAGAGGCACCTAAGAAGAAAGGCCTTGTGATCTACTTCTGAAAGATCACAGCCATTGAAAACCTTGTGGAGCAGTTTTACTCTGAGGTTGCCATAAACTGGAACTGACATGACAGCAACTGTTTTTTTCTTTTCTCCTTTGCTGTAGGTGTATTCCTTGAGACAAAAGCCTGAGTAATTGATATATACATAT
Source organism: Elephas maximus indicus (assembly GCF_024166365.1). Classification (NCBI taxonomy): domain Eukaryota; kingdom Metazoa; phylum Chordata; class Mammalia; order Proboscidea; family Elephantidae; genus Elephas; species Elephas maximus. The sequence continues at coordinate 27,517,657 of NC_064838.1, forward strand.
GTATACATAAAAATACATTAATTATCCATCGCTTAGTATGAGAAGCACAGCAGTGATCAATAACTGTTACTTGAACAATTTAATGAATGTGTTGTTTAGAAAGGAGGAGGAGACAGATCCATGACCAATGCACTCTTACCTTGCTTACCAATAAAAACACTGAATTCTACAACCAGCCACCCAAGCCTTTTAAAAGTATTCAGGTGTTGTTTGTTTCTTTATTTTTAATTTTTTTTATCAAGGTCTGGTCATCAGGCTAACAGAAACAACAGGCCTTTTTATTAAACCTCGATTAAAGAACAGAGTTAGGAGATAGAAGTGAGTTAACGGAAGTAAGTGCTCACAATGGGTATTATTTCATTTAATCTTTTTGTTCACTGAAGCTTCATAATTGGTGCTTTCGCTAATGGTGTTTCTTGTTTCAGCTCTCAAAGAAAAACAAACAACCTAAAATAGACAGGCGAAGTGGAAAGCCATCTAAATGCTCAGATGCCAGCTTTCTCCAGGGAGCGATGCTCAAGACAAATGTCACTATGGAAAAGCCATTGTGAACGTGTCCCATGAGAAACAAATGCTTCTGTGCTAAGGACCCAGAGAGATAAAAATGAGTTCTTTTAAGGATACTCACATTTTAAAAAATATGTAGACAAAATGAATATAGAACTCTCTACCAAATCCCACTTTCAGTTAATCATATATTTAAAGCATACATGCAGGGCTTTTCATCTTCAAAAAGAAACTTTGCTGCTGCATTTTAGAAATATCCCTGTATTTAAAGAGAAATCTCAAGGAAGCGTTTTCTAGCACAGCCATGCATACAGGTTCCATCCTCTGTGGGTCTAAAAATCGAGTTTCTCCATCACAGAAAAGTTTAATTTTTCTTTTTGGCTGTAGAATTATTCTGCTGTTGTTGTTTTAGTCTTTACAGCATCATCTACCCTTCTGATAACAGAATGCTTCTTTTCAATAGGAAATCTATTTCATATGGCTTATCGTTGTTGTCAGCTACAGTTGAGTTGGCTCTGACTCATGACAGTCTTACATATAAGAGAACAAAATGTTGCCCGATCCTGCACCATCTTCATAATCTAAACCCTCTCTGCCATGTGACATGAAAGATAGGCTCCCTCCCAGACGTGACGCAGCCCAGCCAATCAGAACATTTCAACCCATTTACCTGTTGGGAGGGGCACATGACTTACCCAGGGTCAGTTATGAGCTTCTCTGAGATTTGCAGTATGGGAACTTGGAGAAAGTGAGTATCAGTCATGACATAGCCTTGAGACTACATGTCACCCTTCAGATGGAAACAGTTGCAAAGAGTGAAGTCAACACACAGGCGAGCAGAACTGAGAGATGGAGAAAGAGTCAAAGCTCTGAGGGTATCATATATGTCTCATACAGTAAGTCTCTGGATCCAGCTACGCCTTAAATTTAGTTAACCTTGTACTTCATAGTCATGTGAGCCAATAAATAATCTTTTGTTCCTAAGTGAGTTTGACTTTGAATGCTATGACATGCAACACAACGAGGTCTATTTAAAAAGCCACATTTTAACTATTTTATGAAAACTATGCAATAGTGAGACTCTGAATATCCCAGGTGGACCCCACATCTATACCACTTGGTCATGCTGCTCTCCCTGTTTGAAGCCCTTCTTCTCTGTCTGTTGAATTCTCATGGGCCAGCTCCAGTCCTGTTTCTTTCATGAGAGTCTCTCCTCCATTTTGGGGGGAACTCTTGAGTAGAACATGAGTCGGAATCAAATTGACAGCAATGGGTTTGGTTTTTGAGTAGAACATACTATATGCATAAGAATTTCTCATACTGGGATTCAAGAATTCCCAGGATCCTCAAGTTATTGAGAAAAGGTTTTCATGTTTATTTATTTATTTTTATTCTATGTTAACCATTTAGTGAGCACTTATTTTGTGCCAGGCGTAATGATAGGTACTGGGAGTAGGGCCATGAACAAGTCCGACAAGGCTTTGGACTTGATGAAGCTTGTATTCTGGAGTCCCCAGGCGGTGCAAGTGGTCAGTGCATTCGGCTGTTAACTGAAAGGCTGGAGTCCCTCAGAGGTGCTTTGGAAGAAAGGCCTGGTGATCTACTTCTGAAAACTCAGCTGCTGAAAACCTATGGACACACATGGGGTCACCATAAGTTGGAGTTGACTCAACGAAGCTAGTCACTCATATTGTGATGAGGGAGATGAGCAATGAATAAATTTCAGATTGTGATAAATGCCGTGAAGGAAATAAAACAGGATCGTGTGTTACAGAGTGACTGTGGGAGAAGGGGTGACTTTTAGGCCTGATGTTTGAACATGTTTAAATAAATATAATAAAAGTAAGGTAAGTCGACATTGGGATCAAATAAGATTTTTATCCCTTTAAAAAGGGTCTCCATCAACACATTTGTCAAAACCTACAGGACCGTGCAAGACAAAGAGTGAACCCTAATGTAACCTGGGGGCTTCAGTTAGTAATAATCTATCAATAGTGGTTCATTGATTTTAACAACTGTACCCCAGGAAAGCAAGATGTTAGTAATAGAAGAAACAGTGTGTGGGGTAGGGGGGGACGGAAGGGGATAAGGGGGTACATGGGAACTTTCTGTACTTTCTTCTGTAAGCCTAAAACTGATCTAAAAAATAAAATGTCATAGCAAAAGGTGGGGTTCTTTATATTCCTGGGTTTGAGGAACACAATTCTACTTTACTCAATCAAATACAGTCTTCTGGCTGTTACTCTACATTTCCTATTTTTAGGGCCCAACTAGACAATAAAGCTCTTAGGCTACTGTGACTGCGATTTCCATTTCTTTAGTATTTCTTAGTCACTGTCCTGGGGGTGGAAACCCTGTTGGCATGGTGGTTAAGTGCTACAGCTTCTAACCAAAAGGTCAACAGGTCAAATCTACCAGGCATTCCTCAGAAACTCTGCGGGGCAGTTCCACTCTGTCGTGTAGGGTTGCTATGAGTTGGAATTGACTCGACGGCAGCAGTTTTTGGTTTGTCTTTACCCCGGGAGTATATGCAAACTAAACCAAAACCAGTGTCATAGATTCCAACTCTTAGCGTTTCACTGCCCCATAGGGTTTCCAAGGAGTGCCTGGTGGATTCGAACTGCCAACCTTTTGTTTAACATCCAGCTCTTAACCACTGTGCCATCAGGGCTCCATATACAAGCTGGGGCTCATTAAATATATGCTTGCTGAGGAAAGGCAGCAAGGAGCATGTAGGAGATCTTAGAGTAGAATTTCAATTTCTGCTAAAATTCTCCCCCACCCAGCACCTGCTTTTGTAGACTCCCTGACAGCTCCCTGGCCAGAGCATTGCAGCCATGCCTCAGGGAGTGACTATCTTAAAACTATTATTAAATCTCCACAGCTGAACACAATGCGTCTCACTCCAGTGACCAGGCTGCAACTCAGCCTTTGCGCGAAGACTTTCTTATTTTGCAGCCTGCTACTTTGCCCTATCACCAGATGAATTAATTTGGTTTAGCCGTATTCTTATGTCCACTGACTCCTTAATGTCAAATAAAAGGGCAAGCTGAGTGAGGTGCTCAATTTTTATGAAAGTACAAAACGTTACTGAGTCTCAAATCACTGGGAGGTAGGCCAGGCTGAAAGTAAAAATCCTGGAAAAATAAATAAATGTATGTAAGTTTGAGGTAGACTAAATCTCTGTGTATATTCAGACAATCAAAATCCATCCATACATCCATCCAGGACTGGGTTAAATATTTATATATATATATATATATATATATATATATATATATATATATATATATATATATATATATATATATATATATATAAAATACATACTAAGTTAAAAAAATTATAAATATATAATTTAACCTAGTCCTGGATGATTATATATATATGTATGTGTATATATATATGTGTGTGCGTGTATATATATATATTTTATATAATTATATACATATTTTTAACCCAGTCCTGGATGGATGGATGGATTATAATACACATGTATTTTAACCCAGTCCTGGAGAGACAGATGAATTCTGAATGTGAGCCCTTCTTTAACAAATGGAGCAAGACTGTTTTTAATTAGTTTTTTTTTTTTTTTTAAATTTGAATAACTGGAAAACGGAGGACTGTTTTCTTTGTATCTTTCTCACAATCAGGGAAATGTTTACATATAAATTTTCTTGGCATTCTGTATTTGCTTAGCAAACAATGTTCACATGGTTGAATTCCTCAGCTGTGGTGGGAATTTGACCTGGACATTAAAAGATCGGGGCCCTAGTCCTGGATCTGTCTCAAATTAGGTATGGAACATGACCATGCCCCTCAACTTCCCAGAATCTTATTTTGTTCATTTTTACAAAGAACATGGTACTTCCTGGGTAGCTCACTGAATTGTTAAGGAGAACCAGTTGTCTGTACCCTGAAGAAATTCTGCTTTGGTAGGGTTTGGGGTTGAGGTTTAGCAGCTTAATATTTGTATCCCCAATGTCTAGAGAAGCATCTGGTACAGAGTAGGCACCTCATCAATATTTGTTAAGTGGATGCTAAATTATGAATAAAAACCCAACCCATAAATTATGAAATATCCTTAGAAAAATATGGTTTTAAGTGATCTCAATGAAATGTTAAGTTTCAAAATAAAAAATCTGATTTACAAATTATTGCTATTTTTGAAACTTCCTATGAATCTATAATCACTTGACAATAAAAAGTTCAAAATAACAACAACAGAACATAGTCTCTGCCTATCCAGGTATGTCCACGGAGTGTGTCTATGAAGGGAAGGCCTGCTGTTGTGTGCAGTAGCCTCGGAAAATGTGAGAATTTTTTGGCCTAGGACAAGTGTGGCCACCTAACCAGGACAAGTGTAAAAGGTACGAAGAAGGAGAAAGAGCAGCCAAATAAATATATGAATAAATAAGTAAACAAACAAAACACCACACATACACACACGGAAATAAATTATAGGAAAATAAAATTTCCAAGGTGTTTTTGGTTTTAAATTCCTAAAGTTGTTAGATGAAAGACAGTTGGTGTACAGATTATTTTTGAATATTTAAAAAATTTTAACTAGTTCTTTCATGTGACAGTAAGTGGGGCTCTGGTAGGAACCAATTTTTATGTTCAGAGCTTTTAGGGAGCAGCATAGATTGCTGAGTGATATTATGCAGAACTTACTCAAGAAATAAAATTTGCAGGAAAAAAAATAGATATTTTAATTTTACAAGGATTAACTTTCTCTGATAGTTTTATTTAAAGTCCCAAAGTAGTTGCAAACGCTGTAAGTTACAATGTGTTGTTATTGCAAACGCCTTTGTCAAGGACACATTGTAATAGCATTTAATTCCCTATTTTTTTTTAAATAAATTCTATAGTGTGGGAAGCATTATGCAAGTGGCTAATTTTTCCCCATTTGTAAGCTTTTTTCTTCTTAGTTATATAAAATAAGAATTTTAAATACCAGAGGAAAATGGGGAAAGTTAATGCAAATGGCTTCTTTATATTAGCGTTAATTTTATGGTGAACTGCAATATCTTTGAGAAAAGTCATTAGACATGAAAATTTATGTGAATAAGTACCTGTAAAACGAGGCAAACTAGTGGCCATGTTTCCAGTTTTGGCCTTTTGAGTTAACTGAATAAATGCTGATTTGTATTGTATTAAAACCCCATGCCATCGAGTCGATTCCTACTCATAGCGACCCTGTAGGACAGAGGAGAACTTCCCCATAGAGTTTCCAAGGAGTGGCTGGTGGATTCGAACTCCCAACCTTTTGGTTAGCAGCTGGGCTTTTAACCACTGTGCCACCAGGGCAGTCTGTATTGTATTAGTATTGATCATATATCCACCAAATAATATAAATCAAAACTGTGATAGGTCTCTAAAGGAAAGGCATATGGTAACACAGGAGGATATAATTGAAAGACATGAAGTAGTATAATGGATTAAGAAAAATTTCGCAGAAGGACAGGAGACTTGAGCCCAAAACTGAAGAATGAGCAAGAGTTAACTAGACAAAGCCCAACAGAATTTAAAACAAACGTCCACACAAACACTTGTACAAGAACGTTCTCGACAGCATGATTCATAATAGCCAAAAAGTGGAGACAACACAGCTGACGAATGAATAAACCGAATGTGGTATATCCATATAATGGAACATTATTCAGCAATAAAAAGGAATGAAGTACTGAAAATGCTGCAACATTGAAGAATATTGAAAACATTATGCTAAGTGAAAAAAGCCCAACACAAAAGCCATAAATTATATGGCTACATTTATATGAAAAGTCCATAATAAGCAAATCCATAGCAGCAGAAAGAAGATTAGTGGTTTCCAGGGCCTGGGAAAGGGAGAATGGTAAATGGTTGCTCTTGGGTACAGGGTTTCCTTCTGGAGTGATGGAAACATCCTGAAATTAGATAGTAACGATGGCTGCACAACTTTGTGAGTATACTTTGAAAGAGTGAATTTTACGGCATTATGAATTATATCTCAAGAAAAAAGAGCTAACTAGACCAAAAAAATAGTGGGCAGCCTGACAAGTAAGAGGAACTGAAAGAAGCCCACTGCTGCTTGAGCAGAAAGCCATGAGGGATGTGGGAGATGAAGCTGGAAAGGAGGGAAGAGTCAGATCAGGCGTGCCCCCTAGGCTGTCAGGTGTATTTTTCCTTTATCCAGTCTCAACTGGTCTCCCTTGCTAGATTGATCCCGGCATTCTTTGATGTACATTCTAGTTCAATTCTACCTGACACACTTTATTTACCATTTTTCCCAAAAAGCACTCACCTCCTTAATCAATTCTACCTCCTTATTCCAGAAACATATTGTTCTTACTACTAGCTACAATCAGTTTGGTCCCTGACTCATGGTAACTCCAGGAACAATGGGACTGGACCATTGTGATTCAAATGACTTTGTGGAAGTAGATTGCCAAGGCTGTCTTAGTCTGGAAGCTCCACTGAAACCTGGTCAGCATCATAGCCACGTGTAATCCTCCACTGACAGACAGGTGGTAGCTGTGCATGGGGCTGGGAGTTAAACCCAGGTGTCGGCATGGAAGCTGAGAATTCTACCACCGAACCACCACTGCTCCTCTCCTGAAGCAGGTCAGACATGCCATGTTCATTTTTATCTCCATGTCTTTTCCCACGTTTGTCCACACCTGAAGTGAAATGCCCTCTGCCTGACCTATTCTGCATTCCAGGGAAGAGGCAGCACACACCTCAGAGGCGGGAAGTTCTCCTGTTCAGCACACCCTGATAACTTCTTTGGTCGAGAGGGATGAGGTCTCTAAACATGGTGTTAATTGAATAGAAAACATAGCTAACCTCTTGTGAAAAATAGAGTTACAGGGATTTGGTTTTTGTTTTAGTTTGAGAATTACGGAGGAAGGAGAGAATGAAAAGTGGTATAGAGAGAGGACAGATCTCAAGACAGGAAGGTAAAAAAAAAAAAGAATGGGGGCCTGACAATGGGAAAATCCCTGTGAAGCATTAGTTTTGTATTTTCCTTCAGATTTTGAGAAGTTAAATGAACATCCAGTTTGAAATTCCTTTTTTCTTATCCTACATTGTAGTCGCTATAGTTACTGCCAAATTTTAGTGAAAATCATATCCACAACTTACTCATTGATTGCTGGCTGACCCTTGTGGTTCATTTCTTTCAGGTGTCCTGAAGCTAACTCCAATTTCTCTCCAGATCATTCTAGAGGCAGAATAAAAGACGTCTGGCTGAGAGTGTCTAAAGAACAGAATATATAACCTTTCATACAAAGCGGATTTATAACTTCCTCCTATGTTTTTTTTTTTTTTTTTCCTATGTATCAGACACTGTTCTAGGTGGTGATTCTGGAGTATCAAATTTTAACACAAATAACATGCACCTTCTGTGTTTGCCAACCATGCACTCCTTCCAGCCCCCTGAGGTATTTTCATAAGAAGTGTGCTATGCTAAGTTTTTTTTTACAACAACATGTTAAAAAAAAACCTGGCATAGCCAGTGCTTATGAAAATACCTGGAGGGCAGAGGGTGTTGCTGGCAAACAAATGCAAAGGGTGAACATCATCTGCATAACAACATTGTATTTAGCACAAATTCCTTGACCTCAGAGAGCTTACATTTCATCTCTCTGTCAAATATTTATTGAGCACCTTCTGATTGCCAGGCACTGTGGCAAGAATAGAACAGAAGAAACCCAAGTGGATCTTTGGTAAATCTTGCTTAATAGTGTTGCCATTGTTCTGTGGAAAAATTAGAGCAAACTACAGTGAACATAATTTATTAACTGGGGACTAAATCACCTACAGTCCCTAAGATAACAGCTAGAACTGTCAGTTATCATACTGTGGTGGCTTGCATGTTGTTTTGATGCTGGAAGCTATGCCGCTGGTATTTCAAATACCAGCAGGGTTATCCACGGTAGAAAGGTTTCAGTGAGCTTCCAGACTAGGATAGATTAGGAAGAAAGACCTGGAGATCCACTTCCAAAAATCAGCCAATGAAAACTCTATGGATCAGAATAGAATATTGTCTAATATCGTGCTGGAAGATGAGCTCTCTAGGTTGGAAGGCACTCAAAATACATAATGGCCTCAACAATGGACTCGAACATACAAATGACTGTGAAGACGGTGCAGGACTGAGCAAAGTTTCATTCTATTATACATGGGGTCACCAAGTCGACGGAAACTAGAAACAGCAAACAAAAATACACGATAAAGTATTCTTAAAAAGCCACTGCCGTCGAGTCGATTCTGACTCATAGCGACCCTATAGGACAGAGTAAAACTGCCCCATAGAGTTTCCAAGGAGCACCTGGCGGATTTGAACTGCTGACCTCTTGGTTAGCAGCTGTAGTATTCTTACCCTCTGTTAAATAAGAGGAGCCCTGGTAGCATAGTGATTAAGAGATATGGCAGCTAACCAAAGGGTTGGCAGTTCAAATCCATCAGCCACTCCTTGGAAACCCTATGGGGCAGTTCTACTCTGTCCTATAGGGTCACTGTGAGTTGGGATTGACTCGATGGCAACAGGTTCTTTGGGGCTTCTTTAATAAGAACAACCACCTTCTCTCTAAGAGGTATCTCATCTCCATTCCTTAAAGGTAGAGGAAACATCATAATCACAGTCTGTCCTACTAATGTCAGAGGTCAGTCTCCTTAGATATAAACATGAGTACATGGGCTCATTTGATTTGGTCATAAACTTGGGTTCTACCTAAGGCATCCTGAACCATTCATATCTGCAATTATCCTCAGTTTTCTCATAGGAAATATGAAGTAGCAATTAAGCTTTATAATTTTTTCATGAGTAAATAATGGATTTTTAAAAATAGTTTTTATTTTGAAATACTTTAAGACTCACAAGAAGTTGCAAAGGCAGCAAAGATGGTTTCCATACACCCTTCCCTCAGCTTCCCCAATGATAATATCTTACGGAAATATAATAAGTTGTCAAAACCAAGAAACTGACATTGGTACAACACTATGAACTCAAGTACAGACCTTATTCAGATTTCACCAGCTTTTACATGTACGTTTCCCCTCTTGGTGCACAGTTCTATGAAATTTTATCACATGTGTAGATTCTACTGACTATAACTACAATCAGGATACAGAACTATTTCATCACCAAAAAGAAACTCTCTTGTGTTATCCCTTAATAGTCTTGCTCAGACAACTACTGGTCTATTCTCCATCACTGTAATTTTAGCACTTTGAAAAAAAAAATGGATTTTTTTTTAATTCAGTGACTTCCTTAAAGAAAAACAAGTTTAATTACACTTTTTTTTTTTTTTGAGAAGGGCTTATAATTAATCCTACAAATTCTCTTCTCTTTTTCTGCTCCTTCCCCCCTTCACATTTTCCATTTTAAAATCTCTGTAGAGAACCCCACCCCTGAGCTAAGCTGCTTCATGGATTTTAGATTTCTTTATTACTTTACCGTCCCCAGCCTATCACAGGCCCAGCACAGTAAGAAGCAAAAGATTAATGTGTATTTCTCCCAGGCCCCAGAGCTCAGCATGCTGATGCCAGTTGGGGGGGCCAGGGGGAGATGAGAAGGAGAAAAGCAATCTGGACAGTTCTGCTTCAGGTCCTCTTCTGGCCTCAGCAGAATAAATACAGATTCATTTCAGGCTTTGGGGATTTTGGAAAGATCTTGAAAGTTAAAACTATGAAGATATTTTAAAACACTTGTACTCGTAGCCTGGTTCACATACTATCCCTAGGTCAATATGGTAGATGACTTCTTAAAAAGTCATTTTAAAAAAAAAGGGATTGAGAAAACAAAACCCTTAGACTATGAGTATACCTTACTGTGACACTTCAAGCATGTTCAGTGGAGGCTTCGGATTGTGAAGCCACAATGCTTGGTAGTTACCAGAGGTGATCTAAAGGAAGATGGTGAAGAGATAATTTCACAAAATGCTATGTCATGTCACAACTCTTTTCAACATGCAGAAACTGCCTAAAAAGAAATTAGTGCTAAGTAATGTTGCCTAATGTATGCAGACCTAATACATTTCCTTCTCTTATTATTAAGGTCCTCTGGAAGGCTCTCTATGAAATAGACAGTCTAAATAGGCAGTTCTTTAATTCTGTTCTCGTACACAAGTATAGACATACTTCTTAAAAGGGAGCGATAACAAGACCTCATCTCATGTACTTCAGACATGTTATCAGGAGGGACCAGTCCCTGGAGAAGCACATCATGCTTGGTAAAGTAGAGGGTCAGCAAAAAAGAGGAAGACCCTCAATGAGATGGATTGACACAGTGGCGGCAACAAGGAGCTCAAGCATAGCAAAGATTGTGAGGATGGTGCAGGGCTGGGCAGTGTTTCATTCTGTTGTACATATAGGGTTGCTGACTCAATGGCACCTAACAACAACACAACAAAGACAACAAGGAATAGGGGAATACAAATTAAAGAGTTCTTTTTTTTTTTTTTTATAACTTTTATTAAGCTTCAAGTGAACATTTACAAATCCAATCAGTCTGTCACATATAAGTTTACATACATCTCACTCCCTACTCCCACTTGCTCTCCCCCTCTTGAGTCAGCCCTTTCAGTCTCTCCTTTCGTGACAATTTTGCCGGCTTCCCTCTCTCTCTATCCTCCCATCCCCCCTCCAGACAAGAGTTGCCAACACAATCTCAAGTGTCCACCTGATATAATTAGCTCACTCTTCATCACCGTCTCTCTCCCACCCATTGACCAGTCCCTTTCATGTCTGATGAGTTGTCTTCGGGGATGGTTCCTGTCCTGTGCCAACAGAAGGTCTGGGGACCATGGCCGCCGGGATTCCTCTAGTCTCAGTCAGACCATTAAGTTTGGTCTTTTTATGAGAATTTGGGGTCTGTACCCCACTGATCTCCTGCTCCCTCAGGGGTCCTCTGCTGTGCTCCCTGTCAGGGCAGTCATCGATTGTGGCCGGGCACCAACTAGTTCTTCTGGTCTCAGGATGATGTAGGTCTCTGGTTCATGTGGCCCTTTCTGTCTCTTGGGCTCTTAGTTGTCGTGTGGCCTTGGTGTTCTTCATTTTCCTTTGCTCCAGGTGGGTTGAGACCAATTGATGCATCTTAGATGGCTGCTTGTTAGCATTTAAGACCCCAGACGCCACATTTCAAAGTGGGATGCAGAATGATTTCATAATAGAATTATTTTGCCAATTGACTTAGAAGTCCCCTCAAACCATGTTCCCCAGACCCCCGCGCTTGCTCCGCTGACCTTTGAAGCATTCGTTTTATCCTGGAAACTTCTTTGCTTTTGGTCCAGTCCAATTGAGCTGACCTTCCATGTATTGAGTGTTGTCTTTCCCTTCACCTAAAGCAGTTCTTATCTACTGATTAATCAATAAAAAACCCTCTCCCACCCTCCCTCCCTCCCCCCCTCGTAATCACAAAAGTATGTGTTCTCAGGTTTACTATTTCTCAAGATTTTATAATAGTGGTCTTATACAATATTTGTCCTTTTGCCTCTGACTAATTTCGCTCAGCATAATGCCTTCCAGGTTCCTCCATGTTATGAAATGTTTCAGAGATTCGTCACTGTTCTTTATCGATGCGTAGTATTCCATTGTGTGAATATACCACAATTTATTTACCCATTCATCCATTGATGGACACCTTGGTTGCTTCCAGCCTTTTGCTATTGTAAACAGAGCTGCAATAAGCATGGGTGTGCATATATCTGTTTGTATGAAGGCTCTTGTATCTCTAGGGTATATTCCTAGGAGTGGGATTTCTGGGTTGTATGGTAGTTCTATTTCTAACTGTTTAAGATAACGCCAGATAGATTTCCAAAGTGGTTGTACCATTTTACATTCCCACCAGCAGTGTATGAGAGTTCCAATCTCTCCGCAGCCTCTCCAACACTTATTATTTTGTGTTTTTTGGATTAATGCCAGCCTTGCTGGTGTGAGATGAAATCTCATCGTAGTTTTAATTTGCATTTCTCTAATGGCTAATGATCGAGAGCATTTTCTCATGTATCTCTTGGCTGCCCGAATATCTTCTTTAGTGAAATGTGTGTTCATATCCTTTGCCCACTTCTTGATTGGGTTGTTTGTCTTTTTGTGGTTGAGTTTTGACAGAATCATGTAGATTTTAGAGATCAGGCGCTGGTCTGAGATGTCATAGCTGAAAATTCTTTCCCAATCTGTAGGTGGTCTTTTTACTCTTTTGGAGAAGTCTTTAGATGAGCATAGGTGTTTGATTTTTAGGAGCTCCCAGTTATCGGGTTTCTCTTCATCATTTTTGGTAATGTTTTGTATTCTGTTTATGCCTTGTATTAGGGCTCCTAGGGTTGTCCCAATTTTTTCTTCCATGATTTTTATCGTTTTAGTCTTTATGTTTAGGTCTTTGATCCACTTGGAGTTAGTTTTTGTGCATGGTGTGAGGTATGGGTCCTGTTTCATTTTTTTGCAAATGGATATCCAGTTATGCCAGCACCATTTGTTAAAAAGGCTATCTTTTCCCCAATTAATTGACACTGGTCCTTTGTCAAATATCAGCTGCTCATACGTGGATGGATCTATGTCTGGGTTCTCAATTCTGTTCCACTGGTCTATGTGCCAGTTGTTGTACCAGTACCAGGCTGTTTTGACTACTGTGGCTGTGTAATAGGTTCTGAAGTCAGGTAAAGTGAGGCCTCCCACTTTCTTCTTCTTTTTCAGTAGTGCTTTGCTTATCCAGGGCTTCTTTCCCTTCCATATGAAATTGGTGATTTGTTTCTCTATCCCCTTAAAATATGACATTGGAATTTGGATCGGAAGTACGTTAAATGTATAGATGGCTTTGGGTAGAATAGATATTTTTACTATGTTAAGTCTTCCTATCCATGAGCAGGGTATGTTTTTCCACTTAAGTATGTCCTTTTGAATTTCTTGTAGTAGAGCTTTGTAGTTTTCTTTGTATAGGTCTTTTACATCCTTGGTAAGATTTATTCCTAAGTATCTTATCTTCTTGGGGGCTACTGTGAATGGTATTGATTTGGTTATTTCCTCTTTGGTGTTCTTTTTGTTGATGTAGAGGAATCCAAGTGATTTTTGTATGTTTATTTTATAACCTGAGACTCTGCCAAACTCTTCTATTAGTTTCAGTAGTTTTCTGGAGGATTCCTTAGGGTTTTCTGTGTATATAATCATGTCATCTGCAAATAGTGATAACTTTACTTCCTCCTTGCCAATCCGGATACCTTTTATTTCTTTGTCTAGCCTAATTGCCCTGGCTAGGACTTCCAGCACGATGTTGAATAAGAGTGGTGATAAAGGGCATCCTTGTCTGGTTCCCGTTCTCAAGGGAAATGCTTTCAGGTTCCCTCCATTTAGAGTGATATTGGCTGTTGGCTTTGCATAAAAAAAAAAAAGATGCCCTTTATTATGTTGAGGAATTTTCCTTCAATTCCTATTGTGGTAAGAGTTTTTATCATAAATGGGTGTTGGACTTTGTCAAATGCCTTTTCTGCATCAACTGATAAGATCATGTGGTTTTTGTCTTTTGTTTTATTTATGTGATGGATTACATTAATGGTTTTTCTGATATTAAACCAGCCTTGCATACCTGGTATAAATCCCACTTGATCAGGGTGAATTATTTTTTTGATGTGTTGTTGGATTCTATTGGCTGGAATTTTGTTGAGGATTTTTGCATCAATGTTCATGAGGGATATAGGACTGTAATTTTCTTTTTTTGTAATGTCTTTACCTGGTTTTGGTATCAGGGAGATGGTGGCTTCATAGAATGAGTTGGGTAGTATTCCGTCATTTTCTATGCTTTGGAATACCTTCAGAAGTAGTGGTGTTAACTCTTCTCTGAAAGTTTGGTTGAACTCTGCAGTGAAGCCGTCCGGGCCAGGGCTTTTTTTTTGTTGGGAGTTTTTTGATTACCGTTTCAATCTCTTTTTTTGTTATGGGTCTATTTAGTTGTTCTACTTCTGAATGTGTTAGTTTAGGTAGGTAGTGTTTTTCCAGGAATTCATCCATTTCTTCTAGGTTTTCAAATTTGTTAGAGTACAATTTTTCATAATAATCTGAAATGATTCTTTTAATTTCATTTGGTTCTGTTGTGATGTGGTCCTTCTCGTTTCTTATTCGGGTTATTTGTTTCCTTTCCTGTATTTCTTTAGTCAGTCTAGCCAATGGTTTATCAATTTTGTTAATTTTTTCGAAGAACCAGCTTTTGGCTTTGTTAATTCTTTCAATTGTTTTTCTGTTCTCTAATTCATTTAGTTCAGCTCTAACTTTTATTATTTGTTTTCTTCTGGAGCCTGATGGATTCTTTTGTTGCTCAGTTTCTATTTGTTCAAGTTGTCGGGACAGTTCTCTGATTTTGGCTTTCTTCTTTTTGTATGTGTGCATTTATCGATATAAATTGGCCTCTGAGCACTGCTTTTGCTGTGTCCCAGAGGTTTTGATAGGAAGTATTTTCATTCTCGTTGCTTTCTATGAATTTTCTTATTCCCTCCTTGATGTCTTCTATAACCCACTCTTTTTTCAGGAGGGTATTGTTCATTTTCCAAGTATTTGATTTCTTTTCCCTAGTTTTTCTGTTATTGATCTCTATTTTTATTGCCTTGTGGTCTGAGAAGATGCTTTGTAATATTTCGATGTTTTGGACTCTGCAAAGGTTTGTTTTATGACCTAATATGTGGTCTATTCTAGAGAATGTTCCATGTGCGCTAGAAAAAAAAGTATATTTTGCAGCAGTTGGGTGGAGAGTTCTGTATAAGTCAATGAGGTCAAGTCGGTTGATTGTTGTAATTAGGTCTTCCGTGTCTCTATTGAGCTTCTTACTGGATGTCCTGTCCTTCTCCGGAAGTGGTGTGTTGAAGTCTCCTACTATAATTGTGGAGGTATCTATCTCACTTTTCAATTCTGTTAAAATTTGATTTATGTATCTTGCAGCCCTGTCATTGGGTGCATAAATATTTAATATGGTTATGTCTTCCTGATCAATTGTCCCTTTTATCATTATATAGTGTCCTTCTTTATCCTTTGTGGTGGATTTAAGTCTAAAGTCTATTTTGTCAGAAATTAATATTGCTACTCCTCTTCTTTTTTGCTTATTGTTTGCTTGATATACTTTTTTCCATCCTTTGAGTTTTAGTTTGTTTGTGTCTCTAAGTCTAAAGTGTGTCTCTTGTAGGCAGCATATAGATGGATCGTGTTTCTTTATCCAGTCTGTGACTCTCTGTCTCTTTATTGGTACATTTAGTCCATTTACATTTAGGGTAATTATAGATAAATAAGTTTTAGTGCTGTCATTTTGATGCCTTTTTATGTGTGTTGTTGACAATTTCATTTTTCCACATACTTTTTTGTGCTGAGGCGTTTTTCTTAGTAAATTGTGAGATCCTCATTTTCATAGTGTTTGACTTTATGTTAGTTGAGTCGTTACGTTTTTCTTGGCTTTTATCTTGAGTTATAGAGTTGTTATACCTTTTTGTGGTTACCTTATTATTTACCCCTATTTTTCTAAGTAAAAACCTAACTTGTATTGTTCTATATCGCCTTGTATCACTCTGCATATGGCAGTTCAATGCCTCCTGTATTTAGTCCCT
The DNA here is from genome assembly GCF_024166365.1 of Elephas maximus indicus. Classification (NCBI taxonomy): domain Eukaryota; kingdom Metazoa; phylum Chordata; class Mammalia; order Proboscidea; family Elephantidae; genus Elephas; species Elephas maximus. The sequence continues at coordinate 27,533,724 of NC_064838.1, forward strand.
CTTTTTGATTATTGTGATCTTTTACCTATTGACTTCCATGATTCCCTGTTATGTGTATTTTTTTTTTAATTAATCTTAATTTGTTTGTTTTTGTGATTTCCCTATTTGAGTTGATATCAGGACGTTCTGTTTTGTGACCTTGTGTTGTGCTGGTATCTGATATTATTGGTTTTCTGACCAAACAATATCCTTTAGTATTTCTTGTAGCTTTGGTTTGGTTTTTGCAAATTCTTTAAACTTGTGTTTGTCTGCAAATATCTTAATTTCGCCTTCATATTTCAGAGAGAGTTTTGCTGGATATATGATCCTTGGCTGGCAGTTTTTCTCCTTCAGTGTTCTGTATATGTCGTCCCATTCCCTTCTTGCCTGCATGGTTTCTGCTGAGTAGTCTGAACTTATTCTTATTGATTCTCTCTTGAAGGAAACCTTTCTTTTCTCCCTGGCTGCTTTTAAAATTTTCTGTTTATCTTTGGTTTTGGTGAGTTTGATGACAATATGTCTTGGAGTTTTTCTTTTTGGATCAATCTTAAATGGGGTTCAATGAGCATCTTGGATAGATATCCTTTCGTCTTTCATGATGTCAGGGAAGTTTTGTGTCAGGAGTTCTTCAACTATTTTCTCTGTGTTTTCTGTCTCCCCTCCCTGTTCTGGGACTCCAATCACCCGCAGGTTATCCTTCTTGATTGAGTCCCACATAATTCTTAGGGTTTCTTCATTTTTTTTAATTTTTTTATCTGATTTTTTTTCAGCTATGTTGGTGTTGATTCCCTGGTCCTCCAGATGTCCCAGTCTGCATTCTAATTGCTCGAGTCTGCTCCTCTGACTTCCTATTGCGTTGTCTAATTCTGTAATTTTATTGTTAATCTTTTGGATTTCTACATGCTTTCTCCCTATGGATTCTTGCAACTTATTAATTTTTCCACTATGTTCTTGAATAATCTTTTTGAGTTCTTCAACAGTTTTATCAGTGTGTTCCTTGGCTTTTTCTGCAATTTGCCTTATTTCATTTGTGATGTCTTGAAGCATTCTGTAAATTAGTTTTTTATATTCTGTATCTGATAATTCCAGGATTGTATCTTCATTTGGGAAAGATTTTGATTCTTTTGTTTGGGGGGTTGGAGAAGCTATCGTGGTCTGCTTCTTTAAGTGGTTTGATATGGATTGTTGTCTCTGAGCCATCACTGGGAAACTAGTTTTTCCAGAAAATCCACTAAAAAAAAATGCAGTCAGATCCCTATCAGAGTTCTCCCTCTGGCTCAGGCTATTCGGATGTTAATGAAGCCGCCTGGGGAGGGTGGGGGAGGGAACAGAGAGATAGGAGAGTAGCACCTCGCAATATAGCCAGAGTTGCTTGTCTTGCTTGGAATGACTATTATATCTGAGATTCCCACGGGGCGCGTCACCTATGTGTGCTGGCTGTGTGGCGATTGCCCCTGGGGGGTCTGGCCCGCTGGAGTCACGGTCAGATCCTCCGCTTCCAGCCCCATGCCCAGCGTCAAGGCTCCCCTGCTGGGACGGTGCTCTCTCGACTCCAAAATCAGTCGCTGCCTCCCAGGGACTTCTCGTCCCTCCAGCCATGTTGCCTTGCCACCTCCGCGAACTGGTTGGGCTCCCTCCCGGGGTTAGTTCAGGGGGGTGGAGCAGCTTCCCGTGCTTGTGCCGTGACTGAGTGTCCCGGCTGGGACGCTGTTCTCCCCACCCCAATACCAGTCGCTGCCTCCTGGGGACTTCTCCTACCGGCTGCATCCCACGCCGCCCGCGCGAACCGTCTGGGCCCTCTCCCGGGGTTAGTTCAGGGGGGTGGAGCAGCTCTCCATGTTTATGCCGTACCTGCATCCAGTCCAAATCCCGGCGGGACGGTTCCCTGGCTGGGACGCTGCTCTCCCCGTTCCAAGACCAGTCACTGCCTCCTGGAGACTTCTCCTACGGGCTGCGTCCCACACTGCCTGCGGAACCGGCTGGTCCCCCTCCCGGGGTTAGTTCAGGGGGGTGGAGCAGCTCTCTGTGCTTGTGCCGTACCTGACTGGTACGCTGGCTCCAGGCTCTGGAAACAATCGCTGCTTCCCCGTATTAGTTCGTTCTCCGTCTCTAAATCTGTGTTTGTTGTTCAGGGTTCGTAGATTGTTATGTATGTGATCGATTCACTTGTTTTTCCGTGTCTTTGTTGTAAGAGGGCTCCGAGGTAGCGTCTCCCTAGTCTGCCATCTTGGCTCCGCTTAAAGAGTTCTTTAAATAAATTTTCAATTTTTTCAGTCAACAAATATGTTGAATTTTGGGTTCAATTCAGCTTAACAAACATGCCAAGCATCATGCTACATATCTTACTCCATAAAAGCTACGGAAGTAGAAAGGAAAGGTATATTTGTTTCCTAGGGCTACCATAACATGGTACCACAAACTGGGTGGCTTAAGACAACAGGAATTTATAGTCCTACAATTCTGGAGGCTTTAAGTCTGAAATCGAAGGGTCCACAAGACCATGCTCTCTCAGACGGCTCTAGGGGAATACTGTTTTTCGTCTCTTGTAGCTTCCAGTGGTTCCCGCCAATCCTTGGCATTACTTTACTTGTAGATGTATTGGTCCAATCCCTGTCTCCGTCTTCACATGGCTGTCGTCCTTCTGTGTGCATGTCTCTCTGTGCCTCTTCTTCTCTTTATAAGGACACTGGTCATATTGGATTAGCACCCACCTTCTCCAGTATGATTTCATGTTAACTGATAACATCTTCAAAGACCCTATTTCTAAGCAAGTTCACATTCACAGGTGGCACAATTTAGGATTTCCATATATCCTTGGGGAGACACAATTCAACCCATATCAAAAAGAGGCTTTTCTGATGGTTTGTGGAAGTTGCTCTTTGGCCAATAAAAGAAAGGCTTTAAGAATAGAATAGAGGGACTGATCTTTCTACCACTGGGCTTCTCATCCCAAAGCTTACACCCCAGACATTTGGTTGAAGAATAGCCTTTACCTCATTTCTCACCACTCTCTAAAGGACTAAAAGTTGTCTGGACAGTCTGGCCTCATCGTGGTTGTCTGAGTACTTGTTGCCTCTCCTGCCACTGTCTTTTTCTTTCCCACCTCCTTCCTCAACCTTGGTGAGAATACCTTCCATTCTCCTCTTGACCCTTCTAATATTTACCCAAACTTTAAAGGGTCAGTTCAAGTCCCAATTCTGTCAAACCTTAACTTTCTTCCTATTCCCAGGCCCTTATAAAGTCTCTTGGAAAGGCATTAACATTTATTGTTGTAGTTAAGTGCCGTTGAGTCAGTTCTGACTCATAGCAACTCTACACACAACAGAACAAAACACTGCCCTGTCCGGCGCCATCCTTACAATCATTGCTATGCTTGAACCCATTGTTGCAGCCACTGTGTCAAGTGTCAATCCATCTTGTTGAGACTCTTCCTATTTTCTGCTGGCCCTCTACTTTACCAAGCATGATGTCTTTCCGCAGAGACTGATCCCTCCTGATAACGTGCCCAGAGTATGTAAGACGTAGTCTCGTCATCCTTGCTTCTAAGGAGCATTCTGGTTGTACATCTTCCAAGACCGATTTGTTTGTTCCTTTGGCAGTCCATGGTATATTCAAAATTCTTTGCCAACACCACAATTCAAAGGCATCAATTCTTCTTCAGTCTTCCTTGTTCATCGTCTAGCTTTCGCATGCATATGAGGCAACAGAAAACACCATGGCTTGAGTCAGGAGCGCCTTAGTCTTCAAGGTGACATCTTTGCTTTTCAACACTTTAAAGAGGTCTTTTGCTGCAGATTTGCCCAATGAAATGCGTCTTTTGATTTCTTGACTGCTGCTTTCATGGGTGTTGATTGTGGATCCAAATAAAATGAAATCCTTGACAACTTCAATCTTTTCTCCTTTTATCATGATGTTACTTATTCATCCAGTTGTGAAGATTTTTGTTTTCTTTATGTTGAACTGTAATCCATACTGAAGACTGTGGTCTTTGATCTTCATCAGTAAATTACTTCAAGTCCTCTTCGCTTTCAGGAAGCAAGATTGTATCATCTGCACACAGCGAGGTGTTAATGAGTCTTTCTCCAATCCTGATGCTACATTCTTCTTCATTTAGTCCACCTTCTTAGGTTATTTGCTCAGCATACAGATTGAATAGGTATGGTGAAAGAATACAACCCTGAGGCACACCTTTCCTGACTTTAACATTTATTAGATATCCATTATGAGCCAACTCTTTTACTATAATTTAATTCATACCATGAGGTGAGGTTCAGGCATTTTCAACTCAACATTAAAGTTAAGAAATACACCTAAGATGAAGAAAATAAGTTCTGGGGGAACCATGTAGCTTAGAGCTGTTGGTGGTCAGTATTCTAAAGACAACTTTGAATACCTGCATCCAACCATCATAAGCAATAAGCTCTGCCCCTTGAACATCTCTTTAACTGAGAAAGTAAGCTTTCCTTTCCACCTTTTTTATTTGCTTAAGCTGGTTTGAATTGGGCATCTATTATTTGCAATGAGACAAGACCACCCCTCTAGCTCCTCCCTCATACTGTGTAGACCCTGCCCAGATAGAAATATACATTGACAATAAACATACTATCCTGTTGGTTTAGTTGCCATTTTAAATTTGATGTTGCTTATCTTTGGAATGGGAGTAACAACCTAATTACCAAGAAAGGTTAATATTTATAGGGTCGCTATGACTCAATGGCAATGGGTTTGGTTTGGTTTTGGTTTTTAAGCCCTAGGAATCTTTTGTATTTTTTTAATGTAATGTTTTGCCTCTTGACCTTGGTATTTCCATTGAGACATCTTGCTACTGTTTAACTTCAAAAAAAAAAAAAAGTGATTTTAAATTATATTTTAATTATTTCCTTCATAATAAACCAAATTAAATTTTAAAAGCTAAAGACATTTTTTGTTCTTGAACTCAGAGCTGTAGCTTTTAATGAAATCTACTGCAGTCCTTTTTCATTATAATAAATTTTCTAAATCTCGCCAGGCGGCCTGGTTTTTTTTTGAAAAAGATTATTAATGTTTAATTTTGCTTTATTATGATGTTCTTTTTAATAGAGTCATAGAGATACTGCTCTCTGCTTAGGTATTTCCTGATAACACATGTTCTAATTTCACCTCTGAGAAACTTTGGTTTAAGCTTTACAATTCCAGTCAACTGAATATTCTTCTCCTATGAGACACTCTAAATTCATTCAAAAATCCTAATTGAAGTCTGTATCTGTTGTTGTTGTCAGTTTACATAGAGTCATTTCTGACTCATGGTGACCTCATGTATAACAGAATGAAATGTTGCTCAGTCCCGCACAATCTTTATTACGGTATGTTTGAATCCATGAAGAATGATACTAATTTGTGAGCTACTTATTTTTCAAGGTAGTATGTCCAATCCCATTCTATCTACTAACCAAAACCAAAACCAAAACCAAACCCAGTGCCATCGAGTCAATTCCGACTCATAGCGACCCCATAGGATTAGTAGCCATAGCACTTAACCACTACGCCACCAGGGTTTCCTCTACCTACTAAAGAAAAGCATGCTTAAATAATTCCTCACAAATTTCGCTGAACTCTGTCTACATTACACAAGTTTATCCAAACTCCTCAAATATCCAGTATCTTTCTTTTCAACAGTGGATAGGGTAGTTACTTAAAAAAAGAAAAAGGTGGGGGGGGGGCTGCCTGAACAAATTAAGTATTTTTATTGCTTACACAATCACATACAAATTTTTTAAATTACATAATATTCAAGTGATTAAAACACATACAATGGATCCAATTAATGTCCATGAAATTTTGTGTATAATTTTTCAGACTTTTATACATTTTTAAACATATATATATAACTTTGAATCAAACCATACACACTCTTCTATATTGTTCCTTCCATGTTTACACATACATACTTAACATTATAGTTACTTCTAGAATATCATGTCATGCAGACATTCCTTTATGATAGCTTAGTATTCTCTTGAATGAATGTACTTTAATATAACCAATTCCCTTTTAGTGGACATTTAGCTTGTTTTCAGATTGGTGCTATTATAAATACTGCTTTGACAAACATCACTTTATACATATCTTGAAACAGTTATCGGATAATTTCCTTAAATAGCAAATATATATATATATATATATATATATATATATATATAGTTGTATTTCTTTATGCAAGGAATGCATGTGCTGATACCAAAATTAAAAATGTAATGCCATTTACAATAACTGAAAAAAAAAAAACAGAAATTCTTAGGGTAAATCTAACAAAATGTGTACAGGACTTTTATACTGAAAACTATGTAACATTGATAAAATAAATTTTAAAAATTTAAATAAATAGACATACCATGCTCATGGATTGAAAGACTCCACATAGTAAAAATGTCAGTTCTCCTGCAATTTATATACAGGCTTAATGGAAATATTTACTTTCAACAAACATATTTTTAAACATCCTACAAAGTGATATAGCTGGATTAAAGGGTAGGCACATTTAAAATTTTAGCACATATTGCCAGACAGCCTTCAAGGATGGTTATAAAAAATTACAGTGCCACCAATAGCATATGAGAGTGCCTGGTTCTCTCATTAAAACCTCTATGCTGATGTTTCTCAAAATGTGTTTTAGGGGTCACCTGTCTTAGGTGGTTACACATGCATATCCTTGGGCCTCACCCCCAACCTATGCAGTGGGTAGAGTCTAGAAATCTCTATTTTACAAATTTGGGAACCACTATTCTGGGCCATTTTATTTTTAAAACTATTTACTGGACAGGTGATTAAAGATATCTCTTCATCATTTTCTCATAGGGTTGCTATGAATCAGAATTGACTTGGTAGCAATGGGTTTGTTTTTTTTCATCATTTTAAAAGACATTTATTTGTATATATCTCTTCATATATTTATTGATTATCCATCTGTCTGTCTCTCAAGTGTCATTACATACACTTTGCCCATTTTTCACTTGGGGTAAGGTTTCATATTTTTATTGATTTATATATATATCCTTAATCTATATTAAGGATACTAACCTTTTCCCAGTCACGTATCTTATAAATATGTGTTTTTATTTTTGTGACTTGTGTAGAGCTTTTTGTGTTTGTTTTTCGGTCATATAAAAGCTTATGAGTTTTATGTAGTCAAATGTTTCTCTCTTTTTCTTTATAACTCCTGGCCCCCCAAAATATAAAAACAATCTTTTATATTACCTTCCACTACTTAATTAAAAATTTTAACCAACTTAGAACTCTTTTTTTTTGTACACTTTGTAAAGTGAAACGAATAATCAATTATTATGTGCCTTTTATAAGAGCTTTTAGCCACTATAACCCTATAACCTCATTATCCTGATAATACTTGTTTGAAGATGAAGTAATAATATTACTAACTGACACACAGCCTTTGCCTTAAGAAGCTTACTATTTAATTGGAATATAAGATATATCCATGGTGTTACAATAACTCAAGCCAACATATAAACTTCTAAGAGGCAATATTAACAGAAAAGGTGTGTGTACATTAATGGCTATACTATTATTATTTATAGTCATAAAAATGAGGGAAATCCCTAAATATAAAATATTGTTATTCAGCCAGTAAAAAAACATAGGCATGAAGAGCTAAAGGTAACATATGAAAATATTTTTGTTTTAATGTTCAGGGAAAAAGAGGGATAAACTCTTACATACAGTGAGATTGCCACTACATACAGCAGTAACAAAGCTAGGCAATGATATTCAAAATAAATTAATTTATCTAATCAACCTTCAACAAGAAAAAAAAAAAACCCATACAGAGAAATACACCAGAGACACTTTTTTTTTTTTTTTAAGAGACACCAAATTCTAAACAGGTATCTCTGGGCTGTGAGACCGTGAGTGACTATTTTCTTCCTTCACCTTTTCTTCGTGCTTTTGTGTGCCTGTGTCACATTTTTTATAATGGGAAAAAATGAAGATTTATTGTGGTTAAAGCCTGGCTGCTAACCAAAAGGTTGGAAGTTCGAATCCACCAGCCATTTCTTGGAAACTCTACTGGGCAGTTCTACTCCGTCCTATACATTTGCTATGAGTCAGAATTAACTGGATGGCAACAGATTTGTTGTTGTTGCTGTTACTTTAAAGGTAATCATTCAAGTACCCAATCAGCGTAAATGATTCTCGGAAGATGAAGTCTAAGAAAGCTCCATCTGAGCTGAGACATAGAGTGGCGGTACTTAGGTCATGCAGGAGCAAAGGGCCAGTACAAGGGAAGTGGGAGGGATATTGGGAGATGCAGGCTTGAAAATTGCTGCCAGGTCTCCAAGATGTGAGTCTATCTTCAATGGCCAGCGGGTTTCCTCAGAATCTTGACATTCTATAGCTCTTTATTTTTACCGCCAGCAAAAATAATTTTCTTTTAGCAATATTTATTTTCTCATATTTTCTACCATTTTAGAACCTTCACCCTAAAGGAGATAAAATGACATGGCCCACATTATATGATAAGAAATTATTTGACATTAATATCTTTTTAAATATATTTTATTAATAAGGAACATATTATATTTCACTTTTGTTTTCATGTATTCCATTTATCTATCTTTTGAAATAGAATGCTAAAACATCTTTAATCATTTTCCTTGTTTAGAATACCAATTCGCCTAGGTTGGAGTAATAAATGGCTTTTCTTCTGTTTAAAAATTGTTTAAAATTGTTAGTTGTACCTTTAATCAAGATGAAAAAATAAACATATCTTTATCTCATTAGGTGCTAGTATTAGTCAGGACTCATACAGCAAAGTGCCAAAATCTCAATGTCAAATAGAGTAAGATATGGTAATTCGTTGACATTTCTGAACTTCTACAAGGAGCAGGGATGAAAACAAGAGCTGAAACATGCTCTTGGGTACTTTTGGGTGGAGATGTAGGAAGACTTGAATGACTACACTATTACGTAGATCATAAGAACATTGCTGGAAAAGCTGTTTGCAGACCAAGTATGTGTTAAAGTATATTTGCACTAAATAGCTTGTTCCTTGTTAGATAATTTAAACTCTTCCACTATAAATATTGATCCAAAATCTTTATGGAGTTAACAGTCTGTAATTGGCATGTCACACAGGCTGTAAATCTGAGAGCCCACTTAACAAAACAGTTTCCTGAGCAAACTAAGTTTGCTCCAAAGCAGCTTGGATTCAGCAGAAATGAAACCACAATGAATCTAAACAGACACATGTATACCAGTGTTCATCACAGCACCATTCACAATAGCCAAAAGGTGGAAACAAGCTAAATGTCTATCGACAAATGTATAAACAAAATATGGTAATACATACAATGGAATATTATTCAGGCATAAAGACAAATGAAGTTCTGATATGTGCCAAGACATGGATAAGCCCTGAAAATATTATGTTGAGTGAAATAAGTCAATCACAAAAGGACAAATACTGTATGATCTCGCTTCTATGAAACACCTAGAATAGGCAAATGTATAGAGATCAACGTTTAGTAGTGGTTACGCGGGGAGGGAGGCGGGGGAAAGGAAGAATTACTGTTTAGGACGCACTGAGTTTCTGTTTATAGCAATGGATGATTTGGCAATGGATATTGGTGATGGCTGCACAACATGATTGACGTCATTGGTGTCACTGAATTGTACACGTGGAAGATATTGAATTGGAAAATGTATGATCTGCCAAAAAAAAATTCTACAACAATTTTTTTTTAAAGGCTGTAATGGTTTTTGTTAATTGTATAAGTCAGGAAAAAATTTCCTTGAATGCACTTTGCCAAGATGGAGTTTTGTGCAATTATTTCGAAATCCTGAAGGATTGGGTTTCTATCTCCTGTGAGAAATGGGACTCCCTGTCGGTACTATTTCAGGCTGCTTCGCGAAGGTGGTGAATGTCGTGACTAGGTCTTGGATCTTGGTGGCCTGTCTGCTAGACTATCTACGTCAAAACACACTTCACTGGGTAGTAAGGCCAAATCATTGGTGATGCAGGCAAAAAGACGTCATAATCGATCACATTTTTCAGTCAGTCTCACCTTCCGGCCCTCTGCAGCATCTTTCCTTTTTCCCAGTGTATTCAGGGGCCCACATGTCTACTGGGTTATTCTGACAAATGTGTTCAAAATATGGGTTACTCTGGGAAGAATATGTTGAGAAATGCTAGCCATTATTTCTTTAAAAACAAACAAAAGGGGATGTGAGTGCTTTGAGAGGTTGTGGTTCTGAACTGACGATTTCTTATATAAAGAAAAGTCAATGAGAATAGTAAGCCTGCCGGGTAGAAGACAATATATGCAGGTGTATAAGGTACTTTTACATCTATTACACAGAAAAGAAAACCAAATTCTGTAGGGGTGGGTAACTTGCTCACCACGTTCAAACAGCACCTGAGGGAATTTTGTTTCCAGTCAAGATGAAGTAACAGGGGCTGAGTTCACTCTCCTGCCAGAAATGACCAAAAAACTGGACAAAATACACAAAAGTAGTTGTACAGGGACAAGGAAACAAGCTGGAATGTTAGGAGAAGGCTTATGTATGGCAACCAGGGTGGGCTGAGCTAGGTTTCCTGGGCTTCCTGGGGATTGGGCATTTTGAATAATTCTGCAGGCTCAGGGTACACAGCAGCTTTGATTCAGCAGAAATGAAACCATCTTGGATCTAAACAGACACATGTCCACCAGTGTTCATGGCAGTACTATTAACAATAGCCAAATGGTAGAAACAAGTCAAATGTTCATCAACAGACGAATGGATAAACAAAACACAGTATGTATCTCCTACAATTCCAGCTTGTTGTTATCTTGTACAACAATCCTTGAAAACATCTATAGTTAAAAAGGCAACTCCATGTGGCCCTGTGTCATCGTGTGTTGTGTCTCCTTGTCTCCGAGAACTGTGAGAACAATAAGCCTCGCTACTTTGCATGGCTCCTCTTTCCTATATCGCACCTGACTTTCCATCCACTGATTTGTTAGAGCAGTCAGTCAGGCTCTACCTGGGATTTCCCTTCCCTGCTTCAGACTGAAAGCTCTTACACCAGTATGTTGGGACAATCATAAGGCTCACTTCACTTGTTTCTGGTCTGTCTAAGTTCACTGTCCTTTGTTGGCTGATGTTCAGTGTCTAGAAAACCACTTTCATGTATTTTGTCCATTTTTTTGTCATTTAAGACAGGAGAGTAAACCCAGTCCCTACCTGTTGTGTATCTGTCCCAGGGTGATTAGGACAGGTGAATAGTGGCCCAGTAGTGTGAGAACCTGACAAGGGGAGTGGTTGGACAGTAGACTTAATCAGCTGCTCAAGAAGGAGAACAGGCTGGCCTCCAGCCAGGGCCTGAAAACAGTCAAGACGGCGTTAAAAAAAATTCGTGTTGCACATACACCCTGAGTTATGGAGATGGAAATGAGATTCTGGAGAGATCAAGGCAGCCAGAGTTTGAAAGACAGATTGCCAAAGAAGAGAGAGTTGTACAGAGAGAGAAAGAACACTGGGTATCTGCCAAGGGTCCCTCTCCAGTATTCAGCAGAGGACTGAATCAGTGCAGGTGTGTGAGGGAACTACCTACCTGCAGCCCCTGGAAAGAACCACCTGAGAGGACTAGAGGGAAGAGTGCTTAGCACTCACACAGGGCTGGGATAGTACCAGTGGTCATTCACCACCCTGGGTCCTCCCGTATTAGTGAAATGTCACAAATAAGGGAGTTTCAGCAGAGGAATAGTTTGTTAGTCCTGGTATGCATACCAGATTCTTACCCAAAATATCACGGGCTCATTTACAAGTGTCATCAGATCATGTGAACAATCTCATATCTGCAGTGAGGAGAAAAGTAGCTACTGTTGCAGCACATGGAGGTTTTAATCTTCCCATCCTGGCCTCACCTTTCCAGAGAAGGTGACTTGGCTAAAAGAAGTTAGTAGAATCAGGGGTTTTGACTCTAAATCCGTCCATCTTTCCTCTGCTCGATATCATTTCTTCCTACCACTATGACCTACGTTAAGGCAACAAACAAACAAACAAACAAACCAAAAACCAGTTGCCATCGGGTCATTTCTGACTCATGGCAACCCCATGTGTGTCAGAGTAGAATTGTGTTCCACAAGGTTTTCAATGGCTGTGATCTTTTGGAAGCAGATCCTCAAGAAATTGAAGTGCCTCTGGGTGGGTTCAAACTGCCAGCCTTTCAGTTAGTAGTTGAATGCTTATCTGTTTGTGCCACCCAGCGTAGCATTTATTCTTTTTTAAAAATTTATTTGAGGGGACTTTTAAAAAATATAATTCTATTTATTTTATTTTGTTTTTGTTGTTGTTGAGAATATACATAGCATAACATACACCGATTCAACAATTTCTACAGGTACAATTCAGTGACTTTGATTATATTCTTCAAGTTACACAACCATTCTCATTCTTTTTTTCCCAATTGTTCCTCTGCCATTAACATAGACTCACTGCCTCCTAAGTTTCCTATGTAATCTTCTGAGTTGCTGTTGTTGATCTGATCCCATAAAGATAGATCTTAAGAGAACACAATGCACGAGGCAAACATTCTTTTCTAGTTAAGCTATCGTTCGGCTTTAAGAAGACTTCAGGGGATATTTTTGCTTTAAGGCTTAAAGATTGTCTCAGGGCAATAGTTTTGGGAGTTCACCCAACCTTCATTGCTCTAGAAAGTCTGGATTCCATGAGAATTTGAGATAGTATTTCCTCTTATCTGAGTATAAAACCACTTGACATATTGATAGAACCTGAGGAAGACTGGGAAATGCTGGTGGTATAGTGGTTAAGAGCTATGGTTGCTAACCAAAAGGTTGAAAGTTGAATCCACCAGGTGCTCCTTGGAAACCTTATGGGACAGTTTTACTCTGTCCTATAGGGTTGCTATGAGTGGAATAGACTTGATGGTAATGGGGTTTTTTTTGCAGCGGGGGGAGGAGGGAAAACTGCTTTGTGGACTTCTATGGCAATGCCACATTCAAAGCTTTAGACCTTTATAACTATAAATGAGGCTGCATTGTGACAGAGACACCAGTGAGAGCACCAGAGTCCATTTCTCTCTCTTCCTCCTGGGTCAACAGTCAGTTACATTTCCCAGCCCTTTACCATTTGGTGGGGCCATGTGACTAAGTTCTGGCCAGTGGAACGTTTGCCTCTTCTAGATGGGGTCCATAAAATATTTCCCAACATGATCCTCTTCATCTTCCTTAATGAATGTGGAGAATACGGGCTTGCCATAGTATTGTCACAAGAATGAAGTGGTATGGTCCCTGAATAACTCTATGGTGCAGAGCTAACAACACTGGACTGTGATATAAACAAATACTAAATTTTACTATGTTAAACCACTAAGATTTTGGAGTCATTTATAAAGCTGAAATTTTATGGTAATAGATATACCTACTCAGTATTAGATAAAATACGTGAATATACCAGTTAAAGAAGAAAAATTTTTCATATATTACCTAATAAAATTAGCAGATTAATGATTAAATTTCTGTAGGATTTTAATCATTTTCTTAGAAAATGTAATGGCTATTTTATTCTTAAAACTCAGTTTAAGATTTGGGGTAGTAATTCTTATTTCATACTTCAATTGAGGAAGGTGACTTACTACCAAGGACAAATATATTCTGCCTTTTCATTATATATTTAAAGTTCCTATATTGAAAATTTTATAAAACTCACAGGTCTCTTAGTTTTCATTTTTCAAAAGGTAATATCTCACTTGGAAAGAGTAAGATGTGGAGCTCACACCAAGAAGTTCACTGAGACCGTTTTTTATTGAATGGTGAGCACTTAGCGATAAAAGAATGCAGACGCTTTTTCAAAGTTAGGTGGGGACAACCTTGCAAACAACTTGGAGAGTTAAACAAGGAAAATAAAGGGTAAGATCTGTGGATTATTCAATGAATTATCCACAAAACGGAAGTTGAGCCTCACATACTGTTTCACTCCCCAGCTGGTATTATGGCAGGATGGATTTTGTTTTCTTTCCTCAACTCCCCTTTCTCTTCTCAAGGTTAACTATAAAGCAGGAAATAAATACTATGCCACAGTGGCAGCTCCAGAATTTCTATGGAAGGGGCATATGGCTCCAGTCTGGTTGGAAAAGGGGGCTAGGGAACTTGTCATCAAAAGTGTTTACCTCACAAGTATGTTATTTGTATTTCTAAATTGAAGGGAACATAAAAACAGCAAAGTATAACAAGATGGTTTTATTCATATGTTATACATAATATTGAGAAAATATTAACTGCTCATAAGCATAATAATTTGGGGTGGCTTAAAGGGGGAAGCACTAGGATGCCACAGTCACTGCTTACTAGGCTATTCAATTATGAAATAGTTATGGAGGACTTACAATATGCCAAGATTGTTCTATGCACTGGAGATAGAGTGTGAGAAAAACACAAAAATCCATGCCCTCATGGAATTTATATGCTTGTAGGATAGACAGGCAATTACATATATGTGTATGTATATATAGAGAGAGAGTATGCAATATAGGAGAATATATATATATATACACATATACATATATATATAAAATGCCTCATTGTAGTTGTTAGTTGCCGTCATTGAGTCGATTCTGACTCATGGCAACCCCAAGTGTGCAAAGTAGAACTGCTCCATAGGGTTTCCAAGGCTGTGACCTTTTGGAAGCAGATTACCAGGCCTGTCTTCCAAGGTGCATCTGGGTAGGTTGGAACTGCCAACCTTTCAGCTAGTAGTCGAGTGCTTAACCTTTTATGCCACCCAGGGACTCCTTATATAACGCCTAGTGTGCTATAAAGAAGTAGAAGAAAGACAAGAAGTATTGGAGATCTGGGACGCAGACAGTTTGCAACTTTTGATAGATTGGCCAGAGTAAGCTTCAATGAGATATTTAAGGCCTGAAATAAGTGATCCATATGGGAATCTGAAGTAAAAAAATTCCAGGCAGTGAAACTAGCAAGTGCAAGGGCTATGGGGCAGGAGCTTAACCTGGTATATTTGAGGCCAATATAAGCCCTGGTGGCACAGTGGTTAAGAGCTCAGCTGCTAATTAAAATGTTGGCAGTTCAAATCCACCAGCCACTCCCTGGAAATCCTAGGGGCAGTTCTACTCTGTCCTATAGGCACTATGAGTTGGAATCGACTCGACAGCATTGGGTTGGGGATTTGGTTGTAAGCTGAACAGAGTGAGCCAGGAGACAGAAATTGCAGGTGCCACCTGCTGAGGTCAGACCACTGTGTAAAGGTCTCCTTTTTTTTCTCCCCTTAATCCTGAGCCCTAAGGCCACCTGGCTAGGAATCGATGGAGCTGTTGTACTGACAGAAACCAGCACAAAAAAGGTGAGTCCCTGCAGCAGAGAACCAGCCACAGGTATCAAACACACTAGGGCTTGGGAGTGGAGATGTGAGTGGGTGCAGTGTGTGTCTCTGAGTATGTGAGGTCCCCCAGGGCCAAGAATTGAGGCTCTGTGCCAGTGTAAGAAAATGGGAGAGGAGACCCCTGGGTGGAATACAGCAAATGGGGTAAAACTCAACACAGTCTCTATCTTTAAAATGTCTCCTCTTAGGATTCCAATGAGTTCAACAAATGTGCTCTAAAGAGCACACCAAAACCATTTCACAGAATCACAGAACTTCACAGAAGTAGAAGCAAACTTAAGGATCGTCTAATGCAACTAGTTTATTTTATCGAAGAAGCAAACAAGCCTAAATGAGGAAATTGATTTTGAGAGGTTAAATGACACGTCCAATATGACACAGCCAGTTGGGAGCAAAATTGGGTTGTTTGGCTGACATTTCAACGCTGCTTACTCTACAAGAATTTAAATGGCACCTCGCCTATTAAGCGTGATTATCTTACAGGTCTATTCGGTAAAGAATTGGTGCTGGAAGACAACAGAAGCTATACTACAGGCAACACAATAGACTAGAAAGACTTCCGACTCAGTCCTAGGTTTCAATTTTCGTTCTAACAAAATGGCCGTACTAACTGGAAGGACTTGGGATTTTATTACTTCCCTTGTGTGTTTATTGAGGGAATTAAATGTGAAGTGTTTGACACATACTAAAAGTTGAACAACACCAACAGTTATTATGACAAGGGCCTCAGCAGTTACTTACCTGCAGCAGAAGATCAGATTAAGTATGGTTGCCAAAGACTAAACATCTCTCATGCCAGTTTGTGGAAAGCGCATTAAAGTCTGCAATGCCTTCCTATGGATCTTGTGCTAATTTTTCATTTGATCTCATACTACATGAGAGTATGTGGCATGCAGGCCTTTTGAGAGAATTGGAGAACTTTTCCGTGGAGGCAGTTTTTTAAAAAAAAATCCATTTATAAGACAACTCCCAGCAAATGTACATGCCCATCTCACAAACGTCCTATTTGATGGCATGCAAGACTGGGTCTGGGAGTAGATGCAGTGAAGCTCCACAAACACCACTGAGTTGCCAAGACAACTGTGTGTGAAATGATGGTGGGGACTGCAATCACCAGGCTGGCGAAGCAAATGTTTTAATACAGGAACCTATTATGGACTTATGAGCTGTAAGCGCTTTCCATCCAAATGCAGGGCAAACACTGCCACATTTTTGGGACAATGGTGTGTGAAATGATAGTCCTTGTTAAAATAGCTGGAGTGCAGAAGCAAACGCTCTAAGATAAAAAGCTTATTACAGACTTACGTGCTATAAGCTTACTTCCTCCAGACAGGGCCTGTGAATGTTCTCTCAGGAAATGGGGGCCATAGTACGTTTGCATGGATTTGGTGAGGTGTGGGAACATTTTGAGATTGCTCCACAGATGCTAAGCCTGTCTTGCTTTCTGACCACCAGAAGTGCTTGGGTGATGGTCTGTGGAGTGCTCACCTACCATGTACTTCTCAAAGAGTGTGATAAAAGCTTCTTTTTCCAAAATGTATCTGCTCCACGACAGTGCAACAATACCTGAAGTTTCAACATGTGATTCTCTCGAGGCATTCTGCCATTTAAAACATAAATATACTCCTGGAGGAGTCGACCTTAGGCCGCTTTCAACAGTGAGCTAACAGGAAATTAATCTATCCAACTTACGTTCCTCTACTAGTTGAGGGACATGGTCATAGATTAGACTGTCTTACAGAGAGTTTGTCATAGCTGCAAAGACCCTGGGGAGGAGGTTCTGAGATGGGCCTTAAAAATGAGTCAGGATATGAATA